>NC_081206.1:14954090-15274318 GCF_902713425.1 Acipenser ruthenus
TCTCCAGGCAGCACCATTGCCACCCCTTCAGAAATCTCCTTCACCAGTGTGTCCCTTTGCCAGTCTCTCTAACAATCACCTAGCATTCAACAGGGCAGTACAGAAGTGTGTGGTGGCATGAACAATTGTAATACACCACGAAATCCATTATTTCCTAAGATAAATAAGGATGCCAGTACCACTCATCGGAGACAGCTAACCTTACATCTGATGTACAAAGGGTTGTTTGGTGAATATAAATGATACGTTTCCCCAGGGGCATTATAGGGGAATGGGCTCTAAGGTTTGTAAATATTAAGTAAAATGGATACAGTATCTGACTGCAAAGTGGAAGTATATAGATTGTTAAAATGTGCACCAAATGTGGAGAAACAATCTTGTATAAACCTAAAAAGGTCATGTCCATAACATGACAGCCATATCGGGTGAGAGGTCATGAGGACCTTTGTTTTTGTCCTCATGTGGACTGATAGAAGAAATGAGGACTGTGGGATTCCAGGCCCACTGCTTTGAAATGAATCCACTTTACATGATGAATGAATCTACTCTAGAGGCTCCTTCAAAACCTTGCTAGTCATTAACCAGCCAGAGGGCATCGTTCACAATGGCTTATCCACACATAATTTGCAAGAGGAGACATTTGAAACAGCAGCATAATTCAGGGGCAATAATTCAGACACTTAATAAACTGCAATAGTCCATTTGTATCAGGAACTGTCCTTCAGAAGATGTACATACTACCAGATTTAATGACCTAGGTGCTACAGAACCAAACTGTACATGTCCCCATGCCACCAGCAAAGAGGATGGCTCTGTGGAAATAAACACAGTTACTGTGTTTACACTTGATGTAACACGCAGTAGATAAATACCCTGGTGCCAGGTCACTCACTCTCAGACAGCAGAGGCGGTCCAGGCCTCGAAGACAGCACTGCATGATTAAACTGTAGAATATTACTGGATAGCTGATTAAATGTTGCCATCCAGCCCTTTATCCCTAAATCCCTTATGGAAGGGCTGTTTAATCCAAGAACGGATTAGAGGTGCAGAACCAGCATCTAGAAAACACACATCCGTTCTCATCAGTGCAGCCACACACCGTTGGGTACAGAAAACAGCAGAGGAGGAACGGACAATACATACCGTTTTCAGTCTCTTCACAGCATCTTCACAGATATGCATTCCTCGGGACTCATCTACTTCTACATGGCCCAGGTACTGAGAAGAGGAGAGAAAAAAAATATCAAGAAAAAACAGCACAGTGCAAGCGCATGCAGATATTGTTCAGATCAGGGGTGAAATTCTCAACAAAAAAGCGCAGGTACTCTCATATGCACAGCTGGGTGTAAACATTAAATAAATTGAGACAATTTGAGTGCCAATGAATAAATACTTTTAAAATATGTACAGATCAGTACACGATACATTTATAAATACAAAACAAGCCTTCAATAACCGATCAATTCTAACCAATTCACCCTAAACAAAGGGGCTGAAAATACTGAAAGCTTTGTCCCCTCTGCTTGTATCACTCAGTCATATACTGTAATATAACACTGAAGTTAAACTTAAATGACAAGCATTAAGAAATATTACACTATGCAGTAACTGCTGTAGAGAGGGAGTTTTGTTTCAAGATATCCTTAAAAAGGGATGATGTTATAAAAAACAGTATAAAAAAAACTGTGCTATGAAAAAATTATACAAAAAGGTTTGTCAAGCAATGCACAATAGGAGCTAAAATACCCCTCAAATGTGTTATGCAACAGGCACTACTACTACTAATGATGTACTTAACTTGGCCATTTTAATCTCCATAGTATTCTCAGCAATCATCCCCATACTTTCCAGACCCTGGGTACTCACCTACAACAGGACCTGGCCATGCTACAATAATAGCCTTGGATTAGAACATATATCCCTGTGTCTTATGTATTTTCTACTTACCACTTATCCTACAATAATATATTCTGTATGTTTCTGTTGTTTTTCTGCGTAGATTACTTACCATGACCTATTGCATAAAATGATTTTACAGGCAGAAACAGTATAAAAGTAGACAAAAAAATTTTTTATCCCTGGTATTATGGTTTCTGCACAATAAACCAAGTGGCAAAATACACATTTACATAAAGTAACATCATTACTGTGGTTCACTTATGCCTTATTTTTTAGATGTACTCGCAAGTGAAAACTCACGTTCAACTTAAACAGTCCTCATAATGGAAAATACGAGGATCACAACAAAACAAAACGTTGATGATTTCCATTACACGAGAGTAGATGTTAAAACTTCATGCTGATTTGAACTCGGCTCTCGCCAAGATAAGCACCAACTAAGACGTAGCTTTACAGTAAACTAATGTGATCCATATGTGTCTCCATCCATTTACGTTTCCTTCCATATGATGATGTAGATATCCTTCTGTCTGGTGTTAATGGCTGAAGTGTAATGCTGGCTCCAGGGATCAGCTTATTTTGCCTCCCTGGCGCATCAGCACACACAACGGCTGCGATGCTGGCTCCGGGGATCAACCAAAGTGCGGCCTCCCCAGCGCATCAGCATGACAACCGTCTGGATTGAGCTAAGTAGGGTACATCTCTGGGGTTTTCAAGTGGGCACCTTCCATCCTCAGTGTTTCGTCGACTAGCCCACGACACCTCAAGAGGGCTCGACGGTGATTCTGGCGTCCCAGCATCACCCCCCTCCGTCCCCCACTCAACTCAGCCCAGCTTACTTACCTGTCCCCAGCCAGAATCTTTCCGTCTCAACCACAGCCAGTTGCTGCTCCTTTCTGCTGCTTCAGATAAGTTCTTCACTGTGCGACGCAACTCTTGGCCACTGAATCCGACGTCTCTGAGAAACCGGGTTGTAGAGTGTGCCACAAATCCTCGACAACCCACTTCCACTGGGTAAACCCGAACTCTCCATCCTCGCTGTTCCGCTTCAGTGGCTAGTTGAGCATACCGCAGTTTCTTCCTCTCATATGCCTCATCTACAGCATCCTCCCATGGCACTGTTAACTCTACCAGGTGAACAAGGCGTGCTGATCCAGACCACAAGACAATATCTGGTCGAAGGTTAGTGGTGGCAATCTCAGGTGGAAAAATAAGCCGTTGACCAACATCTGCTAGCATTTTCCAGTCTCTAGCAGCTTCCAGTTGTCCTGGGCGAGAATTGGTTTTAACACCTTTTCTTGGTGGTTGCTCTCCTGGGCGGAGGAATGTTGTCTTTTGTGTGTAATGTTTTGATGGAACAGGTGACAACTTATTGGTCATGTTACGCTTGTCTTCCAATGCTAAGGCCAAACATCGCAGCACCTGGTCATGGCGCCAAGTAAACCGTCCTTGGCTAAGAGCCACCTTACATCCTGTCAAAATGTGCCTTAATGTTGCAGGTGATGAACACAAAGGACATGAGGGATCCTCTCCTACCCAGAGGTTTAGGTTCTGTGGTGATGGGAGAACATCATATGTTGACCTGATGAGGAAACTGATCCTGCTCTGTTCCATTGACCATAGGTCTTTCCAGCCAATCTTGCGTTGTTCCACACTCTCCCATCTCATCCATTCTCCCTGCTTGGCCTGGGAAATGGCCTTTATACACCTCATCCTCTCCTCCTGCTTTTGCACCATCACTATACTTAACATGTACCTTGCAAGCTGGGCCTGTGTTTGAAAAGTGTGAAGCACACCCACATCTGTATCCCGATTCTGACTCGCTTACCAAAATCTGAAGCAGCACTTTCTTGATCCTATTTTTTTTTTAATGTTAATCCCTACTGTCCCACACATCACTTGCCATTTTAGAAACTTTCATGCAAATTGTGGCAATGTGGTAAATCGGTGCTAATATTTATCTAATATTTATCAACTATGTAATTTATGGAGAACACTGATGTGGCTTTTTGCCTTCAAATTCATGTGCAGCAATGTTCGTTTAGAATATTTCAGATAGTTTCTCTAGCGCTCTAAAGAAAATTATTAATTTATAATAATCAAAATTAGTCCATACCGCTGTTTACACGTTGCACTACTAAGGTCTTCTCTCGTTGATCAACGAATGACCACGGACACAAAGCGAAATGAGCAGAGATTTGTGACTCATGACAAAATGAAATCTGATCAGAATGAAAGCTTGGCCAATCAACATGCATTGATTATACTCACGTTAGGTGGCCAATAGCAGCTAACAGAAGCCGAAGCAGTATAAGGATACAGAATGCAAGCAGCACGAACTGTGCTGAAAGAAAGCGCATTTGAGAAATGTTGCATGAGTGGACTGTGTGAATTGATGGAATGCATCTGCATTGGATGAAAAGCAGGATTAAATAGGTCCTGGTACCCAGTACCGGCATCAAAATAAGTCCCGGTACGGAATAGTGGTAAGTACTGGCAGAATTGCATCCCCGAGTCTCATATGCAGGACTTCCTGTTACCACGTTTCCCTCGTTTAACCCACCGGACCATGCTGTTTCACAGTTAAAACCATCCTTGGTGCCAGCTGTCCTCTGGTCTCACCACTAGCCCACAATGCCTCAGCAATGCTATGCTTTTCCTGTTTTAAAGAGTGGACACTCACTTATACCTCATGCAGGTAGGATCCATTTCTCTATTTGTGACCTTGTGCAAATTCATCATCTTTATCAAATATAAAATTTTTTGCACAGGGCCCAAATACGTATAGTAAAACCAATAATTTTAACACTAACGCCCTTTTCACACTGACTTCTCTACCCGGTGTCATGGGGGTCGGCTACGAGATTTCACACTGCTTTTTGAAGAAGCAGGGTCGACCTGGGTTAAAAGCAAATACACAATGTAAGTATCAATGCCCATGTATCAAGCTTCTCTGGATTGAACCGTCGGCCCAAACGTTGATTACAGCAAATGTTTCTTCACCCCTGCTGCAATCTGGCTCATGGTGTGTCTCAATCAACAAAAATATGGCTAAACAGAATAAACAGAAATGTTCTTTGCAGAAGTGAAACCTTCACGCAGGCATGGCGGTTTGTTACTGCGTTGGCTAACGAATGCCCATCATGCATCTTTGTCCCTCTTGACCCGGGTCAAAGCGTGTCGACTCACATCCTGAGGGGGGTTGCTGCCGACCCGGTCACCCCGGGTACGACCCAGGTACATGGTTTCACACGACATAGGACTGTGACCCAGGCAGCCAGAACCCAGGAGTCGGGACTCTGGTAGGAGCGCCAGTGTGAAAAGGGCTTCAGATGCATGTTATTTGATTTATGTCTACAGTTCACATGACATTGCACAAGTAAGCTTCCGATGTTACAAATTATTATTTCACATCTAGATTTCTTCACTTACCCAAGACAAAAACTGTAAAAAAAAACTTGTTGAAACAAAACTACTTTGAGAATGAGTAGGCTAAGCCGCAGCAGCCGCCTGTCTCTGCTCATACATTGCAACTGTGTCACCGTGGGGCTGTGGGTGTCTCATTTTGGACTGTAAAGTCACTGATAAAGCTAAAGTTTGATTACCTGTAGCCTCCTTTCTTTCTGCTCATTTTGCATTAGGATTTATGCACCAGTTTACATAAGAAATCGATTATGGATTTGTCATAATTAAAAGTTTTTCAAATGTCCTAATTTGTCCCCTGTACCTTTAAACCACATTAAAATGTACTTTATGTACAGTATACTAGGGTTGTGACCATATCAATCATAGTAACAATACAGAATTAAAATGGCATTGACTTTTGTTTTTTATTTATTTTTTTAAACAGGAAAGGAAACAAATTGTTCAGCAGTGCAATATCGTAAGAAAAGGTCAAGACATGATTACTGCGAATGGAAAGACAACGAATGAAGTTAAATGCCTGGAAATAGGCACTTCCTAACAACACACTGATGTCTTTTTCAGGTTAGAAAATGAATTGCAAGAAGTATGGAGACAGCATTCTCCACTTGATCAGGAAGTTCCCACCCCTAACCAATAGTAAGTGTGTATGATTGTACTCCGAGCCGAAATCGCTCGGAAATAAGTTTTTTTTTTAGTTTTTCTTTTTAAAAAGGACAATAAACACATCACTTTTGTAACCGCTGTCCTTTTCTGGTTTCCGAAAGCAGGGTCTTGAAGGCTATTTAAAGGCTGACCCCTTGACAATGTCTGCTTTGTTAGCTATGAAGTGGGGAAGCTGGAATTTCAAGTTGTATGCAACTCCCCTTTGTAAACCTGATCTTACAGATTTTAAAATGCAATAAATGCTTTAAGGTTCCCAACAGCAATCAGCAGCTTCAATAGGACTTCAGAAGAGGTGGGGATTGAAATGCACCTACATTGAATGTGTAGGGCTTTTCATTTAGTGTTGGGAGTTGCTTTTGTTGTAGTGTTTACTAAGTTTCTTGCATGTAAAATTATTATTATTATTTATTTCTTAGCAGACACCCTTATCCAATACAGTAAGTAATTACATTTGAGAGTGATTTCGACTAAGCAGTTAAACTTACAGTAAAAATATGCTTATAAAAGAGTAAATTCCATTAAGAGCAAGCAGTAAGTACAATAAATGGATAAAGGCGATTTCAAATAAAAGCAATTACAAAAAACGTGAATACGGTTAACTTTAGGAGTAAAATCAAGTACAAGATACAGAAAATATAATTATAATACAGCAAAGTGTGGAGCAGTTAAGTGCAGGTATAAGATGATGCAAGTATTGATACAACCGGGTGCCATACAGTCCAGTATATTGGAGAGTTGTGAGGTTTATAGTGTGTCTTGAGGAGGCGCTGGAAGGTGGTCAGGGACTGAGCAGTCCTGATATCCATGGATAGGTCGTTCCACAACAGTGGAGGCAATGCCACTAGCGCCTCCACTGTTCCACAGAAAACAGATTCCAGGACAATGAAATTAAATTACATTTCTGAGCTGTAAAAGCTTGTTTTCTGAGTACAATGTCACCGATCAAGTTTCTTCTCCCTCTCATGAGATTGCTGAAGCATCTGTCTAATAAAGAGCCAGTTGAAGCATTTTATAGTAACACGCAGTAAATACAGCTTAACACTGCAGACTTTTATTTTTTCTTTTGTTTTTTATTCGTTTTGCAGTGTTCTTTTATGTCAGAATCAGTTTTGTGTTGTTGTTTTCCGTGCGTCACAAGTCATGTCATAAAAAGAAATATCTAACGGTTGTATCAAATATATCAGGGACCACTATACATTCTAACTTAAATGATTACATAAAAAGCAACCCTGCCCGAGAACAAGCGCCATTTCTCTCCACTGAACCGAACACACGCTATCTCCTCCTCACCATGCCTCAGCACCCACACCTCACATTTATCTTGCTTGCTCACTTGGTCGGCTCCCTTCCTGTAGGCAGTGGCTACTCATTTGATTCGCCCTATCTGCCGGGTCTGCTACAGCCCTCATTAATGAAAGGGGAGCGCTGCAACATACAATGAGAGTGAGAGATGTGACACAACCTTCACTGCAGGTGGATTTCAGGCAATGTTAAGCATCACTAGGAACCTGACTCTATTCATTCATGTATTTATTTATTTTAAATTAGTTTCGCAACACAGGGATTCAATTACCATATAATTCTGTCACCGGGGAAAAATTAACCCAGTTAATACGTTTGGAATTACCCATTTCCTCCTGTGCTGCTGGGGTGTTTATAAAAAGGAAAAACAATATTTAAGATAAGGCGATGGAGCAAATTAGCTTGTTTTAAATACTCTGCTTCCTGTTTTTATCTGCAATGATTATCAGATCTGAAGTATTTAAACCCAGGGTATCTAGGTCTCTTGGGCTTTCACTGCCAGAATCAGGAATTCAAATCCCTGCAAGAAGACACAGAGAAACAAGCTGCTGTACAGTATGCTGGCTGTATGAGAAAGAGCTCTGGGCAAGGAGCAAGACTCGCCATCTACATTCATGAGATGGTTAATATTTGCAAACTGAATTAGGATGTATTATTTAGCCAAGGAGACTACATGGTACTGTATGGCACAATGCAGGGGTGGAAATAAGACTCCTATTGCATAGCACATAGGTACAACAGTGTATAGGTAACAAGCTCTGGTGTGTATTAAACTCACAGTAAAACCAGTCTTATTTCCATTCCTTGCAATGCAGCGCTGCATGACTGAAATGAAACATTAATACTGCACTGTCGTTTTGCAGTACTACAAGAAACCCAGGCCTGTAATGCTGTATGTAGTTATTTACAATTACAGTCAGCACTCACATATCCGACCCTATAAAACTGACTACATTGACGGTTAAAACGAATGTGACACATATCGGATTATTTCATCTGATTTGACATGTATGTAGGTGAGTACGTTGTAACCTGTCCCCTACGACCCAAACAACCACCTGCTCTGCACACACACACACTCATTTCGTATGGAAAGAAAAATTGACTTGGGTTTGCGGAACTGTACAGGGAGACGTATATTGTAGTGCATATTTTTCTTTTCTTTGGCACTGTTGCCATTTTATTTCTTATTTTTTTCTTGTATCTGACACATCACGAGAGATGGCTCGTGTTGCTGGTAGATCGTTCATGGATGATTTGATTCAGCAGGGTCAAGGCAGGATATTTACTGCAATCTGTCTCGAATGTTTAACTATCTGAAGACGGTCCTCCTGTTAGTTTTGTTTTTCATCCAGAGGGTTCCTTCATTGATTCTTTCATTGAAATTTGTTAGCGCAAGAGTTGGGGAAATAACACAGCAGTAAAAGGGTTTTCAGGGAACACAAAAAAGATACAATGTCAGAAAATACATTGCTGAAAGGACTGTGTTTTAAAATAAGTAGGCTTCCTGTAGTTGTACTGTAGTTGGTTTTGTTGGTACAGTGCTATATTTTCAACAGAAGTAATATTTTAATTCAGAACGATGATTCTGAAAATATCACTTGCCAAAACAGACACATGGACTGTAATACAGTACATACTTTTAAATCCAGTATGTATTGTACTGGCATCATCTAAAATTCCCCATTAACAACCCAACAGCAAAATGAAATCAAAATGTTACCCATGCACAGAACTGCATAAAAGATAAAAGGCAATGGGATTTTGCAAAAGATAAAACAGAAAAAACAGGTTTCCAGAATTAAAGCAGTATCCAAAGTGAAGTTTGGAGGAAGCTCTGTGCACAATGATAAAAGACTGATTTGCCATGCCAAGTACAATGTAACATTGAAGAGATGGGCTTTATATCAGAAAACTGGTGATGCAGTCGGATATCGCGTGTGACGGGTAAGTGCATTCATTTGTTACGCAACGCCAATGGAAATGTATAATTTCTAGAAATTTCTCAAAAAGAATTTTAGCAAAAGTTTTGCTTTTGTGGACGAGGAAAAAAAAAAAAAGCTACAAGCAATAGATGTCTACAATTATATATTTCAGCAATTTGTTTGGCAAAACTCAAAAAATGCCAATTCCAAAGTATTCATTATTATTTATTTCTTAGCCGACGCCCTTATCCAGGGCGACTTACAATTGTTACAAGATATCACATTATTTTTACGTACAATTACCCATTTATACAGTTGGGTTTTTACTGGAGCAATCTAGGTAAAGTACCTTGCTCAAGGGTACAGCAGCAGTGTCCCCCACCTGGGATTGAACCCACGACCCTCCGGTCAGGAGTCCAGAGCCCTAACCACTACTGATGCTATGATAGTGTTGTCTACAAGGGCCGGTGCCAGAAATTTCAATATGATAATGCAGAACCTAATTCTAGAAAACACAGTCTAGAAAATGCTGGATTGTAGGTGAACATTCTTCGAGAGTATAAAAGGTTCAGGCATGGGGATGATTGCTGTCATCATCAATAAGTCAATATGGGAAAAAGTAAAGAGCTATCTGAAGACCTTAGGCAGAAAATTATTTCTTGTCATAAAGCTGGAAAAGGATACAAGAAGATTTAAACCTCTACTAACCACGATAAATATACTGCAAACTATGATGCATGAAATCTGTAATAGTCTTGAAAAAAAATTATATATATATTTCCTGGGATGCATTTACACTTCTAGCCGGGAGGTAGTCTTATTCTCCCTGCAGCAAAACATGTTTTCAAAGTCATTATGTAACACTATTAAAAGTTGTAAAATTTGTATTTCAGGTAAAAACAGTGCAAAATAGACAGGTGTTTTTTTTCCATAATCTCTCCTGTTTTCACAACAAAGCGGCCATAGACACATTTTCATAAAGTAATAACATCACGTTTTAACTTCAAACACTTCAAATGAATGTGGAACAGGGAGTGTGACAAGCTCAGGTGTGTCTTCTTAAACTCAAGAGTAAAACCAGGAATGGATCAAACTGCTATGCAATGTGAGTCTGATTCCCATCCCTGATGTACACAAGCATTATACTTTATTATAAAATAAGTGATTTCATATTTTTCAGAACTGAATGGGAACAGTTTTATTGTTAGCTACAGTTCTGATCTAATACTCATTATGAATATTAAATTGAATTTTGCAGAAAATGAAAAGCATTACAGTAAGCATTTTGTAAGCATTGAATATTAAATCATCATTAATCAGAAGGCAATAGGACGCAAGAGCCTACAAAGTGCTAAATGATTTTGGCAATAAATTTGTCTCTTGGCAGATTATCTGGGGCAGTCACAGACATTCAACTAAAATAAAGTAGCATTCAGCCTCAGTCTGAGATTCATAGCTCCAATCAACAGCAATCACAGATTACTCAATCAAGAACAGATTGCATGTCTCGTCTCTGAATTAACAAACCCCAGCAAAATGTCAATAAAAAGGAAAGCATTAACATCATTTCAATCAACTGTGCGCCTCATGCTTACTTCTCTCTCTCTAAATGTGGAATCTTTGATTGCCCCAGGAGGAGAGCCCACAGAAACGTCATGTCTGGCTTCCAAAGGTCTCCAGAGACGGCACACGAGAGTGTACAGTGCAGCATGATAATACTGACCAGCAGTAACTGGAAACAGTCTACCCACTGGTACAATTCTAAAATCACATTTATTATTTTAACGCTGAAGCTCCAACAACAAAAAAAAAGGTTCAATAAATATTTCAGTTCTGATCACATACAAACATACTTTGTGTTTCTAAAATTAGACTGAGCCGTACCTAAAAAGATTTCCTTCAGTGCTGACGCACACACAGTGCAGTTAGTTGCTATCCTGGGTAAATATCCACAATCTAACTTGACTGGGAATCACAGAATGTGCACAGAGTAGGAAAGGCAATATCTTGAGTGTTAGCTCTTATATGGAAACCAAAAAGTCATGACTCCATCTTGGGTCCCTGGTGAAAATACGAAGTTGCCTGCCTAAGTGGTTCAGTACAATAAGACTCCCACCCATTGCATAGCAGTTTGATCCATTCCTGGTTTTACTATGAGTTTAATAAGTGACACCTGACCTTGTTATGTATAGACTGTGGCTAATCAAGCTTGTAATTCAAGATTCCCATATAGGGATGTATGACCAACCTCAAAGTCTGTGTTAGTCCACATTTCAAGAAGAATGCTATTGCGGCTCACCTTAACTGCGAAGCTGCACTTCCTGCCGCGCACGCCCTCCTCGTCCGTCTGCCACTGGTGCGGCCGGCTCGACTCCGGCACGTAGATCTCTTTCTTCCGGCGGAAGCTCTGCCGTAGCTTGTTCATCGCGGAGCACTGACCTCTGCAGGGGAGAGGGGAACAAGACATGAGAACACGCTAGAGATTCTCAAAGACCTCCGTCTCCACAGACACTGCCACAGAGACAGGAGTGTCAAATTAAAACACAAATACCGTAAAATACACAAACAATCACAGTCAATTGTGAAAGAGATACAGGCACCCGTACCTACATTATTTGTGTTTGCTGTCAGACTTACATACAAAGATCAATGAGTATCAATAGTACATCCATCTATTTAGATAGATGATCCTGTATACGGCACTGGACCACAGACCCCTCACCAATGATAAAAAGTAGGTCCTCCTAACTGTCCTATGTATAAAGTCAGGAAAACGTATGTTTAATAACTACTGTTGTAAAAGAATTTGGGGCATCTCAATCCTGCCTATATTACTGAAACTCTTCAAGACAATTTCTATATAACAGAGGGTCGCACAATAGCTAAGCAAATGAAAAAGCTAAAAGGAGCTCAGCTGCACTGATGTGCTCTGTAATTTCACTGTCGAACAAGACGTTATAGAGCTGTTAGCCTGCCTGCTTAAACAGGTTCCAGTTACTACCTCATCTGTGTTTAGTACCTGTGGAGAAGGGATTGTGTTTCCTCTTTTAAAACAGCACTAAAATAAAAAAAAGACGACATCCAAAAAAAAAAAAAACCAAAACACACACACACACACACACACACACACACACACACACACACACACACACACACAATCACACACACCTTAGCAAGGGGGGGACAGATTCTGCAGAAACCATGAAAGGAGACTACTATAGCCAAAGCCATGGTCTCATCATTCTGAAATTCAGAAACATCAAAATGTAACAAGCAATTCCCGAACCAACTGACAGCCTGGCAGCACTTCTCCCCCGATGAGTCATTTATTTTGTATTTTTTATATTTAGGTCACATCATGTCTTAACGCGCTGGTTTAGTATTAGTCGTGGTTGTAAAAGGAAAAAAAAGCATCTTCTCCCTTCAAGATCAGTGCAAATTCATCTTCCTCAGAAACAATGAGCGCGTACCGCAGTGCAGCACAGCAGAGCAGTGCTCACACTTACTATATTGAGCTGCAAAGGCTAAAATACAATCTGTGTGTTTAGAAAACATTTACTTTGTAAACCGATCTGTTCCATCCTGAGACAGCAAATCTGAAACAAGCATGCCATCATGACTATACTCCTCTGTGTGGTTTCAGGTCAGTTCCCTCCAAATCAGTGTTAGAAACTCACTAGCCCAGCACCCAGTCCTGGCTTTCCAAAATACCACCAATGAAATGTATTGTTTAAATGATTCAGTAGCCAGGAGTTTGAGCCACCCATTAAACATATTGTTCCTTCCCTTATAGCTGCACCAACTCTTGAGAGTTAACCTACAGATGCAGGGGAGACTTATTCATGTGATCAGTTCAGAGTAGATTTACCAGAGACCCGACTGTTCAAACTCCTGGCAAAAGCGGACTTCAATAATATACCAAAACAAGGGCAGTTCAGAAATCCAAAACTAGTGGAAGTTTCTAACCCTGAAAATCCTTTATATTTTCAAACCAAGAAGCGTGTGCAAGCATGGCTTTCTATATTAAAGCCATATGTTGGCATGTACAGCATTTGATATTCAAGTAGTTACCATTTCCACTGTTATAGGATTGTATTTGAGATTGCTGCCAGTGTCACAACCCTTTCCTGCCACCAGTGTCAGGGACGTTACTTCCTGTTGAACTCTGTGGGTGTTTCCAGGTTTAACTCAGTTGTGATTTTCAACAAGTAAAGCAGAACCTCAAAGTAGCAAACCCAACACGCAAAGCCCAGATGTTGGTAATTCTACCAATTAGCTCCTGGCTTATCTACTGTAGTTTCCTTATTATAAATATTACACAGGTCAGAGGTGTGATCCTTCAGTCTTATATTACATAAACATTAAATTCACTGAAATCTACCAAGTATCAGTGTTACTGGACATACATTTCAAACTGGTAGTAGGAACCCTCTCTAATGTATATGACTGACTGTATAGTCCAGTATACAAACACCTGGTTAGTTTTAGTAATATTTGAGTGTATAAAATTAAAGGATGAAACCTCTGCTAGGGTGTCAAATCACAGATTATATCCAAAAAGGGGGGTAGGCTTGAAATAATGTATCAATTGAAACTTCCTTACATGATAAATTAGTGCTGGGCCAAATATCCGAACAAACAGAAATTACGCAATTAATAGAAATGAGACATACATATCACAACGTGTTTTGCCTTGCATATTCTGGCAAGGTTGTAAAACAGTGCACAGCAGTTTCTAAAATTGAAAAATAGCCTGCGTGGGATTTCTATATTAAAAAAAACAAAAAACTAAAAAGCAGCTCAACACTCCTGGTGCTCTATTTACTGTGGTTGTCAAACATTTTAAAGAGTTCACATTAGCATGCACGCACAGCACAAGCTGCCGAACAGTGATCTCTACATAAACGTTCAGATTCTGCTTCAGATTTGGGAAGCAAGTCAAATCGGGGTCCGTCACTGTTTGCCATACGATACAGATCAGGAACATCGCTCCAAAATGCCTCACGTTTTGCAACACTGGCCCATCTTGCAAAGGAAATGTGTCGTATTGTGATCATTGTTTTGCTTTTCTTTCATGTGGCAATCCTAGTTTTTGTTACGTGGAATGTAACATAAGCAAAATAAAAAATAGTAAATAGTGTTGTTTTTCTTCACAAATCGCACAACGCCCCCTTTTCCACATTTATTTTATTCAAAGTGTTTAATGAAGTTAATAAAAGTAATGTTATTACCTTATGAAAATGTGTCTGACTACTTTGTTTGTTGTGAAGACATGACAATGTCAGGGATTATGAAAAAGCCCTGCAGTGTCTACTTTATGTACTGTTACATATAAAATGGCTCCAAAAGTGTTTTGCAAATTAACTAATATTTAAATACTTGTCTGAATCATGATATCCGAACATAAAATGCCATGTTTGTCCCAGCACTATGATACATATTGTGATACAGAGACTGTGTGAAGAGATACATCACCAAAACAAATATGCCACTGTAATAAAGTGGCTTATATTTAGTATGCAAACAGTACATGCAGACATAATCAGGTGACCCCTGTACTGGACTGCTGACAGTAACTGTTAGGAATGACTTTGCCACGCAGACTTCTGAAACCTAATTGCACAATGAATCTCTACGCAATACAATTCCTTTAAGGCAGGGTACACAAATTCACAATGGGTTTATTTTTCAAGAGCACATTGTGACAATATTATAAAGTTGTACATTTCAGTAAAATGTTACTACTTATTTAGAATACTGTAGACTGATTTGTACTTAAAGTGTCCTTTCTCAATGTCAAATGCCATTGACCTGGCACACTGAAGTGAGCACTAACACTGACCCAGAGCAATGAGATAGTGGTGCGTTTACATTTCTATTCTGTTACGGTTGCAAAGGAATACAAAACAGTCCTTGCATGTCCATGGGTTAGTATTTTGTGAATGCAGCAGGGGATTACAGTACAGGCATACATGATGAATACCTGTTAAACAGAATACACCTGCCATGCAGTGGAATATGCTGAAATAGTGCACTGCACTATGCCAGACCCTGATGAAGCCACCATGGACCCATCTGGGGATCTATGAAACACAGTACAGTTAGGCAAACCAAGTTCATCTTAGAATACATGCTACTGTAGAGATGAAATGACTTGCAACCACAGGGTCAAAGGGCATGGCAAGCCAAGCAGCAGCCTCTCAGGGAATGCCATCTGGTGTATAAACATTAAACAGGTGTAGCCCTGCAGAGAATTTTAAAATCCTACTATTAAAAAAACTTCATTACCATTTTCACAGCCATGCTTTTTGTTCCAATATATATCTCAGTTTCTCGAAAATCTATTTTGTTACAATAGATTCAATTTGAATAGTGGTGTACCCTTACATTAAATGTAAGTCTACTGTATCCAAGACCCTCAAGACTCAAGTTTCTCCAATAAAAATGAAACGTGATCTTGTTGCTCTGTTGCACTAAAAGTTTAACAAGAGACATGGTGCACACATACTGTACAGTACCAGCCCTAAATAGCTAAAGATATCAAATTAAAACACCCTAAATGTGGAGACTGGAACACTTTGTACTAACCTCCCAAGAAAGGAATCAAATGAAGTTGGTATATTGCAGCAGAGCACAGAAACAGTATCACATGTGTACTTCATCCATGACAGCAGAATTCGGTTATCCTCTTATTTTTAAAGTGGCATCGGTACGTGTGTACTTGAGAAAGCAATCCATTGGCGATAAAAGAAAATGAAAACATACAAAATGAGTTCTTAAATAAAAATCCCTTCAATCTCAACAAAGGAAATCTGTGTTTAATCCCAAGCAAGTTAATAGTGCCGCCACCTCTGCTTGTTCAGTTCCTGCTCTCTGAACACAATGGACATGTTTACGTTGACTCCAAAGTCCAGTGCTCAGATTCAGCTGATTTAACCTTTACAATGAGGTCGGAATTCCATTAAACCAAAGGGCGGTCACATGAGAGGAAAAAGGCAAGGGCTGGAATACCAAAGCTTTTACTAATTGAAACATTTCCAGTGTTACTTACATAATCCCGGCTGGTGTGAAGTGTAGCGGCCCCAAGGCTCTCTCAGACAGGGACAGGATTCCTGCTGTGCCACTGGCCTGACACTGATACTCCCTACAGATTAATCTCGAACAGCCAACACTCTCAAAACAGGAACAACTGCACACAAGCGTTTAACAAGACTGAAACTTCTATCATTTTATTTAACACGACTGTTACCATCCATGCTATTTTGCTCAAGGCTGGGACCCTGTTTGAAATCATTTGTCCTGTCTTGTAGTCAATGGTCAATGGCTTAGCTGCGATTTAACACTATGGTACAGAACAGCTTATCAGCTCTTGACACAAACACTACCTCTGCAGGCCCTTTTAAAAAGCCAATATGTTAAATGTAATAAATGCTCAAATGTTTAGAACTACCAATACTATTTAAGTGATGGTGCCCGGTTGCTATTGTCGGTGCAAAGTATTGATTGGCTGGTTTTATTTTAGACAAATACATATAGCCTACAGTAGCCAGGTTTAACTTTTAAATTAAATATGCAAGCAATTAAAATGTATTTTGAAGCTAATGTTTTAAAAGGACTGTTTGGATTTCTATACTCCCCAACAATCCCCCCCCCCCACTCCCCTTGCGACAGGAAACAGATTTATTTTTAAAAGGTGGCCTATCCCTGCCAGCCTCTGCAGACACAACTCCACTGGAGTCCCCCACCCTCCTCACCCCTCTCCTTGCGTGTGACTCAGAGTCAAACTAATACTAATACTAATAATAAAGGGCAGAAAAAGGTCAAGGAAGGGAGGTGCCCATAAAATCTGACTGCAACAGAACCTCCTTCCCACAAAGGTAGGGTCCCAAATTCCTTGTGGGACTGGAAGGCCCTGTGTGAAGGCAATCAGTATACTGCAGGCAATAGGACATGTACACACACCACATATGAAAAGGGTACTGCACCCAGCGACACAGTGCTGAAACATTTCCCTCATCACATTGACTTGTAAGCACATTTGGAAAATAAAAGCTCTTAGTGAAAACAGTAAACAGTTACCAGTATAGAAACAAAATGTCTATTTGCTTATATCAGTGAAATGTCACTGCTGAATTGTAACACTACAGACTTGATTAATGCCCACCTGTGTTCTATCTCAATGTAGTTTAACCATTTAGAAAATAAGCTATTTTGGAGTTTCCTTTAATAGTTACCAGTATATAAACCTGTCTATCTACAAGTGCTTATATTTTAGAACATTTAAAAAACAGAACTCGTTGATCCCACTGTACCTGAAACAGAGACAAGGTCCCCTTTGTAACTATATTATAGATTCAATTTATTTTCCCTTTTAAATATTAAAAGGTACTGGGAAGCTTTGATCTCCTCTCCCTCCTCCTCCTCCTCCTCCTCACCGCCTCGTGGAGGTTTGAGCAAGATAAGAACTTTAAAGCCTTGCTTTATGTAACTCCCTATTTCTAAAACTCAAAAGAAAACCACAGATGTTTACCCACACTGCACCTGCAGAATTTTATCTAGATATTAAAAATAAATACAAATATAGCAGAGTAGTCTCTTCTTATAGGTGAAGTGTTCTTTAAGACTGTTAGCCATCAGACACAACGTGAATGAATGAATGAATGAATAAATAAATAAATAAATAAATAAATAAATAAATAAATATTTATGTATTACTTTTCCTGACGCACGTGCATCAACATATTAAATGAATAGAATAAGTAAGAGAAAAGCAATAGGCAAGTATGTTAATAAACTATAATAATAAAGTAAGAGACAAACTAATGTTAATAAACTGTCAAACTAAATTTACACAGCACCGCGACACACGTTAAATGCAGCAGCAGCTCTAGATGAATTATGAATACCTGTACATGAGCAATATTCAAGACATGCACAACATTAACAGAATGGTGATGCAGCTCACCAGAACAGAAAACACAAAATTGCTCGGTGACTTGTGTTTAGGTTTTATTCAGAGCTCAAACAATTTCCAACTTTTTGTAAGAGAAACAGCAGCGCATTTCGCCGTTTGTTTACATGCCATTTTCTAGCGATTAGGTGCAATTTATTCTCAACTGAATTGACATAGTTGAATAAAAGTTAGTTTGACTGATTAACAAAAATCAAAAATAACATTCAACGTTAACAGCTCCATCAAAACGCTCTCTGGCTGGATATTACATTCTTAACAAATGGGGCATTTCTCTGGATCAGAGCTTCATTAAAACTCTAGAACTCAAACATACAGTTATCTAAAAAAAGATCTCAGCAGGTGCTCTACTCAAAGGAATACCTGAAGAGCCACATACAAAAACACTGCACGAATCAGGCCAACTTCTAGGGCATCCAATCAACCCAGCACCTCTCCGATGGGAACCTACTGCATGTACTGTAGCACCAGTAAAAAATAGAAACATTTTCCAACCTTGCTGTGCTAATAGGGCCCAGAGAGAGCAGTGCAGCCTATTCATTGTGACACCGTAATTACAGACCCAGCCAAATCACTCGTGTTATATTTACACTTGAACATGGAACCCCAGCAGTGTATTTATAGCAGGAAGGAAGAAGAGAGAGATAGAATGGACTCGCTGCTGTAAAAGAATGGGCTCAGGTGGTGCTTAGTTTATTGTGTAATTTATCATTAAGACTTGAGGAGCAGCTGGAGAATTTGGCTTTATTCCATAGCAAGTAAGCATGTCAGCATAAAGCCAACTCTGGAATCACCACTGCATCAGGGTGCTGTACCATGAAGTATCACAATTCACTGCTTTATCCCCGCTGTGTCCCTAAACTAATAAAAATCAGTTCTACCAAGTTCCTTTCTGTTTATCTACACTTCATTTCCACTTTTGGAGCAGGCATGGCTTTACGTTGAACAGATTTCCTGAAAACATAAGAATGCGACTCACTGACCATGGTCACTATGTCATCTCCCACAGAAGACAGCTAAAGTTTTAAATCATTTTATTGAAAACATCATCACATCAGCACCATGGAATGCAATAAAATGTAATACAATTTTTGTTCCTGGGTAGTAAGTGTTATTTCCTAATTGCTTATGCCTCAAAAGTATAGAAAATGGCTATTATTCCCCACAAACTTTGCTTTTGTGACCAGGACAGTGATATTTTGAAATTTACCTATTTCCAAAACGGTCTTTTCGTTCACATAAAGTCAGAAAAAAAAACAACATATGAATCCAAATTAACATGTATTTATAATAAAGTAATTCAAAAATGACTACAAAAGATTTAGAAGCGAGTAGTTTTTCGAGATTTACGATTATACTGTAAATCACTTTCACGAATCAGCCCCCAAATGTAGTCTCCCATCATGTTCTCGTTATACTGTCCTTGGTAGCGGCGTTCAAAGTCCAGTATATCCTGGTGGAAGCGCTCGCCTTGCTCCTCCGAGTACGCTCCTATGTTCTCCTTGAATTTATCAAGATGAGCATCAAGGATATGGACTTTGAGGGACTTAACCTTGATGCAGCCCATTGTGCCGTAGTTCTTCACCAGAGTCTCAACCAGCTCCACATAGTTTTCGGCCTTGTGATTGCCCAGGAAGCCCCGAACCACTGCGACAAAGTTGTTCCAAGCCGCTTTCTCCTTACTAGTGAGCTTCTTGGGGAATTCATTGCACTCCAGGATCTTCTTTATCTGTGGTCCGATCGCTTCCTCTGATCTGCGACTTGCACACTTTCATCCAACAAGTTCCACTGCTTGAGCCTAGACGTCAAAAGCTCGGCATTGGACTTGGTGAGACCAAGATCTCTAATCAAGTCGTTGAGGTCTTTTTGGTTGGGGTAGTATGGGTTTCTCTCCTCAGCTCCACCTCTGAAATTGTCATCTGGATCTACAACGTCTTCCTCGCTCTCTGACTTGCTGCTCTCTTCTAAAGACGGCTGCTCTCTCTCCGGAGGAGTGGGTACGGGGAACTCGTGGCAGTGTGGCACCGGGGCGATGGATGAAGGAAGGTCCGGATACGTGATAGCAGGTGCATTCTTGCCAGTCCGACGTTTGGAAGGGTCCACCATGCAGAAGTAGCAGTTGCTTGAGTGGTCAGTGGGTTCCCGCCAAATTCTTGGGATAGCGAACTTCATGGCTCTCTTTTCCCCTCTGTACCATTCTACAAAAATACATTTATTTCACCCATGACTAATGTGTAAGAGATTCTCTCAACATTTTTCATATATGATATATTTTTTCAAGAACATTGAAAATTGTAAAACATTTTAAAAATTAAAAACTTTTACAATTTTAAAAATTAACACATTTTATAACATAAAATTCCGAGCAACAATTGTCCATCTTACCTTCCAGAGTTTTTTTGCAGTGCTCGCAGGTGAAATGAGGTGCCCAGGGTTTGTCTTGATCCCCGACAGGCATGCCGAAATATGCCTTGTAGGCCTCACACATCTTAGCAGATGTTTCCACCGAGTACTTTTTCGCTCTTGTCTTGATAAATTGGCCGCAGACATAGCAAAATGCGTCTGCCGGGTGCTTGCAGCCTCTTGATGCCATCTCAGAAAAATGCAGATATGTATCCACTTAGGCAGCTGGAACTAAACTGAACTGGTGGGCTTAAGGCCCCTGTATTTATACTACTATTTATATTACTGGAAAGTTCTAGAAAGTTCTAGAAGTTACTCCAAGTTTACTCAGCACTGAATCTATCTGGAATGTTCTGGAAAATAGGTACATTTCAAAATATCACTGTCCTGGTCACAAAAGCAAAGTTTGTGGGGAATAATAGCCATTTTCTATACTTTTGAGCAATTAAGAAATAACACTTACTACCCAGGAACCAAAAAAAAATAAAAAAAATGTGTTACACGGTGTAATGTTTCCTTCATTTTTAGACTGTATAGTGTGAATGATCCACATTTGTTTCAGGAAACTTGTAAAGAAACAGTTATTACCAGAAATATTATATATATATATATATATATATATATATATATATACACACACACACACACACACACACACACACACACACACTCACACTCACCAGTCATGCCATACATAAAGTCAGCAGATTCTTTACCAGCAATATAAAAAAAAAATGTACCCAAATATTGTTGCTACAATAAACTACCTATACAGCCAGTTTCTCCCAGTATAGCTTTCAATACATAAACTTGAAACGGAAAACTTTAACTTCAAACCGTCAGCAAATTTTATAAATTATACTTTGTTCAGCAGAAAAAAAAAATGCCATGTACTGCTCCTACCTAACTTTATAAACCCGAGTCGAGTTACATCAAAGGAGGCCCTGGGTACCTCGGCAGAGAATGAGAAAATGTCTGCAACATCCGTCCTTCTGTGATGATCAGAAAAGCTACCCTTTCTAAAAACACAAAGCCGAAGTCCAGCACTGCTGAGCTGGCAGGACCAGGCAGGGCTCAGCGTGGCGACAGCTCAACTGGATCACAACCCAGTTCTGCCAAGGCAAATCAAGAAGCCCACCAATCCACACTTCAGCACTCCTGACAGCGCAGAGTGGGGTGTAACCAGGGGCAGTGCCCAAGCAAAACCTCAAGGAAGGAAATATGAGAAATAAGTCTTGTATCTGAACTCGAGCCAAACTTCATTACAATGCTTAGTGACTCTTAGTACAGGGACAAGAACTGCCAACAAACAGCAGCCCCCACCTTGTGACAAGTATGGTGGTGGCTAATACACTGAATCGAGATCATGCCCATCCACACACTTAGCATTCAGGCTTTATACAAGCCTGCTAATATGAAGTCACTGCTGTACCTCAAATGTACCTTTGTAAAGAAACTGGCACAAAAGGGTTACATGTTTCTAGGACAACATCCATAATCGAAGTTGACCGAAAGAATCATAGTCTGATTTTGCATTTTCTTAGACACTGAAAATAAAGTTGCAAGCTTTTTTGCAGTGTTTGTTTGTTTTTTTAACCATGGGATTTAGAACAAGATGAAAACTAAGGCTTGAGGAAACCCCACCAGGCATTAAATCTGCTCAGAACTGGGAGCAGGTGAAGCCTCACCATGCTGGAGATGTGACAGACACCACGCTAAACTAGCTCCGTGAAGTTGGCCCCCCCTACAAACAGCACAAACAATGAGTCATATATCATTCGTTTGTGCCGGTTTGTGCCGTTGAAACAAACGGTTCGTGCTGCTATAGTTTTTAAGATATTAACGATTCTTTTTTTAGGGCAGTGACGTCACTCAGCCCCCCTAAAATGTCGGAATTGAACCAAACTTGTCTCATTCGTTTGTGCCGGTTTGTGCGGTTGAAACTAACGTGTTTGCTATTATTGTTTCTAAGATATTAACAATATTATTTTAGGGCAGTGACGTCACTCAGCCCCCCGACAATGTCGGAACTGAACCAAACTTATTAGTTTATTTAGCAGACGCTTTTATCCAAGGTGACTTACAGAGACTAGGATGTGTGAACTATGCATCAGCTGCAGAGTCACTTACAATTACATCTCACCCGAAAGATGAAGCACAAGGAGGTTAAGTGACTTGCTCAGGGTCACACAATGAGTCAGTGGCTGAGGTGGGATTTGAACCAGGGAGCTCCTGGTTACAAGCCCTTTTCTTTAACCACTGGACCACACTGCCTCCTACTTCGTTTGTGCAGTTGAAGCTAACGTTAGTGCAGCTATGTTTTTAAGATATTAACGATTATTTTGTTGGGGAGTTATGTTGTCATTTTTTTTTTAAATGAGTAATCAACACACAAGAAATACATATGCATGTATGTGTTTGTTTGTACAGATGTTGGTATACCACCGCAAAATAGAATAGGCTACTTGATGCATTTCATAATACAGAATTATCCCAAAATGCAACAAAGCGAGCTTTGGTGTGCCGAAATGTATTCTAAAATGAATCGCGAATTTGGAAACACGTCAGAATGTGACAAGTATTTCACTACCGCATCCCATCTAGCCTCTCGTTTTACCTGCCTTTTAGTTTGCAGTTGTGTTAAAAACTCAAATCAACTATTGCTTTTGCTCTGCCACTGGTAATAATTAACTTTATGGACAAATAATTGAAAGAACGCCACTGTGATGACTTATTTAGTTGCAGGAAACCACGCAACTGTACGAGCATAAAGTTTATAAAAAATGAAGTCATTGGTAATGTCTGCGAATACAACAGAAAAAAAAAAAAAAGAGTCAAACCTCTGTCTCGTTGCCAAACGTTTATTTATTTATTTATTTTTAAATCCTCATCATCGAGGAAAATATATTATTATTATTATTATTATTATTATTATTATTATTATTATTATAATAAATATAAGTATTTGAATAAAAACGTTTGGCACATAACTCTCAGCCACAGGCAATTGTTTATTTTTGCCAATCTATATACTCTTATCTCTATATTTTCAGTTTTGATCCATTTCCTTTGCATTTTATAAACATGTCCCTTTTCAATAAACACAATGTATTTTCTGCTATATGCATACATTCAATTAAACCTTGAAAGGGCCGAAAACATTCCTTTTGTATTACGCACTGTTCAGTAATATTTTCAATTGGCATTTCATTTTCAATGTGACAGGGTTCCATTAATCAGCTGCATTTATACTATTGTAGATGCAATAAAGAAGGAATTCCTGGAACGGGCAGACGTTTCAGTCAAGCATTTAAACACCTGTGCAAACGTCGAGGCAGTCGAGGCAATCGACTGCACATATTGAAAGTGAATTGAACTGTCACATTTTATCATTTAATAAAATATATGTTACATTTTATCATTTAATAAAAAGGGCTTCTGTTTTAATATTTTGTCTAGTGTCTTCTTGAGGTAACAATAGCGAAAAACTGCGAGTGAAAGTAATGTTTTATTATAGTCTGTAGGTGTTCAACAGTTACAAAAGTAACTGAAAAATAGTACATTTTCTTACAGAATAAAACATACATTGTAAAACTGAGTTTTCAGCTTCATGTCCTTGAGCCACGTGGTTGTGCTACTGCTTGGTTCTTGCAGTAATTCAGATGAAAAGTGCCAAGTATTAAACAACACTTTATACACAATACAATGACAGAACCAGTACCTTCTGTAGTAGGACCAGCATTACAAAGGTTTAAAGGCATACTAAAAAAGTACTACAGTACCAGAGAAGTACTACACGACAAGTACCACAAAAGTACTTTAGTTTTCTATAGAATCTGTCAAAAATCATTTGAAATCTTACTTTTGAGCAAGTACCCATTTTTGCTGGTGCCTTTAATTAGTTTAACAAAGATAAGAAAATATCAGGGACATTGTTTACCATTATTGTATCTTGTTTATTTACTATAATACCAAAGGTAAACTTACCGTCTTTAATTGTGTTTAAAATAGTTTCCACTTGGCTTCAGTGTTACTTAAAAGCATTTAGACATGCAACCCAGTCTCACGAGAGAAACGTTAACAGGTTAACGTTTCTGCATTTCTGCTTTCTGAGTTGGGTTGGGTTGGACATCCAGGACATAAAGCACTCAGTCAGAAATTCATGGAAACAATGGAAACAGTCTGCAAACAAACGTTTCATTTTGAACAGTTTTCTCTGTGTTAGGATGATGAGATGATGGATGTAGAAACGGTTATCACACCGGTTGCTTTTAGTTATCTATAGTATTTTGGTAAGACTGTGTAAAGGCTAATAATTAATCATAATAGAGGAACATTTCATAAGGAATGTGTCGCCGAGGGGGAGGGGCTGATTTTTCACGTGACAACGTCACAGCGCCTTTACAATAACAGAATCGTCCCACCTGTATATTTGCCTTTTTTTAGTGACTTACCTCTATATATCAGCTCATTGAAAATATGTAAATCAATATTTGCTGAATAACTTCTGAATATTTTTTTAATTTCTAGACTTTTACTTGAACTGATTCAACTGAAAAAAAAAAAAAAAATAGCTACATAGTAAAATCCCTAGACCCCATACTGTAATACTACTATTGTTTGAAGAAGAAGAAGAAGAAGAACCATTTGTTAGTGCTAGGTCAGGTGGTTAGTGATGTGTTTCCAGAGTATACCTTTAAGAAGGGGGGTGTAAACAGCACTAGGGAAGTAATTGTACATATTGGGGTTTTTCACGGAATATCAGTGTTCATAATGTACACACACTTAAGGCAAGAGGACTGAATAAGAAGTAGAACTTGAACATTTGGAGATGCACAAAAAAGCAAAAATATCGCAACATTGTCTATGCATCCTCAGTGTACACTTGTTTCAGATTCATTACACTGTGAAACAGTAAGTGAGTAAGAGGACACACTTTTTCTATACTTTCCTAAAAATGGTGTAGGATCTCGCTCTGACCGGAATAAAGCTATGCCAGTGATGAAAGAAAGACTGGACTTTCTTCCGTTGCTATTCATATTTATTTTGTTAGTATTCACTTCTGTAAGCAGCGTCGCTTACCAAGTGACATATTCTTATCGAAGAAGTGTCAATACATATTGAAAGAAAGCAGCAGTAACGTTAATTTTGCAGCACTAACGCAGCACAAACGAATGACCCATATTTGATTTAAACCCGTTATTATAGGGGGACTGTGACCTCACTCGCTCTAAAAGAATCGTGAATAAATATTGAAGGAAAACAGCACTAACATTCATTTTGCAGCAGTGATCAGCACAAACGTAGCACAAAGGAATGCGACAAGTTTGGTTCAATTCCGACATTGTAGGGGGGCTGAGTGACGTCACTGCCCTAAAATAATATTGTTAATATCTCAGAAACAATAATAGCAAACACGTTCGTTTCAACAGCACAAACCGGCACAAACGAATGATATAGGACTCATCGTTTGTGCTGTTTGTAGGGGGGCCAACTTCACAGAGCTCACTAAACTTATGTTAACAAATGTCCGCACAAACTTTTTTTTTTTTTTACAAATATACTGGTTCTCCGGATTATCATTC
Source organism: Acipenser ruthenus (assembly GCF_902713425.1). Lineage (NCBI taxonomy): Eukaryota > Metazoa > Chordata > Actinopteri > Acipenseriformes > Acipenseridae > Acipenser > Acipenser ruthenus. The sequence continues at coordinate 14,980,265 of NC_081206.1, forward strand.
TGTATGTAAAAATGCAACATTCACATGTACATTGGAAGTGCCCTAATACAGATAGATGGATGGACATTACAGATGGACATACAATGCTAAAGTATGTTTGTGATGAAATTCAATTAAAGGAAGTTAGAGTTTTATATGCTGGGTTACTTAATTAGGGTGAAAGTTGTGTTCTACTTAGTGAGACAAAAATGATGCTAGTCTACTTGTGGAGGTGCAGACAAAGTGGTCAGGCTGTGTGTCAGGGAGCACTCCACCCACATATGCAAGCAAAGCGCTTGAGCATATTTATTAATGAAAATAAAGAAGAAAAACACTTAACAAAAGTAAAACAGTAAACAAAAGCCTCGCTGACTGGCTGGCTGGCTTCCCTAGCCAGGTACTTTTGTATCTTGCAGCGGAGTTAATTGCTCATCAATGAAACAATCAACTCTTAACAGGGTGGCCATAACTGGGCTTCGATCCTGTTCCAAGTGCAGAGTGAAAGCCCTGCCACATGACTTCATAACCAATATAGTAATATGGATTCCAATATCTGCACTACAATTACAGGAGCCTTTATGTTTATTGAATCCCAGCCAGGACAGTGATAACTAGCTTTTGCAGAGAAGGGGTTTAAAGGTCAACTCAAATTGGTTTTAATAGGAAGACTGAGCTAAATCACCTACATTTCTAACCAACTGGAAAAATGCACAGTCCATATACAGTATTCTTGTTGAGAGAAAGCAAGTATATCACAATCATTAAAGTTTTCAGTGCCCACGCAACTGCACAGCATATGCAACATTTTGAGTGAAATCTGTATGCACACCTTCACAATTCCTTGACAGTCAGGTTATCAAAATCAGTAGACTGACAGAGAACGCCCCGCAACGTCACACTCCTAGTTTGAGTGCGTGTCCTTATTGTTTCCAAATATTTATCCTGTTGCAGTGAATACCTCATTTGAATTCCTCCCTTCAAGGATATAAAATACTAAGGAAGCGATCAACCATGAGGTTTTACGAACACAGATCTGCAATACTCACTAATCTGTCTAGTAAACTTCCTGCTCTTGGTTTTCTTTGTCACTTGCAAACAACTAGAGTCTGAAAACTGTGGACTGCACGGTACAGTAAGCACAGGGATGCGGTTTCTGTTTGTGGTTTGGATTATGAACCAGTCAACATTATTGCTTCAGTTATTCACCCCAAATTTCTTTGGTTTTAGGTTTCCAATAGAAAAGCTCAACGGCAATTTAACAGTAACCAGAAAACCCAAGCCAATGCAAATCATCAGTTAAAACACTTGCAATGAGTCTTATCCACGTTTAAATTAAACCCTTTATAAAAAAGATGCATGCAGAATACATAATGGGCAAGTCTGGATATTTGTATTTATAAAAACATCAAATCTAAAAACACACATTCAAACTAAAAGGTTTATTAAAGTATTTGCCATGCTATTATAGTCGCCTGTATAACATGCACAAGTGTTTATACTGCTCTATGAAACACTGGAAAGATAGAATAGGGTTCAAAACAACACTTAAAATAACCCTCCGCTTTCCCCGGTCAGACAAGGACGTGCTTGGCATCAAAATACAATCAATTCTTGTTAAAAAATGAAGTCGGATTACACAAATCTTCTACGTGGTTCTGTACAAATTTAGAAGACGGTTATTTTAAATTACAATTTTATAAGATAACAGACAATGACCAAACAGGACATTAAGTTTATTCAGTGTCTATAAAATGCTAATTTAATCTGTCATGGAGAATGGCAGCTCTGGTTTTATTATAATGTTAACCCTGGCTTTACCCACGCTAAAAATGAACACATAATAGGTAGATAAATTATTACCTTATCAAAATTCTGACTACGAAAAAAAAACACACAGGAGGAAATAGCTTGTTTTATCAGTATGAAGACAAAATACAATCTTGAGGTGCATTCATTGATCTTCTATCTGTTTTCTTTTTATAATAGACTTATCACTACCTTGCGTACTTTTAACTAGTGAAACGTGTGCTTTAACAAACAATGTTATACAAACTATAACTTGCACACATAGCTAACTAATGTCACTGTTTAATAAAACAAACCCAGCGTGGTTTCTTTTCTTGGTTGATATCCCTTATTCTGTTATTACTTCTTACTTAATTTATTCAAGATTGTACAGCATTTAAAAACCCAGTGAAAAGGCAGGGTGCGAGCTGACATATTTATGAACAAACCAGTCAGTAGAACACGTTGCATGAATCTTTTAAATGCAGCGGTACCGTGCTGGAATTAGCTTTCATTTTCAAAACAGCTAGGTTGTGATTGTAACCTTATCATTTATAAGGTCTGTCTGTCCTCTATAGGTGTGTATGATTTGTTAGTTACCGAAATCTCAGTCAAGAGGATAATTGATATGGTTGCATTCTTGTAGAACTTCAGGATAAAACAAAATACATTGACAAGGAATTGCATTAGTTCCATTACTTAGCTGAGCACAAGGTGGTTTCAATAAATGCTTTCTGATTTAAATATAACTCTGATAGTCTATTTGAAACAGTCGGTAGGTGTTTATTTTTGTAATTATTTTTTTTATATTTAATAAACTGCTACTGAATAAGACCATTTTGCTACCGACTTTCCAGGCAGGTAGCAAATCCTCTCTAGTGCCTTAAGAAGTTAACTTGTAGCCCCGCTCAGAAGACAGGCAGAGACAGCATAGGGGCAGGGGCAGGGGCAGGGGCAGGGGGGGCGTGCCCCCTGTGTGTGTGCCTTTACTTTACATCAAGACGTTACAATATGTAACATGCATAATAGAATGCACTTTACCCCAGTACAAAACAAAGAATGCCAAATAGCAGCTCAAGTTAAGAGTTGTTTTGTTCATTCCCGAAATAAACAGTACATAAAGTTGACACCGCATTTTGTTTATTTATTTTTTCATTCCTTGCCATTGCCGTTTCTTCACAGTAAACAGTGGCCATCGACACATTTTCATAAAGTAATAACATGAGGTTTCAGAGGTCACGTTAAACGCAAATTTGAGTCCTAGACGCAAAATAAATCCATTGGACGGAAAAATATTTTGTCTTGCGTACACTGGACGCACAGAATGGAAAGGGACGCAGACATGCATATTCATGGTAATCTATTACACTGCAGCAATGACCGTAAAATACTTGCTTGTTTTAAAAAAACAAAACAAAAAAAACAACTATTCTACAATATAATAGAACTGATTAAGGTACAGTCCAGTCCAGTAGGTGGCAGCAATAAGCCTCATTCGGCTTTGCCAGCAATATTAAGGATCTTTACTTTTAGGCCCTGTCCACACTATATAACCGATCTCGAGAACCGCACTCAAAAACATTTTAATTAATCCAGCTCAAATTTTAGCTTCCACACTAAGTACCATTTAATCTTTAGTGGGGCGTAATGCGTACACACACACACACTAATGTTGTTAGAGTAGTTCGGTTACAGTTCCTAGCAGCGCATTGAACAGTGGAAATTAATACCATAGTATCCCACCATGCACTGCATTTTATTTTAAAATAATGTGTTATGCCCCATATTAATAGAGGTCCATATTGCTCAGAAATAAAACCAACTTTTCCCAAAAGTATTTTGGAAAAAGTACACGCACACACTGACGCACGCACAAAAATTAACGGTGGCGCGGTGGTTAGCGCTGCTGCCTCACAGCTCCAGGATCCTGGGTTCGATTCCGGCCTGAGGGGTCTGTCTGTGTGGAGTTTGCATGTTCTCTCCGTGTTCATGTGGGTTTTCTCCGGGTACTACAGTTTCCTCCCACAGTCCAAAGACATGTTGGCTAGGTGGATTGGCCTCTCTAAATTGCCCCTTACTTGCCCTGCGATAGACTGGCATCCCATCCAGAGTGTAGTCCCGCCTTGCGCCCTGTGTCAGTCGGGTTAGGCTCCGGCTCACCACGACCCTCTATAGGATTAAGCAGTTACAGATATGGATAGATGGATGTTTCATAATTAAACTCAGAAAAACCTGTTAATTGCAAAACAATCTTTGCTTTTACCTTCATATCTTGCCTGAGCCTAATTCTGGTCCCTTTAATTTTATTTCAAACAGAGCTGACAAATGACATGAATTGTTCATCCCCGATCCTACTTTTAACTCGCATTTCATTTTTGCAGTAGCCTAATTTAACGTTGTGCTTTTGTTATTTTCCACAGTAGTTTAACAGGGAAGCCCTTACAGATTTGTTTAAGCATAACATTTTTTGGTTTGTTTGTTTTTTAGCTAAGCAGTCAGCATCTTCAGGGGATGAAGATTGCTCATCTGCACATCAACCATCTACTTCTGACTACGAATACTACAGTGACTGCAAGCAGTAGTAATGCAAAAAAACACAAAAATGCAAAAACAAAAATATTAAAAAAAACACAGGTAGATGAAGGCAACAAACAGTGCTTAGAATCCCGACTCGTTGTCATGCGAACAGTCTACTGTTATACAACAAAGAAAAAAGTGTGCCTGTGTTTCTATGTATATCTATACACAGACAGAGATTTTTTAAACTACTACAAGCCATAGAGTTTAAACGTTCATACAAATTAACCAAAATGCACATCCCAAGGGTTTCTTAGCCTTTGTGTTAAAATGTATATTTGATGGATGGGATGCAAAACAGAAAGCAAGCGTGACCTCTGAAATTTACTTGTGCCTTTTTGTAGCTGAACAAGCAAAAGAAAACTGAAATTTAACTTTAAACACTTCAAATAAAACAAACGTGGAACTGTCATTGTAAAATGAAGGGGGAAAAAACCTCACTGTTTTGGTTCTTGTTTTACAATCCACATAACAAAAAATATATAATATATACAATCTATATATAATTCACTATACAACATTTCCAGCAAGTTGGGCACTGTTTAAGCGAGGCATTTCAGAATGATGTGCTTGCCTTTATTCTGTCCCATGAGATTCTGACTCGCTCTAAAGCAGCACAACGCTTTTTTCATCCAGATGGCTTTCCATAGAGATCATTATGCGTGTGCGCACATAATCTTGTTTGTTTAAAAGTTTTAGATATCAAAAAGTAAACAGAGGCTTGAGCTGCTGTGTTGATGCTGTGTTTAATTTTGTTATATATATTAAATCTGATATCACATTGAGCTCTTTTTCATTTGCCATTTTTAACTGTTTGCATCTTCTGGTGAGGTGGTAAATAAGTGTAACGTATTTTTGTCATTTCTAGCGAATACGAACGTCTGATTTTTGTATCCCAATACATGTCAAAAAATATTCGTTCAAATATTTGGATATTTGTCCCAGCACTATTTAAAAATGCCCATGATCAGAATGGGCCATGCAGATTTGAAGTGCAGTTCATTTGCAATGGCATACTTTAAAATTTCACTTATTTTCAATAAGATTAAGAATAGTGGCCGTGCTTTGCACCATCACAAATCCTCACCTTGCCTTCTGCTCCCCCTCTGACAGAGTCACGTTGCACAATGGCAACCTACTGGAAGAACCAGAGGCTACACATCTCGCACCTTTCACACATATGGGAGATCTGGCCACAGATCACTTCTGTGACCTCAACAGTAGGTATCTGCTTATTGTAGGGCTGTGGCCGTGTGCCCCGCCCCTGTGCGTATCTTTGGGTTTCATGTTGTCTGTTATATGTGGATATAGTGGTGCACCGGATATAAATGGGTCTGTGTAGGACGAGTGACTTAAAATATATAGTTGTATTTAGGCACGGGGATTACATGATCACTTCACATGCAGATAAAGTATGTGAGCACGGGATTGCACAAATTAGTTCACGTGCTGGGATTCAAGTGAATAATGAATTAGAAATGGAATCCCGGCACAACTGTATATATAGGTGCATGTTTCACTCACTCAGGGTTGGGTGTGTTCAAGAGTGGAGAATGGGTGTGGAGAGGAGCAAATAATTACAAAAAGAAATAACAATTGCTAAGGGTGCTGGCTTTTTAACCAGCACGACACTTGTTTGTTCAGCCACGGTTTGTTTAGTGTTAGTCCATTTTGTTTATCTATTTATTTTGGCTCAAAGTGCCATGTGCTGTTTTGTTCAAACCTTGTATTTTATTTGTGTTAATAAAACACTGAGCGCCGCAGCGTCTCGGTTTCGCCCGCAGTTGCTGTGTGTTTTGGTTTCATTTCCTGACCTGATGTCACCCCTACAGCCAGCCTGCTCACAGGGGTTCATTTATATTATGCATGTCATGCAATGACTGTCTGTTACTGTAGTCTTGGACTGCACCAACTTTTCAACTAACAATATAATTTTCATCACAGCGCCTGTTTGCCTCAAGGTCAGACATATGCATTCTTCTTTAACAGTGTTGACATTGAGATACAGTTTTATCCTACTACCAGTACCCCGTTCCAATCTAATTCAGCATGCTGTAAATGTAGTCGCAAACACACTGCCAGATAAACTAAAGGGCAGATTAGGATGAGTTCAATTCCTGCCCAAAACCTTACTGCAATTCATTCCTAGGTGTCAGAAGGTGCAATCATAAAAAAAGTGTTCCCTGAAATAAAAATCTTATCCATTAGCAACTGGGGTAGTATACCCAAGCTGAGAATCTACTTAGATTTTCAAAAAGCATTTGACAAAGTACCGCACGAAAGGCTATATCTAAAGATGAAATCAGTAGGAATAAATGGTAAAGTAGCTGCATGGATTCATAACTGGTTACAAGATAGGAAGCAGAGAGTTATAATTAGAGGCCAGGCACGAAACTGGAGTAACGTAACAAGTGGGGTACCACAGGGATCAGTACTGGGGACCATTGCTATTCTTAATCTACACAAATGACTTGGACCAAGACACGATAAGCAAACTATGCAAATTTGCAGACAACACAAAACTGGGAGGGGTAGCCAACTCCCAATCAGCAACTTCAACAATACAAAGAGATTTAGACAAGATTCAAGCTTGGGCTGACACGTGGCAGATGAAATGGAACGTGAATAAATTTAAAGTCTTCCACACAGGGAACAAAAACATTAGACGCAAGAACAGCATGAATATTAAAGAAATAGAGGAGGCTATGTATGAGAAGGACTTGGGGGTAGTAGTGGATGAATCTCTTAAACCAACTAGAGAAGCAGAGAAGCTATAAAAAAGGCAAATAGAAGGTTATATAGCCAAGACAACTGAATTCAAATCAAGAGAAGTTATATTAATTATACAATGAACTGGTACGACCACACCTAGAATACTGTGTCCTGTTCTGGTTCCCACATCATAAGAAAGACATTGAGGCATTGGAGAGAGCACAGAGGAGAGCAACATGATTAATTCCAGGATTGAAGGGTAGACTGAAAGAGCTGAATCTGTATAGCCTAGAAAGGAGGAGAGCCAGAGGCAACTTAGAGGTATTTCTAATTGTCAAGGGGTTTAACAAAGTGACTGCTGAGAATTATTTTTGACAGGTCACAGAGAACAGAACCAGGGGCCACAGGTGGAAGCTGAAGAAGGGCATATTCAGAACCGAGGGGAAAAGGAGCTTTTTCACAGAAAGGGTGGTGAACCATTGAAACAGGCTGCCGGACACAGTTGTTGAAGCAGAGACTATCGGATCCTTTAATAGACTGGATGCTGTCATGAATACTGTATAACCCTCTCTGTTACCATAATAAGACCTTTAGCTAGCCGTCTGGAGGAAGGGCGGTCCATTTAGCCATGGATTCCCAGAGGTTTAATTTCCCCTACTAACTAAATGGTTCAGGTTTTTTTTGTTTTTCCTCTCCGGAGTGTTAACGGACCACGCTTGCATTAAGCGAGCGAGCGAGCATAGGTGGGCCGAATGGCCTTTCTCATTCTAGAATTTCTTATGTTCTTATGTCACACGTGCATGACTTGCACCACTGGCACATGTGCTAAAAAGGGTCCTTCTAGGAGGATGCATCCTCCGAGCTCCTTTCAAAAACTGTTCCACCATGGCAAGCTGAAATAGCTGCCAAGTACAGCTTAAGAATAGAGGGAGATTTACCCTTGTTAAAAAGATCCTAAAAAAATAGCAATAAGACTGCCATGGGGCAAGTGATGGGGTCCAGCCCACAAGAGACCTAAAGTCTGGAAAACTCACAATGGCATTCTGGAGGGTTACAATAACCTCATCCAAGAGATCAAGCTAGCTTAGTTGCAGCCACTCAGGGGCCAGACCCATAGCCGCAGGTTTGCTGGATCAGGATGTCAGTTTCCCCCGTGGCTGGCTGAACAGGTCGCGACATGCTGGCAGCTCCCAAGGCTGGCCGTCCAGGAGCTGCACTAGTCCTGACAACCAGGCTCTCCTGGGTCAATTCGGGGCTACCAGTAATGACCTCTCCTGGAGCTGCCTGGAGCTGCGCCCAATCACAGGTGAGCTGGGTGTTTAAACCATGAGAGGGTTTTCATACAATGATGAGACACTCTTTCACGACAGGTTGAAAAACCCTGCGATTGAACCAAGAACCAGGCCTGGAGAGGGCACATGTGGAGGTGCGCCAGGGGAAGGATTTGGGAAGCTGCCTGTACTTTGCGGAGTCTGTCTGTGAGCGCTGGATTTATAGCCTAGCAACAGGGAGACAGGTCACTTCTGTCTGGAACAATCTCCCTGGAGTGAAAGAAAGGAAAACATACATCAATGTCCTTTTTTCCTGTTAGTAATACGAATATAACTCTCTCGCTTTTAAAAACAGAAAAGGCTCCGGAGGAGCGCAGCAGCAAGGAGCGGAACAGCGCAGAGTTAGCCCACAGAGGGAAACTGGATCCCGGGGAAGGAGCAGGCAAATTCACAGTCTTCCAGTGGTGCACAAGGCCACCGTGGGAAGTAACCAAAACCAAAGGCTCAAGGTGCAGAAAACACATGAAAAATATAATATATACTACAAAGATGAATATTTTTTCCCCCCAAAAGGAAGAGAAGTAGAAAAAATCTGACTTTCCACAAAACAACCATGACGGTCAGACGCAGGCTCCTACTCAGGCAAGGCTGAAGAGAACATTGGCACTGATCCCTTCCTCTCGCAGCACTTTATCCCCACTAGCTGCCTAATGCAGCTTTGACATACATGCTCAGGTAAATCGGGCTACACAGAGAGGTATATCCCCATAATCAGTAATGGAATAACATTTCGTACTTGAAAGGGAAGGAAACATCTGGGGGAAGCTCACTTGTGCTACACCGTTTTTCCAAAGATCCAAAGAGCAGCTCTTGTGTAACAAGATGTCGACCCTTGTGCAACAGGCAGCAGTGTGGAGTAGTGGTTAGGGCTCTGGACTCTTGACCGGAGGGTCATGGGTTCAATCCCAGATGAGAGACACTGCTGCTGTACCCTTGAGCAAGGTACTTTACCTAGATTGATCCAGTAAAAAAACCCAACTGTATAAATGGGTAATTGTATGTAAAAATAATGTGTAAAAAAGAAAGTAAATGTATGTACAAAATAATGTGATATCTTGTAACAATTGTAAGTCGCCCTGGATAAGAAATAATAATAAATTGTGTCCATCTCTCCTTCTGTCGCACTCTACATGTTAAACACTTCTAGTCCCTTAACCCATGAAGGCAGCTTCACAGAAGACATGGTTTCACTGCATTTTTTTTCCCTATTGCACCTGACAGCATGCTGCCTCCACATACCACATCAAACTAAAGATATGAAACCAGAGAGCAGTGGTGGTGGGAAGATTCTGCTCAGCCCTGAGTGAGTACATGGGCATGTAGTGGTTAGTAACAACAGTTATTAAAAAGCAACATAATCTTCAGACCGACAAGACTCATTTTCAACAAGGTCCTAGGGCCAGATGAAGTGCAGGCTTGCACAGTAAAACTGACTCTGCATTACTGCATGTAATCATTTATTTCACAGTTTATGTTTAATGTTAATGGTTGTGCAGTTTCCATGAAACCAATGGAAATATCAGTTTGTTTTTTTTTTTAACTGTTACATTAGCTTAGCTGGTATGGGTAACAAATTGTCTAATCAAATTACTAAACTACAGATTTTCCCCATTAAAACTTTTATAAACCTGTCCCTTCGTGTGTTAAAGCGTGAAGAGCCCAAAACATCTAGAAGGGGCCAGGGCTGTGGACAGATTTGTTTTAGTTTCGTTTCCCTTTCTGTTCCCGGGTCTACCTAAATTCTCAGTTCTGTTTCTGGCATGACATAATTTTTGTTTTGGCAGATGTTACTGAATTGCTTTTGTTAATGTTTTTGTTACCATGGTTGTCATTTATTGATACACGAGCAACATTAAATGTTGCTTTACATGACAACAGATTGCAAGAGTTAATCTAGGTGCATACCTTTGCACAAATCATAGGTGTTCAATATCTAGAGAACTTCTTCTTCCAACCGGGAGCCAAGACAAAACCTCATTTTCTCCTGACAAGCTGAAACACAATCACTAGAGTGCCAGGCAGCTATCCGAACCCTCAGGACAACTCATCCAGCTATCGTAACCCTCAGGACAACTCATCCAGCTATCGTAACCCTCAGGACAACTCATCCAGCTATCGTAACCCTCAGGACAACTCATCCAGCTATCGTAACCCTCAGGACAACTCATCCAGCTATCGTAACCCTCAGGACAACTCATCCAGCTATCGTAACCCTCAGGACAACTCATCCAGCTATCGTAACCCTCAGGACAACTCATCCAGCTATCGTAACCCTCAGGACAACTCATCCAGCTATCGTAACCCTCAGGACAACTCATCCAGCTATCGTAACCCTCAGGACAACTCATCCAGCTATCGTAACCCTCAGCACAACTCATCCAGCTATCGTAACCCTCAGCACAACTCATCCAGCTATCGTAACCCTCAGGACAACTCATCCAGCTATCGTAACCCTCAGCACAACTCATCCAGCTATCGTAACCCTCAGGACAACTCATCCAGCTATCCTAACCCTCAAGACAACTCATCCAGCTATCCTAACCCTCAAGACAACTCATCCAGCTATCCTAACCCTCAGGACAACTCATCCAGCTATCCTAACCCTCAAGACAACTCATCCAGCTATCCTAACCCTCAGGACAACTCATCCAGTTATCGTAACCCTCAGCACAACTCATCCAGCTATCCTAACCCTCAGGACAACTCATCCAGCTATCCTAACCCTCAGGACAACTCATCCAGCTATCCTAACCCTCAAGACAACTCATCCAGCTATCCTAACCCTCAGGACAACTCATCCAGTTATCGTAACCCTCAGCACAACTCAGTCGGCTATCGTAACCCTCAGGACAACTCATCCAGCTATCGTAACCCTCAGGACAACTCAGTCGGCTATCGTAACCCTCAGGACAACTCAGTCGGCTATCGTAACCCTCAGGACAACTCATCCAGCTATCGTAACCCTCAGGACAACTCAGTCGGCTATCGTAACCCTCAGGACAACTCATCCAGCTATCCTAACCCTCAAGACAACTCATCCAGCTATCCTAACCCTCAAGACAACTCATCCAGCTATCCTAACCCTCAGGACAAGTCAGCCGGCTATCCAAACCCTCAGCACAACTCATCCGGCTATCCTAACCCGCAGGACAAGTCAGCCGGCTATCCTAACCCTCAGGACTCAGAATTCAGGGACGTTTGTAACAATTCGGGTCGCATTAACCAGGTGCAATTTCAAACAAACTGAAACAGCCTTGAATTGATACAGTATTTTTTTTTGCATTGTTTTACTCTTTTATGTTAAATATTAGAAATTAATGTAAACTCTCATTATAATTATTATTATTATTATTATTTATTTCTTAGCAGACGCCCTTATCCAGGGCGACTTACAATCGTAAGCAAATACATTTCAAGTGTTACAATACAAGTAATACAATAAGAGCAAGAAATACAATAACTTTTGTTCAAGCAAAGTACAAGTGTGACAAACCACAATTCAATAATACAGCAGATAATAGTGATAGTTACATCAGGATATGATTAAATAGTGATAGTTACATCAGGATATGATTAAATATAAAGTACTACAGGTGCTTTAATCTGAAGTACAGGATTAAATGCAGTAAAATAGGGGGCAGATAAGAGCAAAATAAAGCACATTTACATGAAGGGTGATAGTGTCCCAGGATACAAACAGAGGAGTTCTACAGGTGCTGTTTGAAGAGGTGAGTCTTAAGGAGGATGTATACAATTGCATTATAACATTATATGACCATTTTATAATGTGGTTACAAACATATTTTTTGTTCTGCCAGCCCCGCAACACCACACCCCTGGGAAGGGGAATTTATAAATGGAAATAATACACAAAACCTTGACAGATACTGGCAATTTTTTACTTCTTTTTATTAATTTTTTTTAAACATTTTTCTGCATACTTCAGCTGGAATCGCCAGTATCCCAAGTTTAATATTGAAACAAGAGGAGATTAAGTTGTATGGCTTTGAAACATGACACCAACAGTATAAGTAATTGTCAAAGAAAAATCAGTAAGAGACAACACAAAACATTCAGTGGGACACAATACCACAACAACTTTTGATGGACTGCATATTGGCACACTGACTTAATAATGGTTTATTGGAAAGGTGTAAACATATTTATACACAATTATAAAGGTGTGTATGGAAATAATTCACTTCTATAATATTCACACACAATTTAAAAAAAAAAAAGGTAAACTCATGCCATTTTGTAGCTACTCGCTCAACTCATTAGCATACTTAGCTTCAAGGGCAGTTGAAGAGTTTTCTGTCCTGCTAAGTATTTCATCCCAACCACAGACAGATCTGGTGACTGATTATGTAACAGCCCCTTGGGTGCGTTCGGAAATCTGTGATCATGTTACATGTATTTGAGAACAGTCTGTCCTGGCCTCTCCTTGTGCAATACACATTATTCGGTCGGTTATGAACAAAGCAATGCGTTCCTGTATGGAGTTTTCAGCATTTCTTTGAATTTTACAGATGCTCAATCACATATGGGCACGTTCACTTCTGCTCCAGTGTAAACTGAAGCACTGCACTTTCAATTAAATGTGGCCAATCTCAATAATATATTTTGGTTTCTGCAGCCATTGCCATTGATTCTGCACTATGCCTTTAAAAAGCAATGGGACCTTGAACTTGAGGTTAAATGATGGAATTAGTTTTTGAGATAGGTGACGGCAGGGTAGCAAAATGTCCAAATCTTCAGGGCACAGACTCGAACCTTCCAGACACTAGGTCGAGGAGTTGGATCTTAGGCACAGCACCGTTTTAAAACAAGCGTTGCTTTCTTTATTTGTTTATTGGAAAAATGTAATGTAAAAATATGCCTCTCATTTTGAGTGATGTTTTTTTTTTTTTTGTTTCACTAAATATTTTTATACTTTATGCAAAATGCATTAGTATTATTTATTTTTTTTAAATCTTAGTTAGCATTAGTAATGTAATTGACCCCAAAAAATGACGTGTAGAACACACACGGTCAAACTAGGTACATTCTGCAGCCCTAGGTGAAGGATGTTCAGCATCTTTCTTACTATAATGTGCCTAGGTTCATGTACTTTCATTTTCAAGTAGTGCATTTCTGCATTTTACAGTATAATCTCTAAACAAGACGGTTTGTTTGAACAATCCTGCAGCGTTAACTTCTGTTTTCTCCGGTGCTGGGCAACGACTAATGAGCTGCAATTAAACTCCTAACCCTGCTGTTAGTTGTCTCTCTGCTGTATTTCAATGATATGGACGCTGATAAAGATAAACATTTGTATTTACATAGCAACATGCGTCCACAGTTTATACCTGCCATTATTCAAACAGACTCCTTGGCCCAAGGAACAATAACAGTTTAAATTCAGTGCTCATTCTGCCATTTCAAACAAACGAGTGCGACAGATGGGACGGATTATTATTATTATTATTATTTATTTCTTAGCAGACGCCCTTATCCAGGGCGACTTATAATTGTTACAAGATATCACATTATTTTTGCATACAATTACCCATTTATACAGTTGGGTTTTTACTGGAGTAATCTAGGTAAAGTACCTTGCTCAAGGGTACAGCAGCAGTGTCCCCCAATGGGGATTGAACCCACAACCCTCCGGTCAAGAGTCTAGAGCCCTAACCACTGCTCCACACTGCTGAATGACAGCATCTCTTTCAGCTCTTGCAGTACACCACAGTCAATATGTAGTAAAAAGAAACAATAAAAGAAATGATGAATCAGTTAATGTTTCACAAGCTTGGCTATTCAACAATCCAGCACTGCACGCAAAATGTAAGAGCAATAAAAACACTCAAGCACTATCTGTAAATCAAGGAACGGTAGGCAGAATATATACAACAAACATAATCTAAACTAGATAAATACAGAAGTGACACACACAAAGGACAAATCCTGATATGTATAACTGTGATAAAACACAAGTTCTGTAAAAACTAGACAGTGACTCTGGATAAATGCAAGTGTTCCTATATCCATGCAGCCTTATTACCAAGTATGCAGGTAGACTCTTAATATTGCCATTATGGAATGTTACTAATAAACCACCAACATTTTCTCCCTGCCCTTCCCTTAGCACTATTTACATATGTTTGTGAATATGGAAGATAAAGCACAGAGGTCACTTTATTTACCTCCATATACCTCCCCGTTTCTTGTATTGCAAGTACAAGGTCGAAATAAAAAAACTACCTAACTGAAAACGATGGTTATCTAAATCAAGCGCAGTCTTGGATATACCCATACAATACTGAAACATCCCCCTAAAAAAACTGTCACCGCTGTATTCCACCAGACTGACTTGAAACCACCACGTGTTCAATGTCTGTCTCTCCTTTTCTTTTGTACATATTGCATACTATATTTTGTTTTAAAAAAAAAAAAAAAAAAAAAAAAGAGGTCCAATTTAAAACGAGAATACAGCCAGCTGTATCAAGGAAGCTCATTGACTCATTCAAATTAAGAAAAGATGGTACACCTGTTCAAAGAATCAGAGATGTAGATGTTTAAAATGGAAAATGAAGACTAATGAGAGCCAATGGAGTGTGCAGCCCCACTGACTTCCTAGTCATGTATTCATAACTGAAACATTCAACCATAAGCAGAAGTGATGGGTTAATAGTTTTACCACAAACTTTAGTCAACAATACAGTTCCTGTGAATACAATATATTTGAATATTCAGTACATTAAAGTCTGTGGTTTTGGGCCTCCGCAAGGCACTTACTGTACCAGGGTTAGAAACTCACACTAGCCCTGCACCCAGTCCTGGATTACCAAACTATCTTCAAGTATATTATGAAGTGTATTATTTAAATGATTCAGTAGCCAGGAGTTTGAGCAACCCCTGCTAAACATATTGTTCCTTCCCTCATAGCTGCATGAACAGCTCACAACAGCCAACCTACAGACTCAAGTGATGCGTGATCTATTGAGAGCAGACTTACCTGCACCTGTTGATATCAATAATGTACACAAAACAAGGGGCGTTCTGAAGCCCAGGACTAGTGAAAGTTTTGAACTCTGTGTAAACCCCGTTTTATTTCAGTGCCATTCATTGTAGCAAATGATCTGCAATTTAAACATCTTAGCACAATGTACTAACTATACAATACAATAGGTGCCTTTGAGAGTGTGGAGAGCCAGCGATCATAGCAGTATGTTCTTAAGCCAGTCTTATACGGTCTCTAAAATACTGAAAATGAAGTCTGTAATAAAGACGATTAGCGCAGATAAGAGGATTCTAGGAAGTGGTTACTTTACTACATTTTGCGAGATGGTTATACTCACTTTTATTTCAGTGCGACAAGAATTCTCATCTTTTACTTCTGGTTCAGCAGAACAATTTTTACCCTGACACACATTGGCAGAAATACTCGGAGCGAGCAAGTCAGAGTTAAAAAGTGTCCCGGCTGTAATGTAGAACGATGCGAGCAAAAATGCAGGGTAAACCAGGTTGAGAAAGTCAATGGATTTCACTCGGTTTCAGGGTGGGTCTGACAGCTCCTCAGGTTTCATGGAGCAGCAGCAGCCTGAGAGGACATGTGACTGTGACATCATTTAAACACACCTGAGACTACAGTATACACACCTCACTGGGCTAACAGGACTGTTTAAAGCGGCAGTACCATTTTAACATTCCAAAACCACTGCTACTTACAAGGCTGTCGGGATGCGGATATCCTGGTCCTTTACGCATGTATGGTTTGTCGGTATGCTCAGGTTTGCAGTTGTCTGCGTCCCTGGGAGTCTGATGTGGGCCGCCCCACCGCCGATTATAATTTCTTTTTTTTTCTTTTTTCTTTTTAGATCATTCAGGGAACACAATTGCGTTGTGCGAGATGCAAGGTTCAGAATGTCGGCAGACGCATACTCTGTGTTGTAGTTCCCACTGTGGAGAGCTGGAAAACATGGTAGGTCTTGGATCAGAGCGGACTGAAGGACTGAACACTTCATTTGACCTCCTGTGTACAGTTGCGTATTTTACTGAAATCCACTTTAGATATTTGCTATGCTTTTTGTTCTTTGTTCTTTTAGACAGAAAAAAAAAATCTGTTTGTGGCTTTTAGTGTTTGTTTTGTTGAAATTGTCAAAACTTAAAATGAAAAACAAAACAACAACAACAAAAAAAGGCGTCTACCATAACATTAAGACTTTGTACTGGGGTTACAGACGTCCCGGAAAAGGTAGGATTTTGTACTGGGCAGAAACAGTAAAATTGTTAAATCATCCCGGTTTTGCTATTGTATTCACAAGTACAAAACTGTAGCAGTGTGCTCAGCAAGTTAACAGCAGAGTAATGTATTATTCAAAAAATAAACAATCTTGACTACCTGTTTAATCATTTTGATTATGTGTTTGATAATTCTATTTAATTTGGACCATGTCCAGTTTGTGTAATTGTATCTTGGAAGTGCCACCACCAGCCAAGTTAGCCTTTTAAGTTAGTCCCTTTGTGATTTGATTAACACAGCTATTATATCACGTTTAAATGGTAATACAGTGTGCGCCACCGAATCGGGATCCAGATAATCGGAATTTCTGCTTAAAATGGGATACAACTCTGGGAGGTTCTTCCCAATGTTATTAATGCTGTTTAATTGGGACGTCACTTTGTTTAATTGGGATACTGTATTTTCAAATGATGACCGGAGATCGCTTTTCAGAGCAAGAGAGTACGTGATTAGCTGTGACTTGCGTAAACCTCGTTACCTCTTTAAGGAGCTGTTGTTGCAAAGAAAGTTGGCGTGGCAGCATTGCAGGTGCCTCGCCTTGTGATAAGATGTGATTTCATTATTTTTCATTTCATGTAGAAATAAACAGCAATTCATTTGGTTTAGGAATAAAAAGATAAAACAATGAACTTAAATTCTGTAGTTAACATTTAATCATAATATGATGTGATTTCATTCTTTTTCTTTTCACTCAGGTCTCTCGTTTAATTGGGACAGTCTCTTATTCAGGATATTTTTACTTCTCCCGGGGCGTCCCGATAAAGCGGCACAGACTACAGTCAACTCTCGATTAACAGGGGTAATTAACATGGATAATGCAAAACCTACAAAAACATATAAAAACGTATAAATAAAAACCACAGTATACTGTACTTACTTTATAGTTTCTTAAAGTAGTCCTTGATTTTTCATTGATTTCCTCCGAGACAAACCACTTGAAGAATCAGAGCTGCTCGCGTAGGAAATCAACTCTGCCTGCTTTTTTTAAAATCATGAACCGTCTGTTCACTAGGGGTGCAACAATTATTCAATGCATCGATTATTGATCATCTGTCTTTAAATTTCCAGAGCTTCGATTACATATTGGTGAATCGATGCATCAAATTAGAACCCAGTTTGAAGTCTCCTGTTGTCTGTGTGAGAGTGCGCTTCTTTTAGTGCTAGTACGGTAGAAACAATTCCATATTCCACTGAAAGTTGTTTTACAGGACTGTCTTTTTCCAGCTTCTCAACTATGTCAAGTTGTTCGTGAATTGTTAAAACCACGTGTTTACTTGCCAACTTCTTTGCAGTCACAGTGGCACCGAGTCGCTGCTCTAATAATGGAATGTGTACAGTACTCCGGTATTTTTTTTTCCAGCACAGTTAATCCGCAACCTGGATAATTGAGAGTTGACTGTACAGTTATTTTAACTGCTTCAGAGTTGCTGAATAATAATAATAATAATAATAATAATAATAATAATAATAATAATAATAATAATAATAATAATAATAATATTATTTCCTGTGCCTGTACGTGTGGGCAGCCTTAGCCTTAAATATTAAAACACCACATGCAGATTCCAGCAGATAAATAAGTTCTACTTAGTTCCATCCTGAATAAATTAATGTTCTGTTTTGTAGGAAGTATTTAGTAAATTAAAGATTAGATCCCCCCCCCCTCGATTAGTTATTAATTAAACATGCATATGTACGCAACAAACATTTTTATTTAGTGTAAACTGTCTGTCGCAGATTTTCAACTATCATGGAAAAAAATATATATTCAATTAAGTATTTTTAACTGAAAGGAAATTAGGTCAACAACCTGATCCTAAGCCTGAAATATTAATCTAGTTTAAAACTGATTTATGGTTTGTTCATGCTGAAATAATTAACATTGCCCTAGTCAGTACAGTACAGTGGTGAAGGACAGAACAGAAATGTGTCCCAATTTTGAATTGAAACACTAATTGACTTGGTATAAGATGGTCATCACTAAATAGTGATCTGTTCAGATTTAGGGGAGGTGGATGACAGCATTCATTTTTTATGCTAGAAAGAAAGAAAGAAAGAAAGAAAGAAAGAAAGAACGCTCCTTTTGCTCTCACCAAATTGCACGGTGCAGTGCTGGGAGCTGAGAGCTGTGTGGGAGCAGTTAGGGATTCTACAGAAAGACAGCAGCATCCTGTGCCCCAATTAGCCACAGAGAAACATCAGTGACAATACTGTGGAACAGACAGGAGGAGGAGGCGGAGGAGTGGGAGTTTTCTCAGATAAACCAGCCAGCAGACAGCAGCTCCCTACAGATGAGTAATATCCGGGCAGGTTTTATGTGAACGGTAATCCAGCTAACCTTGTCCTATGCTGCATCACCCAAATTATGAAATCAACCAATCAGTTTTCAAGCCTCTGCAAATCTGCAGTGGTTACTAACACCACACATCTCTCAAGCCAGCATACACATTTCCATGGACCTCCTATTGCAATTTCACACTTTACTGCAAACCTAATTCAACTTAAAACTGTATGTAGTCCCCAAAAAATTGGCAACAAAATGTCTTAATCAGCATTTCTGTGGTAACATTATAGTCGGGGACACTTTCAACAGAACAATAAACTTGCCTTACCTTAAATATGTAATACGACAAAGACTTTTAATAATGTGTTGTCTTTCGCCGACTATATCTGGTTGCTCTTTTTTCATGTTCTACATGTTCTTTTTCATTAATTTGTTATTATGGTAAATTACCGTGCTTATTTAGGCACTCTACGATTTGACTGGGGAAAGATAAGGTAGGGTTATTGGAGTTCACAAAAAAATAAATAAAATGGTAACCTTTTCACTTCCTTTTTATCTTAATTATTGAGCTTATTGCTTCATTTAAATTAGGTTTTCAGAGCATTTTGTTAACTGTTCATTTTAACCATTTTTTTTACACACCAGTACTCACACACGTTTGGTCACCATCATAACTGTTGGATGAAACCAGATTGTAATAATCCAGCACCTCTGCACTTAAGCATTTGTATGTCAGCTGACAAGTGTTCATCTGATATCCCATCATGCCTTTCTTCTTAAAGGCATACAGCCTCTATACATGAACCCCCAATATCTCTCACAGCACCTGGGTACATATTTTTATGATATCACAACAAAAGGAATCTGCTTTTTTTTTGGTGCAGATGTATAGCTATTATGTACTATATCACCTTACAGTACAATAATACAACAAAAAAATGGACTGAATGATAATACCCGAAAATAATCTTAATATTTTTAATTGTCGCCGGCGCAAATATATTATTAGGCAGTGGATTGCGCCGATCGCCAGCTTATTTTGAAAACCCTGCATTCATGGGGAGATTTTGCAAGCCTGTTTTCAAGACAGACTGCTGTCTCTTCCTAAACTTTCTTATGTTCTTATGTAAACAGAAAGGCCACCACTGTGATCTTAGCTTCAAGGACTTCAAGGGGAGGAGCAAGCTTTGTTTTATTGTTTGGAATAAACAAACATGGTCTGCTTACGACAATTAGTCTTTGGAGGATATTTCCAAGACTGGCCCACATGTGGTATTATAACAGCTAATGATCAATTCTGTTTATGTTCAAAGTAACCAATGCATTGGATGAAGCTATGCGATTGGAGGTGTGTGCGCTCTTCTTTTCATTTCAATTCTCTCAGTAAGCCGGCTCTTAACAGCTGCTCTGCACTCTTACAAGCAATAAGGATGAGAGACCTTTGAAAGCTTCCAGCCTGCCATTTCACCTGTTGTGAGGAACCCGTGCTTGTGTCCAACTTCCTGCTGGACATTTTTACCAACAATCTCACAAGGCCATCGCCATGAATTCATTTAATTTGAATAAGTCACAAGGAAGAAAGGAAAGCATCTTTTAAACCATTGGAAACAAAATCATTCTATGTCGTCATATACCAAACTTTAACTTATTTCTAAATTAAAGTTTGGTAACTATATGACGACTTATTGAATTTTTTGGTGCACAGAACTTTTGCAACATTGAAATAAACTAGAGTAACTTTACTTTTAAACTGATTAATCAAATTTGTTTTGGATGTTGAAAGTACTGTTAAGATCTGATACATATTAAATTAATGGGGAATATTGTTTAAAATACTGAATTTGCTATATACAACAAACAGAAAAGGATATACTGAAGATACTAATCTTGGTATTTTAATTGAATTTATGTACTTTGACTGATGAGGGTTAGATAATTTCTTTTGAGATGCTAGAATTAATTTCCATACTAACCTATGTAGTAAATATCGCCACTCGCACGTCTTCCATACACAACCCTGCTATTTAGGTCAATACAGCAGTTGTCTGCAGTCTTTTGCAGTAAATGATAAAATGTTTTTTTTTTTTTTCTGGAGGAACTATGTCGTGTCTATGATATACACCTAAGCTCAGGTGTGGCTAATTAAGCTCTTACTCAACCGGAAACATCTTAAACTTATGCAATAGACATCTTCCTCTGTTTCACTGATTCAGCACTCCTACAGCCTTCACAGTTGTATTCCACAAAAATACTGCTAGGCTACTTTATGAATTCAGCATAAAACTGCAGTCTCACTGAACACTGAAAGCGACAGCTTTTTGACTGCTAAATTCCCCTAGTTTTGCGCACATGTGTGCAGTTTCTACTGTAGTACTGTACGCCTTTCCGAAGGCGTGAAGTGATTCAGTTGTTAAAGAAAGTGTAGTTCATCCACACAAGCACTCAGAGGCATGGTAGCAGAATGTACAAAATCATCGGGACACAGACTACAAACCTTCCAGACACTAGGTCTTGTTTTGAGTGTTGGTTGCTTTTGTTTTGTTTTTCTCCCCCATTAAATTTTTTTTTTTTTAATAATTTAGGAAAATGTGCATTATTTTTATTTTCTTTTTTTTTGTAAAACTTAGCATTAGTAATGTAATTTACCAAACAAATGATGTGTAGAATACACACACGGTTGAATTGGGTACAGCCGCACACACGACTGTGTGCTGGGAGGGACTTATCTTAAATGTGTTGTGCAAATGACACCTGAGAAGAAATTTGGGAAAGAGTGCAAGCACCCTTTCTTTTAACAGCAAAAAAAATTAAATTAAATAAATTTACTATTAACATGTTTCTCAGTTGTGATTGAGATACACCACGCAACTCCTCGTCCAGGCCCTGGTACTCTGCCGCCTAGACTACTGCAACTCCCTCCTGGCCAGCTTCCCTGCGTCCGCTCCATCTCATCCAGAACACCGCCTCGCTTCTCCCACGCTACTCCGCTCACTCCACTGTCACCCGATCACCGCTCGCATCCAGTTCAAGACTCTTGTACGACATCGCCTACCGATGCCTTGACCAGACTGCACCCAGCTACCTCCAGACCCTCATCTCTCCCTACACCCCCACCTGATCTCTCCGCTCGGCCTGCACTAGAAGACTGGCTGTACCTCCACTACGCTCCCCTGCCTCCACAGCCTACGGATGTCAGGACTGCCCAGTCCCTGACCACCTTCCAGCACCTCCTCAAGACACACCTCTTCAGACAACACCTGTAAAACTCAACTCTTCCCTTCTGGAAAATATAGCACTCTGCCTTTAAGGCACTTCAGGGCTTGAATTTCAGCGCAGGATCGCAGGAATCATGCATTTTCCATGTTGCTCCCACATATCTGCAACTTTCATTGCGGGAAAATCCAGCAGAGATATTTTAAGACACCAAGCTACTGTATTTTTCACCCAATTTAGAATGCCTGAAACACTACAGCAGTCTAAGAAAGTGGGTGTCAGTGACGAAAGCACTATGAGCCGCATTCTGAGTAGTTGTGGTTAAAAAAATAAATAAATAAATAAATAATAGTAGTGCTGGATATTTTAAGTGCCGTTAGACTTTATTCTCTCGTACGTGATTCTAGGCTGTTATCTAAGCGTGTTTTTTTTTTTTAACATATATTCTCATCTCTACCACATGTAGTATGCCTGCAACATACATAATTTGAAAGGACATTTTGTGGCCTTTCATTTGATATGTTACATGCATGCAGTACAAACTATCCAGTAGTTAAACATACATAAATGAAAACCGTGAAAAATGGGCGGAAATAGTGATGAGTGTAAAGAGTTAAAAAAAGAAATGGAGCGCTGGTTAAAAAGAAAAGCACCTTTTCTGCTGCATGCAAAAACTTCACGTCAGGCAATGGCAAAAGCAATGGAGAGTGCTCTGTGTCACAGTGATGAACAGCTGTTAGGTATTGAAAGCAGCTTATTTTAAAGCAACACCTGTGTGAATGATGATGCAGTAAAATATATATATAGTTTTTAATATGCAAAAGTGCCTTTTTTTTTGCTATTCCCCCCTAAAATTTTGGAATCTCCCCCCATTGGCTGCAGCATAGGGGGAAAATCCCCCCCCAGCACTTTAACTTGCACTTATCTGCTCCCTATTTTACTGTATTTAATCCTGCACTTAACCCAATCTGTAGTATCTTGTATTTCACTTACACTGGTATCTAACTCTGATGTAACTATCAACACTTACCTGTCCTGATATCAGATCATACTGTGTTTTGTATTTGCTCTTATTAGGACTGAAGTCATTGTATTTTGTATCTTGCTCTTAAGTGTACTGTAATTCTTGATATGTATTTTTTGTATACAACTGCAAGATACCCTGGGTAATAATAATAATAATAATAATAATAATAATAATAATAATAATAATAACCAGTACTGGGGGGAATCTAAAGTAAAGCTTTTACCAAAACATGAATAAAAAGAAATTTAACAAAACAGCAAAAAGCTTGTATTACCAGTGATGCTGTATTACTGTATTACTGTGGTCGCATCTTGTTTGGGAGCACACGGCATGCAGGTAAATCAATTACATGCTTTATGTTACCTTGTTTATGTAATTACACCCCAAACAGAGCTGAGCAAGACAATGAAAGTGAAAAGTGTGCATTTGTTTTTGAGTGACAATGTGTCCAGACTTGAACAATAGGAGCCCGATAACCACGGTTCCAAGGGCGGCATCCCTTCAGATCCTACTTCGGTACTGCAAGCAGGTTCTGACAAAGTAACTTATTAAAATGAGTTTCCCTAATGGCCTGTATATTGCTGGTTATCAACCTGCAGCAAACACAACATTTATACAGGCAAATTCTACGATAAAAAACCCTGAAAAGTGAACACAATCTGAAATGGATTTGTTTTGTTCATTTACGTATGCTCTTTAGTTACAAGCAAGTTGCTGTGTCTGCTTCATCTTTAGCTTGCTCAGTTACATACAGAAACAGCACAGCAGATCTGTTTTTATTGTATTTTATGTAAAGTAAAACAGTTCACCAAAGCACTGAATTATTAAAGCTGAGATAGCTATCTTTTCTGGGCAACAACACAATTTGGCATGTTGCATTTTGAGTCATCTATGCTTTTCTGAATACAATCATTAAAATAAAACAGCAGCTCGTAGTTTAGCTTGCTTTAAAGGAAATAAGAATAATCATTGCCACCGAGGGTAAATCTGATCTTGTGTACAGCACATTTGGTCTACCTGTGCCTGTGTCATAAGGTCAGTTAATACATCTTTTCATGTAGCTTACACAGGGTCTACTGTTCCAGCAGAGCTTAAAAAGATAGCACGGTCAAGAAAAAGCTAAGGAATAAATCATGTGATGGTACAGAATCTCAGTACTGCGTGAACTGCAGCAAGAAAAACCACAAGGGGAAAATGAGCAGATTCTGGCAGAGAAAAGGGGGATTGTGTGTGAGCTTAGCTGCACAAGCTGACAGGTTCTAACTCCAGACTGACATGAAAGCCACTGAAACCACTTCCACTGCAATCAGTAAAGCAAACTCTTTAGCTTCAATTTACAGGCGTTTTTTGCCACCGCAAGGTATTCACACATACATGTCATGTATAAACCCAAACTGTTCCAAAACACAGCCCACAAAAATGCAGTTTTCAAACCAGACAAGAGATGTAATTGTGGGTTAGTACAGAAGACTATTATGGGTTGCCAGAAAAAGAGCGAAAGGGTTAGAAAACAGCTCTCGCTCATCTCCCAGTACTTGATGTAAAACGATAATCAAAATCCTGCTGTATTGCCAAAGTAGCATTAAGATTAATTTCTCCAGGCCTGCATTTGCACAGTAATGATCTGACCAAGACATAACCGTTTTCATCTCCAATAACCTGGCTCCCCAGCATTTGCTCAAAAGGGGAAAGACAGAACTTTGTGCATCTTGAAAGAAGCACAGTAAAATAAACGCAATGCTTCCCCAGTTCTTGATAGGAAGCACAGCTGTCTTGGTTGTTGTCATCCCTCGGGTATGATCTGTTAGAAGGTATGAAGATGTCAGCTCAGGGACCAAACAGGTGGCTGTGCGTCTGTCTGCCACGTTATTAATACAGTTTAAAATCTGTAAACTGGAGGATGCTGCTGGTGGAGCAGGGAGCACACCAGGACTTGGAACTGGAGCTTCACATTTGTGTTTCGAATGATTGCATTTTCAAGTAGCATAAAAGGTATTTGTAAACATTAATATCTATACTTGCCACAGAAAAGTGCTGACAATGCTTTCAGCTACCCTCTTCAGCTTGGAGTCCCTTGCATCCTTTACAAATAATACAGTATGTCTGAATAAAATGATCCACACATTATACCGACACAGCCTTAATGCACGATGAGTTGAGGGAATACATACACACCAGACACACCTGCTTGTGGAGACTGACTGCAGATGTCCTACTCAGCTGATCAATCATTCAGTTTTATCAGTTCAGAGTTTGGCATGGAAAATACCCATTAAAACCACCAATTGACATTTGAGTTTGAGAATGCCCTAGACTAAATGGCAAATGAATGAATGCCTACACACTGCGATGGTACATTCTGCTGTTGATAAAAGGTGAAGTCAAATAACTGCACACAGGTCGATACACTTAGTATACATCCCACATTACTGAACGGACTGTATGCTGTACTTTTAGAATATGCTCGTTTATCTTCACTAGGTTCACGAGAGTGAACAGTACCGATGTCAGTCTGAGACCAAGTCTTGACCCAATGTTCAGGCGAGTTGTACCGCACTGTACCTACCGCAGGTGCAAATCTGTTGTGTAAATCTTGCTTCTTTGCTTATTCTACACACACCCAGTCTCGCCAACGTCCACCCTGAACTGAAGCAGAAAGCGCGTTTAAAGTAGGTACACCCAGGCGTTTTTATACAAGCAACCTTAAACAGACCACATATACCGAAGCCAAAATAATATACATCATAAAAGAGTAGAAAGTACTGTACAGTCAATATTACATTCAGCTAAGTGTTCGATGTATACGGTACGCGACTACTTCGGTATGTTAACTACAGTAACACATCGCACAGAAAAGCAATGGCTTGGGTGAGTAAAATGATCAGAGAAATCCACATTAAGCGCTTTATTATAAACCGGCAATCCCGCTGCTACTCCCTCAATACCGTAATGAGACAGATACCGAGTCCGACTCTGAGCAGTCTGCGCCACCTCTGGCACCAAAAATATAAAGATTACATTCAAAAATATGATTAAACAGGAAATAAACAAGAAAACGAAATTACCTTCACTTCAGCTCTGGCCCCAGAGGGATGGTAAAAATAAATTAAAAACAGGTTTCCTTTTTTTACAATTTGAAAAACAGATAAAATAACTTACATTCCACTGGAAAAAAACAGCAATTTCTTTCACGCACTAAATGCCAGGCGCAAGTTCAACCTAACCTCGCCCCTAGCAACGGCCCGCCTCCCGCTGCCTCCAATTGAAGGAGCCTCATAACGGGGGTCGGCCATTGGTCCCGTGATCACTGAACGTGAGACGTTCCGCAGGCGGGGAGGAGGAGGCGGGCCATACCAGTCATGCACCGGCAGATCGTACCCGTTTTGAGAGTGCTGATTGGACCGTACAGTACAGCACTCATAACCCAATTGCTTCATTCTGGTGCTACTCAAGCGAAAGGGCCCTCCTTTTTGTGCTTGGAGAGGTCTGGTTTCCAAGTGTTCCGTGAGGTGCGTGTTGTGCGCATGTTTGCAAAAGTGATCCTAAAAATGTTTAGAGTTAAATGATCCAGGTGGGAAACAGCACGTGTTTTATCAACCCTGCTGATGCGGTCGCGTTAGTAACTACATTTATTAATTTTGCGCATCGCGTAACTTGGCGGGTCACACACACGTGCCTTGGAAAACTTAGCGGCAGGTCGTGCCTCTTGGTTTACATCTCAACAAGTAGTAATCTGATCAGAGGTTGCTGTATTTACTAAATTACTTTACACACGTCACGACATTGGCGTGGACTCTGGAGGTCAAGGTTCACACACACTAAATACCAGAGCAGGGTCTGTCACGGGCTGAACAGTAGACTAGTTCTGTCAGCTTTTAAAGCTTGAAACTTCAATAAAAAACAAATCTCTTTGCTGTAAACCTTGTCTAGGACCTATAGACATGCCGACTGCCTAGCAAGAGGCTAATTCATATCTGTTCCAGTTTACCAGCAGCTGGATCTAAATACTATTAAAATAATACTAATTTTAAAGCCTAAGTCCCTGTCCGGGGATAATAAATCCTATTTGATATAACAAGTGTTTAATATTTTAATATCCATACAGTTGAATAAAGCCCTCTCTACCCACAGCTGAGTCATGGCAGAATTTACGTCCGGTTACAAAGCAACAGTTGTAACTGTGACAGATAATTTCCTTATATTTACTCTGCCATTATTTCCTGGTTATAAAAGTGTGGCCAAAATAGTGCACTGCATTCCCTCTTCTTGTGTCTATTACTCTACAGATAGAGATGGGAGGGTAATTGGCTGACTCACAGGCGTGCTAGAAAGATTCGCACAGCGTGTAGCCCAGGGCTCCATTTGTCATTAGATCCTGTACTGTGTACAAGGGGTGGAGCAAATGAAATCATTCCATAAAGGTGTTCCCTGTTGTGAGCTTCCATTCCGTGTGTGTAGTTTGAAATGTATTTTTTTTAGCACACATGGGTTTTATCTGGTTCCATACCAGGTTAGAGAATACTCTTACTTACAGGTAGCCTATAGCACTTCCTAGGACATATCACCTGGAGTGAGAAATCCTCTTCACCCCTTCAACACTTTATTTCCTGTCATAAACCAACCAGCTGCTTCCCCTAGTGACTGTCGTGCTTAGCAGTCCACCTTAAAAACACTGCTGCTGTGACCTAGGATGTGCAAGTGTACCAGTCTACCTGAACAGAAGGCATGCAGACTCAGAGCTTTCTCTTTATAATACACGCTTCTTCAAAACACTTGAGATCTATACAGTGAACAGACAGGTGCACCATAGCTAAGATTTTTGGAATTATTTCCAAGGCTAGAATCACTTTTAAATCATTTCTCAACAGTAAGAGAGACGATCTGAAGAACATACTTTTCCATTAAAGAGAAAAAAACAATCTTGTATTGGCTAAAGATGAAAGGAAGAGATTTCTCAAGTTTGCGTCAAAAGGATTCTCCATCCATTTCTTTGCCAATATCCACAACTATTTACTGTCCTGCATTGACAGGCATTCCTTTAAAACGTGGTCTAAATCACAAAGCATGTGACAGGGCTCAGCAGAAGACGCCCTGTAAATACTGCCTGTCCAATGGGTTCTTGTGTGAAAAGGTTGGACTGTGTCATATTTTGTGTTCGTATTTTATTTGTTAACCCCTATTTTAATTCTGTAGTGTTTTATGTTCATGTCAGTGCTATACATACATCAGTTAGAAAGAAGCCATTACAAACTGCAGTGGCCATGCTTGCATGACCACCTTGACAGCTCATAAAACCCAATACAATTAGTTGTCAAAAACTGCATGAGGTGACAACATACAATACAAAACACCATGCACCATAATCTTAACTTGTTGCATCCTAGTTCATATTGTATTCTAGTAGTAGTATTATTTGCATTTACTGTAAACTACATTGTATTTAAATATTAAGCTTGCATTGTAACCTTTTACTGCCCTGTAACCTGTAAGTTGCCTTGGATAAAGGCGTCTGCCAAATAAATAAATAAATAAAATACACACGACACATTAACTTATAGTGTGAAGAACACTCACGAGCAGTCTCTGATAATCACAACAGTATTGAACCCTGAAGCACACAATAATATTTTAATGAGCATCACAATATATCCTGCCCTTGCATTTAAAACCTGTGCTAGTTTGTTCGCCAATGGGTGATGGAGCATTTGTTGTCCGTGTTCACTAAATATCTTGGCCTTGTTCAATTGATAATCATCCCATCTTCATAAAATAATAGGCAGATTTGAAAAGGCATATTTATTAGGGTACAGTATTTGATGCATGTATAGTAAACAGATAAAAGGATGAGGGTTAATTGAGCCACGACGAGCTTGATTTCCCATGGAATCAGTGTAACAGCTGGGTAGGAATCAGTGTAAAAGATGGACTGGAATCAGTGTAAAGGTAGATTAGAATCAATGTAAAACTGGATTAGAATGAGTGTAAAGATGGGTTGGAATCAATGTAAAAGAAGGTTTGGAATGAGTGTAAAGTTGGTTTGGAATCAGTGGGTGCGTTATGTAAGTGAGCAGCTCAGTGAAAGAACCCACTTAACGGCACGCTCAGTAGATTAGACTTCCCTCCCTGCCTAACTGAAATGGAATGTGCAGCAGGTGGCCAGGTGTCAATTGAATAATTGACTATCAATTAACACTGGCCACCTGCCTTTAAAAAGGGTCTGGAAAGCCAGCCCTTTGTTCTTTGTTTGGTCATTTATTGTGTGGTGTGTTTGGCCATTTATTGTTTGGTGTGTTTGGCCAGGGCCAGGTGAAACCAGGTGAAACCAGGTGAAACCAAGTGAAACCAAGTGAAACCAAGGTATTACAGTATGATCACTGCGTGTTTAACTGGGATCAGAGATTTTAAAAAGGGATTCATTTAGGGCAGGGGTCTCAAGCCTGATCCTGGAGAGAACAGGCTCTTCTTGTTTTTGTTTCAGCCTAGCTCTCTGTTACTTAATTGAACCAATTATTGGCTTAATTAGTCAAGAATAACATGTGTTCTGGATCTTTAGCCACTGATGAGGTAAAGACACTTATAAAACCTGCAGCACTGGGGCTCTCCAGGAGCAGGGTTGGACCCCTGATTTAGGGGGATTTTAATGTAGTTTGTGTGGGGGAAAAGGTTGCTGGAGCGGAACCTCCCTTGTAGTGGGAGCAGCGCTCGGACTGTGTTTGGCCACTTTTTGTTTTCTTAGCTATTTTACCCACTGTGTTTTTAGTATTTTTGTATTTATAATACAGTGTGTGTGTGTGTGTGTTCTCCTGCACAAGGGATGCAGTTGCTAGTACCCTAGTGGCGGTCACCAGGCACTGCACCTGACTGCCTGTGATTTTTGTTATAAAACCTGGATGCCTGAGTAGCATTTTCAACTACAAACCCTGTGTCTCTCTTGTCTCTCAGCAGATACCCACACAGTAGCAGAACACCCCTGGTACAGGGACCAGAATCTATTCAGGAATACCAAGATATTCAGTGATCAAGGGGGTTGATCTGGGGTAAGGTAATAAATGCACCGCCACAGAACAGTACTTTCTGATCAATTATAAAAAAAATGCATCAATGAATATTTATTCATAATTTGCCACATTTATAATTAAGTGCTGCGTATTTAAGTGCAAGAGGTGTTAAACATTCTTATTTTGAATTTGAAATGGTTCTCCGAGTTCACTGTAATAAATAAATAAATAAATCCTCCCTATTATACACAAAGCTTTTCCTGTTAATAATGGTTATGGTCCAGGTTTGTTGATATGGGAGGCAGAGACAGTAGTTAATTCCCGTCTCTGCCAAAATACAAACCCAGGAGAATGCATGGTTGGCAGCGAATGGAATTATTGATATTGGCTGTCGACGACGCGTAGTGAAAAACCCGACAATGTGGTGGAGGGGGAAACGAGATAATTAACCAGTTAACCCCTCAACCACTATAGAAACCAGCAGCCTCTACTGACAGGGAGGAGAAGGAGACCGTGACAGAGAGCCGCACAGGAGAGCTGTACAATTGTTATCCGGCTGGTTACATGCCAGCTGCAGCTTGTTAGGTTTGTTTATATTGGGCAACGTGCCTTTTATTTTTGTATGTGTTTTGTTTATTTTACTTTAGTAAAGACGAGCGCCGAAAGCGTTCTTACCCCAGTACTGTGCCTGCCTGTGTATCTTCCTGGTCTGTGACATCACCCACCAACCCACCCAGCCTGCTCCAGGGTGTGATTAGTCAGGGATCATACAATATTACACCACTGCTGTGTGTATCTCAAAGGGTATTACTTTCTTAGCCTTTGCTTTTTATTCTTGGATACTTAAATACATCTAGACATATTAGCTTTTACCATCTAACGCAGTCTCCATGTTTTCCATGGTGATGGTCCTCATTCAAAAATCAGGGACCCTTGTGTCTGTCCCTCTCTACAAGGGGACCATGAGAACTGTCTGGATCTTCTTAATCATGCAATAATAACCGCACAGTACCAGAAAGGTTAGGAATATTTATATAAAATCCAGAGTTTATTGGATTATATAGGAGGCTAGGAGTGTATGATGGAGACCCCTCTATGTGTCTCCTGTTTCTTTTTTTCCAGCTTGGACTTGTTCAATTTGTTTCTGATGGTGTATAATGACTGCAAATTCTCCTCCAAAACACCCAAAAAAGCAGAACCATAAAGTGTTGATGTGGAACAGGTTTATTGCAACAGAGTTTTTAAAGGATGGCTCCACACAGGAAGCTGCAGGGATGTTGTAAGTTTCCCTAGGGCAGGTTTTCATCGTGACACTACTGTTTGGTAAGGGATTTAGCAACAGTGCTGGCAGTAAACAAAACTGCTGGTGAACTCGTTTAGTCTAAATTGAGCATTTAGGAATTAATTCCTAAATTATGACACAATGGAAGAAATGACTGTTCGATCTGGCATTTAGCTTGCTGAATGTGCAGTTAATAATAAAATGCCTCATTATTTTTCAATAGTTTTTTTTCAGTTTTAGAAAAAAAATGTGACTTTCATCCTATCACAGCTGTAAATTCAAAATGAGAGCCTTCCACACACACTGTAAACATGTGTGTAACATACAGACAGTTCATAAACCCCACATTGGGATTCTCTCCATTGCTTGTGTGTGTGTCATTATAATTGATGAAGTTCTTCTCTAGATTTTAAACATGCAGTCAGACAGACAGACACCAGTGGGGGGCGTCCAGTACTCCTGGATGATGGAACACTTAATAGCTTATGCTAAAGAATGTCCTGAGCCAGTTTCATCACAATTGGATTATGGGTTCTCTAGGTAAATAAACAGGCTGCCCCTATACACTCACAGGGTGATGCACTCCAGGGCTAAAGAAGGTGGTTTGCACGTTTCATCACAACTGATCAAGCAGTGCTCTAGCTACATGCAGAACCCTAAAAGGACATTGAGAAAGGCACATTATATTTGTATGCAGATAACAACACTCTATGTAACTTGTGCTAAAGAAGGGCCGGAGCAAGCTTTGTAACAATTGGAAAACCTGTTCTTAATAAATATATATATATGGATATATATTCAAGTGCAAAGTGTGTCATACATATTTACACCTGTCAGTGTCAGAATTAACAAGATAAGACATGCCTTCAAACTTAAAAATACAGAAATACATTCCTGTTGAACTGTATCATATCAAAATCCTATTGCATAAGCCAGGCGGGTACAAGAAACTGTGAAATAGGGGTTACCAGCAAACCAGCATCTTCTGCAATTTGCACTACACAAGTATTCTGGGGTGTACCATTGCACAAAGCAAAGGGTGGTAAAACTTGAATGAAAGCAGGCTTCCTGAGGCCCTGCTGGGTGAGTTGGGTACTGCAGTGTAGTTGAAAGCACGGCTGCTCAGGTTCTGTGGCATGGCACTGGCCAGTAATTAAAGAGCAAGAATACTGCAAATGAACGCAATACAAATGCATGAGAGGGCTGAATCGCAAACGCTTTTGAAAATGTCCCACAGGATTGGAAAAGTAGGCTCTCTGGAATATCTTGGAAAGCTGGTCTCGTTAAATCAGAATCTACCATTTCAAAGTAATAATGTTTGCTTCTTTAACAAATGAAACTCATTCCACTTGGTTAGGTAATTTTGTCCTAAAGAAAGATATAGTCCCTCGCTAGCACATGGCAGAGGAGCAAAAACGATTAGCGGTTTTATTGCCAATAACAAAGCAAGAGAGAATCTGGACCCAAACCTCCCTTTGCAAGCAGATTGTATGCCAGGGTCTGAACTATCATTGTGAAAGCCGCTGGCAGCAGCACAGCAGTTGTAAAGGTGGTCCTGTATGGGTTTTACGGTACATTCTGCAGGACACAGAATAATTTAACATGTGGAATTTGGAATGTGTTGTGGTGGGAAGAATGTGTTCATTTAAAAAAAGAATAAAACATGATGTCACACTCCCTGTCTCTGGAAGGGTCCAATCACAGTCCTGGAGGGCCAGGCCACTCCAGTTTAACAGGTGGATATAATTAACTACTTCAGGGTCTGTCTGGATGGAGGCTTAATTGGTTCCATTAATTAAACAATTCAGTTTGGGTTGGAACAAAGACCATGCGTGGAAAGGCCAGCTTTGGCACCCCTGCTTCAAGGAATAAGTGAGAGTGGATAGGTACCCTGTGCTTGCTCCACCCTCAGCCTGTGTGGGGGTTGCTGATCAGAGAGACAGAGCCAGCACATTTATATGTTATCCCCTTTGGGACTTCTGTAGCAGTCTTTTAGTATTTTGTGATATGTCAATGTATTTGGATTAAGTTCTTCTGACACTGTGTAAACACAGGTCCAGCAATGACATGGACTTTATTAACCCTGTTCAGTTTCAGTATGGTTTCCATATAACTTCTTTTCAATGTTTATTTGAAAAGTATAACCTTGGGTACGATTGCAATCTTGGTTTTGGCTCTGATTGCGTTTGACTGAAACACGCATTTCCTGTAGAAGCCACAGCAGCACACTGCCGATGCAGCCTCCTCATCTTCTACATCCGAGACAACCACCAGAGTCAGTGCAGGAAACGGGTCATCTGATCAGCTCTGTCTAAGCAGATTGTTTTCCTCTGGAATGCAAGAGTTAATATATTAATGTGGACAGCAAACAGGAGGGAGGCATATTGAGGCGGGGAGGGGGGAGGGGGGAGGGGGGAGGGGGGAGGGGGGCGGGGGGCAAAGGATGAATAAAATCCCCATTCTAAGTAAGTTACCTAGCCGTGCTGTCCCGAGTCACCCTCATAGTGTTAATACAAGGTATGAAAACAGATTTTAAAACCTTGGTAAGCACTCCTTTAACATTCCTATAAGATAGGAGGCAATGTGGTCCAGTGGTTAAAGTACAAGGCTTGTAACCACAAGGTCACTGGTTCAAATCCCAGTGACTGACTCACTGTGTGACCCTGAGCAAGTCACTTGTGCGCCATCCTGCGGATGAGATTAAAACTCAATGTCCTATTACACCGTGTAACAATTTTTTTTTTTTTTTTTTTGGTTCCTGGGTAGTAAGTGTTATTTCCTAATTGCCTATGCCTCAAAAGTATAGAAAATGGCTATTATTCCCCACAAACTTTGCTTTTGTGACCAGGACAGTGATATTTTGAAATTTACCTATTTTCCAGAACATTCCAGATAGATTCAGTGCTGAGTAAACTTGGAGTAACTTCTAGAACTTTCTAGAACTTTCCAGTAATATAAATAGTAGTATAAATACAGGGGCCTTAAGCCCACCAGTTCAGTTTAGTTCCAGCTGCCTAAGTGGATATATATTTGCATTTTTCTGAGATGACATCAAGGTCATAGGAGACTTCAAAATGGTGGCATTCCTGATGGGTCTCCAAGGAGGTTTTACCAAGTTTCCCTGCTATCTTTGCCTTTGGGACAGCAGGGACACCAAGGCGCACTACCACAGGCGGGACTGGCCACAGCGGACCGAGTTCTCTGTGGGGAGGAACAACGTCAAGTGGGAGCCACTGGTGGACCCCCGGAAGGTGCTGATGCCACCACTGCACATCAAATTGGGCCTTATGAAACAATTTGTCAGAGCTCTAGATAAGGAGTCGGCAGCTTTCAAGTACCTTCAAGACTTCTTCCCTAAGCTGTCTGAGGCAAAGGTCAAAGCCGGTGTCTTCGTCGGACCACAGATAAAGAAGATCCTGGAGTGCAATGAATTCCCCAAGAAGCTCACTAGTAAGGAGAAAGCGGCTTGGAACAGCTTTGTCGCAGTGGTTTGGGGCTTCCTGGGCAATCACAAGGCTGAAAACTATGTGGAGCTGGTTGAGACTCTGGTGAAGAACTACGGCACAATGGGCTGTAGGATGTCCCTCAAAGTCCATATCCTTGATGCTCATCTTGATAAATTCAAGGAGAACATGGGAGCGTACTCGGAAGAGCAAGGCGAGCGCTTCCACCAGGATATACTGGACTTTCAACGCCGCTACCAAGGACAGTATAACGAGAACATGAAGGGAGACTACATTTGGGGGCTGATTCGTGAAAGTGATTTACAGTATAATCGTAAATCTCGAAAAACTACTCACTTCTAAATCTTTTGTAGTCATTTTTGTATTACTTTAGTATAAATACATGTTCATTTGGATTCATATGTTGTTTTTTTCTGACTTTATGTGAACGAAAAGAACGAAATAGGTACATTTCAAAATATCACTGTCCTGGTCACAAAAGCAAAGTTTGTGGGGAATAATAGCCATTGTCTATACTTTTGAGGCATAAGCAATTAGGAAATAACACTTACTACCCAGGAACAAAAATTGTGTTACATAGTGTTATAAGTGACTCTGCATATAATGCACAGTTCACAGCCTACCTCTGTAAAGCGATTTGTGATGGCGGTCCACTATGAAAGGTGCTATATAAAAATAAATAATATATATAGATATTATTATTATTACTAAAAAAAAAAAAAAAGAATACTAGGTTGTCATTTCATTGTTGTGCCACTGGATGGCAGCATTGCCTACAAAATCTACTCCACTGCTCCCAGGAATGTTCAGTCTGGCAGGGCCTTGCTTTCACTCTTCTCACTGGGTGCTGATCTCTCTAGGGTTGATCTACAGAGTGAGCTCCCTGGCCAGCCCCAGCTCACAAGGCTGCAGCTCAGTCTCTCTGCAGGCCTGCTGCAGGCTCTCATCACAGGGCTGACTGCGGTTAATACATCTCAGAGAAGAGAGACACACACACAGGGGCTAGGACATGGACTGATACATCTCAGAGAAGAGAGACACACAGACATAGGGGCTAGGACATGGACTGATACATCTCAGAGAAGAGAGACACACAGGGGCAAGGACATGGACTGATACATCTCGGAGAAGAGAGACACACAGACACAGGGGCTAGGACATGGACAGACACACAGACACAGGGGCTAGGACATGGACACACACACACGCACAGGGGTTAGGGCAGGGGACTCCACACTAGCATTAATGTTTTGCATTTAATATTTCAGTTTTAAGGTACAGTACTTTTTGTTTTATTGTATATGCAGGCTATATGCTACAATGTTCAATAAATGTAATTAGGAAACACATTTTAAGTACAGTAATGTGCACTGCGTTTTATTTCTGCATGGAAAACATATGCTTTTAGTATAACTCTCCCCCAGTAGAACGCTTATTTTCCCTGCCCCACTTTTGCGAACCCAGACTTGCTCTGAATGATTGCAGACATCCTAACACAGTGCAGGAATGGAAACAAGCATGACATCCTAACACAGGGCAAGAATGGAAGAAAGCATGACATCCTAACACAGTGTGAGAATGGAAGAAAGCATGACATCCTAACACAGGGCAATAATGGAAGAAAGCATGACATCCTAACTGTGTGAGAATGGAAGAAAGCATGACATCCTAACACAGTGTGAGAATGCTAGAAAGCATGACATCCTAACACAATGCAGGAATGCTAGAAAGCATGACATCCTAACACAGTGCAGGAATGGAAGAAAGCATGACATCCTAACACAGTGCAGGAATGGAAGAAAGCATGACATCCTAACACAGTGTGAGAATGGAAGAAAGCATGACATCCTAACACAGTGCAGGAATGGAAGAAAGCATGACATCCTAACAGTGTGAGAATGGAAGAAAGCATGACATCCTAACACAGTGCAGGAATGGAAGAAAGCATGACATCCTAACACAGTGTGAGAATGGAAGAAAGCATGACATCCTAACAGTGTGAGAATGGAAGAAAGCATGACATCCTAACACAGTGTGAGAATGGAAGAAAGCATGACATCCTAACACAGTGTGAGAATGGAAGAAAGCATGACATCTTAATACGGGCACGAATGGAAGAAAGCATGACATCCTAACACAGGGCAAGAATGGAAGAAAGCCTGACATCCTAACACAGGGCAATAATGGAAGAAAGCATGACATCCTAACAGTGTGAGAATGGAAGAAAGCATGACATCCTAACACAGTGTAAGAATGGAAGAAAGCATGACATCCTAACACAGTGTGAGAATGGAAGAAAGCATGACATCCTAACACAGTGTGAGAATGGAAGAAAGCATGACATCCTAACAGTGTGAGAATGGAAGAAAGCATGACATCCTAACACAGTGTGAGAATGGAAGAAAGCATGACATCCTAACACAGTGTGAGAATGGAAGAAAGCATGACATCCTAACACAGTGTGAGAATGGAAGAAAGCATGACATCCTAACAGTGTGATAATGGAAGAAAGCATGACATCCTAACACAGTGTAAGAATGGAAGAAAGCATGACATCCTAACACAGTGCAGGAATGGAAGAAAGCATGACATCCTAACACAGTGTGAGAATGGAAGAAAGCATGACATCCTAACACAATGCAGGAATGGAAGAAAGCATGACATCCTAACACAGTGTGAGAATGGAAGAAAGCATGACATCCTAACAGTGTGAATGGAAGAAAGCATGACATCCTAACACAGTGTGAGAATGGAAGAAAGCATGACATCCTAACACAGTGTGAGAATGGAAGAAAGCATGACATCTTAACACAGTGTGAGAATGGAAGAAAGCATGACATCCTAACACAGTGTGAGAATGGAATAAAGCATGACATCCTAACACAGTGTGAGAATGGAAGAAAGCATGACATCCTAACACAGTGTGAGAATGGAATAAAGCATGACATCCTAACACAGTGCAGGAATGGAAGAAAGCATGACATCCTAACACAGTGTGAGAATGGAAGAAAGCATGACATCCTAACACAGGGCAGGAATGGAAGAAAGCATGACATTCAAAAACTGGCATTGGAAACTCCATTAATCAGGAAGCAAATGCATACTGAATTTGACAGTAACCTATCTTAGTTCATTTATTCCATATTAACAGTTTACTTAAAAATATATACAGTATATATATAGTTTTTTTCATTTTAAATACCACTCTCTTTGCTTTTGGACAGCATTGACAGGTTTATAGATAGTATCAGGGGCGTAGCTAGGAATAGGTTTTTTACAGATGGAAACATCGAATTTGCGTCTAAAATAAACCCTGAATAGTCTGTTCATGTTACGAAGGTGAGCCTGGAGGCTATTAATGCAAACTGCAAAGCAATATGAGCAGCTAACTCTTTTTACCCAGTGACCTGCCTTGTATGTTTGAAATTTCATCTCCCAGCAGAAACAGCAACCTAAAATGACTCTATTCACTGTCAGAATATGAGATGTTAAAAGAACAAGAATAGAACTCTTAAATAGTAATAAGTAGATGGGTTTAGACCTTCATTGAGAGACTTACGCTTGCTTCACTGTTACTAAACATAGTGCTGAGACTAGTGACACTGGTGCTGACACTGCTGGGATTGGTAAGACTGGTGCTGGCACTGCTGGGACTGGTAAAACTGGTGCTGGCACTGCTAGGACTGGTAAGACTGGTGTTGATACTGCTAGGACTGGTAAGACTGGTGCTGACACTGCTAGGACTGGTAAGACTGGTTCTGACACTGCTAGGACTGGTAAGACTGGTGCTGACACTGCTGGGACTGGTGTTGACATTGCTGGGACTGGTGTTGACTCTGCTGGGACCAATGCAGATTCTACCGAGTAAAAGGTTTCCTGTGTTCTCAGCCTAATTTGCATGTATCACAATGTTGCTGGCTTACTCACATGAAATCCCCCTATTCTCCACTTCCCTCCTTGATCACTCTTGAGGGGCTCAGTGATGTTTTCACAGGATCTGCAATGCATTATTCCTGTTGTGAAGCAATACTTGGCACAGTCACTGCTGAGTTTCTGGCAAGGGCTAGACTAATCACAGGCAGGACTCCTGGGTCCAAGCCTGATTGACTGTTTGTTTAATCACACAGTGGAAGACATTTCTGCTGTGATGTAATTTCTTGTTTAATGGGGTGTCCTGCACCCCATTTACTGCACAATAGGGGAGCTGAAGACCTGTTTGAGAAATGGCAGAACTCTTATAAAAGTTTACCAGTCATTTACCATTTTAATATGCTTTACCATACACCGCTGGACTTTACAGTGCTTACCTATGCTTTACCATGCTTTCACTGTGCTTTATAACACTTTGTAAGGCTTTTACTATGGGAAACTTTTACAAAGGACAAATTCAATTCATCCTGGCCTGTTTTCTATAACTGTGTACAGTGATCCCTCTTAAAATAATGTGGATAAGCCTGTATGTGTACAACAGTTATGTGTAAATATAATTTGAACAAATAACCTTACACTGTGCACACCCTAGTGTAAAAACACCATAGGAGACATATGTATCTTTGACAATGGTTAAACTTAAGAAACATGTTAGCTGTCTAAACATTAAACCACGAAGACCCTGAATATATCATACAAACCACCCTGAAAAGAAGAGGGGCACAAAGCGGGCTGCAAAAACAGTACCACAGCGGGCACATGTTTAACATGCTAATGGTACATGAATTGATACGCAAAATTGTATTGTAAACAAAACTAAACAGACTGCTTCAATCATTAAACATTGGCTGGGTTTTGCAGGCAGCAGTACGCCACTCTTTGCATTGAAATGTTACTGTTGCTAAGGACAAACATGCTCTTTCTTGCTTGGTTATGCAATGTATTTCTTGTTCTACATATTGACAACAGCATATCAAATATGTAGTTGGCTTTTATCTGATAATCTTAGTATGACATTCTACCCTCCTCTGACTGCTTTGAAATGGACACGACCCAAGCGCAGGCTTGCTGCGTACTTCACTGTTACGTTAAACAGGCTATACTGTCAGTAACGTGAAACAAATGCTCAAAGCAAGTTTCATCACCACTGGGTAAGTGGTCTCTAGGGGTGCCCAAGTGTGTTGGGCAGTGGGAGTAATGCAACTGGGATCTGGCTGGTTTGAGCCCCGGTAATGCAGAGTTGCAGATCTTGGCTCACGTGCTGTGGAGGAAAATTGGCTGGGTTAGTTTTCCCCATCCCTAGTGGTCAGGTAACTTACCCATCCAGGGTAACCTCCAGGGTTCAGTCTCTTGGTAACTTACCCATCCAGGGTAACCTCCAGGGTTCAGCATCTTGGTAACTTACCCATCCAGGGTAACCTCCAGGGTTCAGCATCTTGGTAACTTACTGTGGCAGGATGGCTCGCAGTGGTGAGGTGTGGTGACGTCATGGACCAGGAAGTACAGAAACCAAAACAATGGATGGGCGGGTGAAGCTGAACGCATCGGCGGTCAGTTGAATTTATTAATAAACAAAACAAACATAAAAGATTTAAACAAACAACAAAACAGAAACCAAAGGGCACGAGGGCCAAACGAATCAGACAAACAAACAAGTAAGTGTCGTGCTGGCTAATCCAGCACGTTTTAGCAATTGTTATTTCTGTCTCCTCTCTATCTCCCCGTACCTCCTCTCTGCACCCAACCTCGCAGCACGGACAGCTGCAGGTTCTTATACTCTGGCCAAGGGGTTAACTGGCTGTTAATTATCTTATTACCCCTCGGCCACAGTCTGCACGCGTTTGGTAAGGATGCATGACTGTCAGCTAGTTAAATAATCAGTAGCTGATCAGTCATGCATCCTCACAGGGTTTTTAAATATAAATATAAAAAACAATAACAAAAGACGCGGCGCTTTTATCCGCGCCGCAAACAAATACAAATAATAATAAATAGGGGCGGGACACTCCGCCACACTTATCCATCCATGGTAACCTCCAGGGTTCAGTATCTTGGTAACTTACCCATCGCCTGGGTTTGGATGGTGAAAAGAGATCACTGGCTTGACAGCAACAACAATGGTTGCCAGTATAGTGGGGAGGAGGCTTCATATGGAGGATAAAACAAGGTAAATAACTTATTTATATAAAAATAAACACACAACCAGTCCAAAGGGTTTCATCAAGTCCTTTTATTTGAGCTATTCAGCTCCACACTCCAAACCAACGGGCTCCAACCCCAGCCAGTTTATTCCACTTGATTAAAATATTTACACAATTTAAAAAGCACACGCTGTTTAAGCTGGAAACACTTTGCCTTCATCGGGGGTAGTTACAATAAAGTCCCATGCAAAATAAATAAACGTCCCTGTTGTGGCTCCATTCCCCCCGGACAGCCTCCGGTGGGCCCTCCCTCCTCAGTCAGTATCACGTGACCTGCTGGATCTCCCACTTCTGACTGGCCAGCTCTGAGCGACACTGGTTAATCGCCACCAGACCCGAATGGCTGTCCAGACACAGCCCGCTGACTTGGTGCTGGATAGACGGGCCTTTCAACTTCCATTTCTAAAAAAAACCCAAAATAATAATTAGAATAGTCAATTCATTAATAAGCATCTATCCACTACAGTAAAACACAGTGATACCTTAAAACTGCTACTGGCTTCTTTAAAAACCCTGGAGAACCGTTTCATGAATATCACACTGTAAATAGTTATTTTCTCCCCATTTTAAAATGTCCAATTGCACCGCAGCGCAGCTCAGGAGAAGATCAGCGGGCGTCCTCCAATCCCAAGACCAAGTCATTGCCTTTTAACACCCAGAAGCTCAAGTGTAGATGTGCACAACCGGTCTCTGGAGGGCAAAGGTCAGCCTTACATGTGTCTGCTTTGAGCTCCCCAGGCAGCTGGCCAGTTGGGTTCTCAGTAGTGCGATGAGGAGAAACAGTCCCTGACGATTTTGCCTCCCAGCAAAGAACAGCAACTTCTAATATCAACTTTTCAAATTCTAAATACAGACTCAATACAGCTGGTCCATCTGGTACTGTACACTGTTAACCTGCCCCCATGCAACACTAAGAAAAAACACATTTGTTTTATGTGGGATTTCCTATGAATGTTTTAATTCAGTCCACTAGGGGGCAGAGTGTTGCAGGGGGGCAGGTTAAAGATTGCAATCTTGGAGAGCAGACATGATCTTGAGAGCTCTTTCCAGGCCAAAGGGGTGCTGAATGTTTAAAAGGGCACCAGGCTGTGATGTCTGAAACAGAAAACGATATCAAAATTGACTGTAAACAACAGGAAGAGGATCAGTTATGAGAACTCTGAGGTTGTGCAGTCATACCAAGTTGCTCTTTAAGGAATACACTGTACCTGTAAAACACTGAGGTTTACTCATTACACATACACTAAACCCAAAATGGTAGGATCTTTTCAAATGCCTAATTTCAACTACAACAAATAATTGTGACAGACATCGTTTTCCCTATTTGTTTCTGACAAACAGCTAGAAGTCATTTTGTAATTTTAAAGCAAATGGATTATTTACTTTTCTCTGCAGCTGCTTAGCAACGCTGTGTAATTTGGAACAGTTTGATGGCCATTCTGTCGTCAGATATGAATGAATGCAAGACAGATTCTAAAATTATATCTGGTAAAAAAAAAAAAAAAAAAAGACACCATCTGTGACTGTGCTAATCTGTGATTGTGCTAGTCTATGATTGTGCTAGCCTACGATTTTGCAAGTCTATGATTGTGCTACCTTGTGACTCTGCTAGTCTGTGATTGTGCTAGTCTACGGTTGTTTAGTGAAAATAATACAAACAACAACAGCGAAGCACGTGTGATGCGATATTTACAAAACATGAGGAAACATTTACAGTAAAGGCACTTCATCTTTAAAATAAACAGCAATGAATAAACCTGAAGAAACGGCTTGTATCTGACGATGCAAATGCAATCTGTAATGTCTACAGGAGGCTAGGAGGGTATGATAAAGCTGATGTAAAATCAAGGCAGTTATCGTGTTCACAGTGACAGATAGACAGAGACAGAAGGGCAAACACAGTCTTAGCATAAGGGTCCCCACTTTTGGAAAAAACGTCTAGATATTGATGGTGCATGGTTTATAATTTCCTAAATAGGATGTTACTGTGTGTGCTTCAGAGAGGCTGTTC
The DNA here is from genome assembly GCF_902713425.1 of Acipenser ruthenus. Taxonomy (NCBI): domain Eukaryota; kingdom Metazoa; phylum Chordata; class Actinopteri; order Acipenseriformes; family Acipenseridae; genus Acipenser; species Acipenser ruthenus. The sequence continues at coordinate 15,023,343 of NC_081206.1, forward strand.
TGAAGAATGGCTGGCTCCAGCTCCCTTGTTCTTCTGCAGGCGGTTTTGGTTATGAAAATACTAAGCGTGATAATAAATCATTTCTTTTTTTTTTTTTCTTTTAAAAATGTAGTCGTTTCCAATGATTTTTACCCCAGTTTTCTCCCCAATTTGGAATCGGCAATTGTGTTATTATCGATCCCGGTTCATCGCTGCAACCCCCCGCCGACTCAGGAAATGGCGGCTGAAACACGCGCCCTCCGAAACGGGTTCCTGCCAAGCCGACATTTTTAATACTGCAGATCCACAGCGAAGCCACCAGACCTATAGTGCCGGAGGACAACATAGATCAACACAGATCAGCCACAGGGGTCGCTGGTGCGCGGTGAACCATGGATTGCCCTGCCGACCTAAGCCCTCCCTACCCAGGTGGTGCTCGGCCAATTGTGCGTCGCACCCTGGGAACCCCTGGTCATGGTCGGCAATGACATAGCCTGGATTCGAACCTGCAATCTCCAGGCTATAGGGCACATCCTGCATTCCATACGGAGCACCTTTACTGGATGTGCCACTCAGGAGCCCCAATAAATCATTTTTTAAATGGGGCCAATAAAGGTCAACATTAATTCCAATCAAATAAAAGCGACCCCGCTGGGAAGGTGTGTTTTCAATCAGTGGCTGGAACAGGAAAGAAAAGATAACCCTAGTGATGACAGATGATGGAAAATCTCATTGTCCTTCATCTGGGGGAAAAAGTGTGAATTTCCAATGCCAAACATCTGCTTAAAACACTAGACTGCTGCCTCCTTCCCAGTCCCTCAGCTCTAACCACTAGAGCACACTGCTTCCCTCAGCTCTAACCACTAGAGCATACTGCTTCCCTCAGCTCTAACCACTAGAGCACACTGCGCCCCTCCTAGTCCCTCAGCTCTAACCACTACAGCACACTGCCTCCTTCAGCTCTAACCACTAGAGCACACTGCCTCCCTCAGCTCTAACCACTATACCACACTGCTCCCCTCCTAGTCCCTCAGCTCTAACCACTAAAACACACTGCCTCCCTCAGCTCTAACCACTTGAGCCACACTGCCTCCCTCAGCTCTAACCACTACAGCACACTGCTTCCCTCAGCTCTAACCACTACAGAACACTGCCTCCCTCAGCTCTAAACATTAGCACACACTGCCTCCCTCAGCTCTAACCACTATACCACACTGCTCCCCTCCTAGTCCCTCAGCTCTAACCACTAAAACACACTGCCTCCCTCAGCTCTAACCACTTGAGCCACACTGCCTCCCTCAGCTCTAACCACTACAGCACACTGCTTCCCTCAGCTCTAACCACTACAGAACACTGCCTCCCTCAGCTCTAAACATTAGCACACACTGCTTCCCTCAGCTCTAACCACTAGAGCACACTGCTCCCCTCCTAGTCCCTCAGCTCTAACCACTAAAACACACTGCCTCCCTCAGCTCTAACCACTAGAGCCACACTGCCTCCCTCAGCTCTAACCACTACAGCACACTGCTCCCCTCAGCTCTAACCACTACAGAACACTGCCTCCCTCAGCTCTAACCACTAGAGCACACTGCTCCCTTCCTAGTCCCTCAGCTCTAACCACTACAGAACACTGCCTCCCTCCGCTCTAACCACTAGAACACACTGCTTCCCTCATAGTCCCTCAGCTCTAACCACTACAGAACACTGCCTCCCTCAGCTCTAAACATTAGCACACACTGCTTCCCTCAGCTCTAAACACTAGAGCCCACTGCTTCCCTCCTAGTCCCTCAGCTCTAACCACTACAGAACACTGCCTCCCTCAGCTCTAACCACTAGAGCACACTGCCTCCCTCAGCTCTAACCACTAGAGCACACTGCCTCCCTCAGCTCTAACCACTAGAGCACACTGCTCCCCTCCTAGTCCCTCAGCTTTAACAACCAGGTCACAATGCTCCCTCCCAGTCTGTCAGCTCTAATAACTTGGCCACACTGCTTTCTTCACAGGGATTTTTGCAGGCTGCATTGTTCAACCCTGGCAGGTAGTGAAGCCCATCCAGCCTGTCTTCATGTGCTGCACTCCCCCTCCGTTCCTCACTCTGCACAATGTGTGCCTTGTTATTCTGTGCTGGCACGCTCTACAGTGGCACAGTGGACAGCAGTAGTACATGATCGGTAATAAAGCATTGCTCAGAGCTCGTTCTGTAATGGGCCCTATGGAATTGTGACATGCCAGAGTGATCACTCACACAGTAATAAATAAAACCCACCTGAAAACCCTGTGCTCTAGGAGAAATGTACTTTATACAATCAATTAAGGAGATTATTTTAACAAGTAATGACACCATACAAGCAACATGCACACTATATTTTTGCCAAAATCCAAAATGTGATTCACCCCATTCTGTCTCAGTTAGAAGCAAGGTGTCCATTAATTTGAATACTAAACAAAAAAGTCATACTACAGTAGATACTGTACTGTACATTCAGTACCGGTGCTAAATAAATACACAATAATGTAACACTTTCAATTTAGATACATTACATTGTATCGTATGTTTTTCATTGTACAGTACTGTAGATTACAGTTAACTCCATTAACTCATGAACAAAAGAGCATTACTAGGACTCTGGTCAGCTCAATAGCAGATGCTTGACTCGTCTGCACGTCAGAAAACGTCTTAAAGGATTGGCAAAAATCTCAGAAAGCAAATAAAGATCACTCTACAGCAGGTGTGGTCAGAAGTGACTGGTGACTGATATGTGCAAGACTGCGGCTGCAGAGGAACATGGCAGCACCCTTTAAATGCAGACTGGGATACGCAATGATAAGAGTAACAGCGCAGGTAACAATAGGTAGGCGGGGTGAGGTTGCCGTGGTGACTACCTGTCTGTTGTCCTTGGTGTTGCAGAGCTCTAGCGTGACCTTTGACCCCGAGGAGTAGGCGGTGATGGTGAGGCAGCTGTCCTGCTGGCGGATCTGCGGCCCGGAGAGGACCCACTCCTGCGGAGAGACACAGTTCACTCAGGACACCGCTGGTGATGTCATCTCCACAGGGCTCAATACGCCCGGGGATAAACACCAGCAACACAGTCTCTGTGTCTCACTCGAGGTTCTGTAAGGGCTCTGGGTAACTCAATACTCCCGGGGATAAACACCAGCAACACAGTCTCTGTGTCTCACTCGAGGTTCTATAAGGGCTCTGGGTAACTCAATACTCCCGGGGATAAACACCAACAACACAGTCTCTGTGTCTCACTCGAGGTTCTGTAAGGGCTCTGGGTAACTCAATACTCCCGGGGATAAACACCAGCAACACAGTCTCTGTGTCTCACTCGAGGTTCTGTAAGGGCTCTGGGTAATCAGCTGCTATGCTTGGATATTGTTTTATAGTGCAAGCATTTCCCTGTGTGCAATACAGCATAACTTAAAGCAGACATCTCAAGCATTTCCTGTATAACCTGGTAGAACTACAACAACTAAACTTCAAGCGTAGACTATTTTGAGTTCCCTATCTGTTATTTAAGCAATGGGACCCTGGCCTGCTAACGGACTGCATGGAAGTAAGTGGCAACATCAACTATCAATGTAATGGTCATGTGTCTTAATGTTAGAAAGAAGCATGTATTGTCAGGAATATAAATGGTGCTGCTGCTTACTTCTATAAAGACTTTTGGTTGATCGATTTGATATATTACATACAGTATATCTATGGCAGGCAACTGAAGAGCAGCTCCTGCAATTAGAACCAGTCTCAATGCTGGCTAGCATCATAAAAAGGTAAAGGGACACATCTGATGCTCACTCTAACAGAGAAATTCAATACAGTTGTACTGGGCGACTCCCTCCCCTGCTGGTTTTAATGGACACACCCAGTACACGTTTTAAAACTTTTTGCACTGCTTTCTGGTTTCATGCACGATGCCTAAATCTTAATAAAATAATGAAACAGTGATATATGGGACCCCACATAACCACATCCTGGCGAGGCCACTGACAATTCCATTCACTGACGTGTAAGTTACACTGTGAACACAGCCCACCTGTGAGAGGGGCAGGCTGCCCAGGGTCACCCTGCACTCCCCCACACTGACCACGAGGTCCCCCAGTTTATCCTGGCCCAGCGATTCCAGACACCTCCCATTCTGCCGGACCGCGCTGGGACTGGCTTCCTTCGCTGGGATCCTGCATGAGACAGAAACCAGGGGGAGGGAAGCTAACTGAAGAGCAGAGTGGAGACGCGGCTGCTGCCACAGTCATTGTGAGTGGCACACTTGACCAGGGAAACTGGACTAGATAGAGAGCAATTAACTGTCTTACACACAATGAGCAAATGAGGGTTAGGAACACACACCATTCCATAATAAACAGTCTTTAAGTAAACTAAATGCGTTTATATTTCTCTTTTCAGAACGCGCTGGTGCTAATGACACTGGGGGTAGTTATTATCCAATGGGTGCACATTGGGACAGTGATTGTAAGTGAGAACACAGCTGTGTATTGCAGTGCAGGCCGGCCCGGGCTGGCACACTCACTGGAGTTCGGGGTAGACGTTCTCCAAGTACCACAGGAAGGAGTTGCAGTTCAGCTTCCTGCGGAGCTCCACCCGCTCAGCAATGCTGCAGAGACAAGCAGGAGGTTAGAGACCCCCACTAGCTGGCTTATCGACTCTCTGGTTCACGTCTGTGACCAACTAGAAGTGAAATGAAATGAGACAGGCAGAGTATGTATCCATACCAGCTATAAAACACACATGCTTCATTTAAAAGCTGCTTGAATGCTGTGCTTCTGGTTCTTGTATCACAGTACAAATGATGCATACTTCTATTACAATACGACATGTCATGTCAAGAAAGTATCGCAATTCATCGATGCACAATGAATTGTTACACCCCTATTCACCCCTTACTGTGTGTGTGTGTGTGTCAGTGTGTGTGAGTTAGTGTGTGTGTGTGTGAGTTAGTGTTTGTGTGTGCGTGCGTGTGAGTGAGTGAGTGTGTGTGAGAGAGGAGAGGGGTTACAGGACTGTGTGTGTGTGTGTGTGTGTGTGAGGAGGGGGGGTACAGGATTGTGTGTGTGTGTGTGTGTGTGTGTGAGGAGGGGGGTACAGGACTGTGTGTGTGTGTGTGTGTGTGTGTGTGTGTGTGTGTGTGTGAGGAGGGGGGGTTACAGGACTGTGTGTGTGTGTGTGTGTGAGGAATGGGGGTACATGACTGTGTGTGTGTGTGTGTGTGTGTGTGTGAGGAGGGGGGTACAGCACTGTGTGTGTGTGTGAGAGGAGGGGGGTTACAGGACTGTGTGTGTGTGTGTGTGAGGAGGGGGGTACAGGACTGTGTGTGTGTGTATGTGTGAGGAGGGGGGGTTACAGGACTGTGTGTGTGTGTGTGAGGAGGGGGGGTTACAGGACTGTGTGTGTGTGTGTGAGGAGGGGGGGTTACAGGACTGTGTGTGTGTGAGGAGGGGGGGTTACAGGACTGTGTGTGTGTGTGTGTGTGTGTGAGGAGGGGGGGTTACAGGACTGTGTGTGTGTGTGTGTGAGGAGGGGGGGTTACAGGACTGTGTGTGTGTGTGAGGAGGGGGGGTTACAGGACTGTGTGTGTGTGTGTGTGTGTGTGAGGAGGGGGGGTTACAGGACTGTGTGTTTGTGTGTGTGTGTGTGAGGAGGGGGGTACAGCACTGTGTGTGTGTGTGTGAGGAGGGGGGGTTACAGGACTGTGTGTGTGTGTGTGTGTGTGAGGAGGGGGGGTTACAGGACTGTGTGTGTGTGTGTGTGTGAGGAGGGGGGGTACAGGATTGTGTGTGTGTGTGTGTGTGTGTGAGGAGGGGGGTACAGGACTGTGTGTGTGTGTGTGTGAGGAGGGGGGGTTACAGGACTGTGTGTGTGTGTGTGTGTGAGGAGGGGGGTACAGCACTGTGTGTGTGTGTGTGAGGAGGGGGGTTACAGGACTGTGTGTGTGTGTGTATGTGTGAGGAGGGGGGGTTACAGGACTGTGTGTGTGTGTGTGTGTGTGTGTGTGAGGAGGGGGGGTTACAGGACTGTGTGTGTGTGTGTGTGTGAGGAGGGTGGGTTACAGGACTGTGTGTGTGTGTGTGTGTGTGTGTGTGTGAGGAGGGGGGGTTACAGGACTGTGTGTGTGTGTGTGTGTGTGTGAGGAGGGGGGGTTACAGGACTGTGTGTGTGTGTGTGTGTGTGTGTGAGGAGGGGGGGTTACAGGACTGTGTGTGTGTGTGTGTGTGTGTGTGTGAGGAGGGGGGGTTACAGGGCTGTGTGTGTGTGTGTGTGTGTGTGTGTGTGAGGAGGGGGGTTACAGGACTGTGTGTGTGTGTGTGTGTGTGAGGAGGGGGGGTTACAGGACTGTGTGTGTGTGTGTGTGTGTGTAAGGAGGGGGGTACAGGACTGTGTGTGTGTGTGTGTGTGTGTGTGTGTGAGGAGGGGGGGTACAGGACTGTGTGTGTGTGTGTGCGTGTGTGTGTGTGTGTGTGTGCGTGCGTGTGTGTGTGTGTGTGCGTGCGTGAGTGTGTGTGTGTGTGCGTGTGTGTGTGTGTGTGTGCGACTGACCTGCCAAATGACTTCCCATGAGCGGCCGGCCGGGCTGCGTAATAATACTGCTTGTAATCGTCCATCCAGACCTCCGCAGCACGCCTGGTATTCCTAATGACAGACAGACAGACGCATTAATGATAAACACTCCACACATCGTGAGGAGAACAGGACGGTTTTTGAATGAACAATGGAACACATACAAATGACAGCAGAATATTGATGAAGAATTTGGGTTCCTACCCACTGGGTTAAGTGAGATGATCACCTGACAGATATTTTAGGATGATACAAGACCCCCACATATAAGCCTAGGGGCTGCTGTAGAGGTGGAGAAGGGGGGCTGCTGGCTGATGGAATACTGGGAATTTATACCCCAAGGGAAGCGAGGTAGCTCTGGGAATCTGACTTGGCACTGGGGCTGTCTCTCCTCCTGAACTCTGCTCCCAGCTGCAGGGGCACTGAGGCTCTCTGGGATTGTATAGAGGTGGAGTCTCACTTGATGTAGGTGAGGGCGTTCCCCTCGGGGAAGGCATACGGGTGCCGCTTCCGGAACACATGACCCACACGACTGCAGGGGAGGATCTCCAGACTCCCGCCACACATCCACACACGGAACGACAGCTCTGAGAGAGGGGGGGAGACAGCTATCACTCTCATCCAAATATCAGGACATATGCATCATACCAGAAATAATGAATCACTCCGAAATTGTTACCACACGTTCCCATTTACAATGACAATGACATTTGTGTCCAAAAGAAGCATTTGTTTCAGTGTTTTTTTGTGACTAAACCTTTTACCACATACAAAAGCAGCCAAGTTACAAAAAGGGATCAGACTTATTAATACACAATAAAGAAACAACCAGGACTAACTTGGACCCCCACATTTAAAATGTGCTTACAAGTTTTTATTGGTGTTTAATGCTGTTTTTTTTAAGTGATGCACAAGTGCCAAGATCTGTTCATAAAACATTAAGAATAATATTAACCCTAACGATGGCATTCCTATCTGTGGCTGCACCCTGGTTTACATGCTGCTCGGTCCTGTACAGGTTATTGGTTGTTTTTCTCTAAGCTTTATTCAAGCTTGTCTGGATTCACAAAAAAAAAATGCAGCATGCCATGCACTAAAAATACAAATCTGCTAGTGTCTGTATTGTCTGTTTGCAAGCAGCATTTACACGAAGCTATGTAGGTCAGCGAATGAGATTTGTATTGTGTAGCTGAGTGAGCAGGTAAATGAACACAGATCGCATGTTACTGTAAACTCTCGGTTGTGATCTTCACATACATACAGCGCTTAATTAATTAATTAATTAATTAATTAATTAATTAATTAATTTTTTTAAACAAAAAAGTGGGCTTGCATCTTCAAAAAATATGAATTAATACTTACATTTTATTTCTTGAAACTTTTTTTCATACAATGAGGGTACCCAAACTGTAGCTAAAACGAGAGGTTCATCTGTTTCTGGTCTTTTTTTCTGATCTTTGTGATGCCCCGCTTCTTGGACACGGTGCTGTCTGTGTGATTTGACTTTTCAACTCTCTGTTTTTTTAAATTATTTGACATGCTGATTTTGTATATATATATATATGCACATTTAGGCCGGACGCGCACAGAGAAATAGGAACACCGTTTATTTCAGCCCGTCTGTTTCGCTACGCGGCCGGTGTGAACGCTGCATCATACAGTATTAAAACAAAATAATGAAAAAAAGAATGTTACGTTGGTGTGAAAGGACCTTAAACTAAGTGTTGTACTCTAAAGTAACATTTAAACATGCAGTCAAAAGCAATAGTCATTATATTATTGGTTTTGTGTACTATTTAAAAGCTCTTGTGTATGTTGGTGGCCTTTCTGTGACCTTTCCGTGAATTCTTGTTTTTTTTCCACAACTCATCCGTGAAATGTACAACAAAATCACCGTGCCAAAATCGTATTCTTAATCGTTGTTTTGTCTTCCTCAGAAGATGGGAAGCGGAATAGCCAGAGGGATAACCCTGTGAAGTCAAGCAGCTCCAGAGCTTGCCAGCGCAGGCAGGGGAACTGGCTTGTGCATCGCTGCTTTAACTTCAAGAAATACAACCACTCAGTGCCGGCCAGACTGACCCTTCATTCATTTTCTGCTAACTGAAATGGCTGCTAAACGTCTATTTTATGAATAAAGAATTGTCTACTTCAAAGTGATTGTAGGTTTTAAGTAACAACACTTATACTGCGTAAACTGTTCAGTAAAGCAGTTTAATAAATTGCTGAACTAATGCTATATTCTTTTTTTACAAGAAATTCTATGTCCCTTCAGTAACAACGCCACCCCTCTTTGTTGTTCCTTTGACTGTCCCTAATAGAGAGGTTTCTCTGTATTTTTTTTAGCTAGAACAGGACACAGCTGTGAGGAGGATGTCGTCTCACCAAAATTCTCCCCACCCCAGATGTCCATCTGTGAATCGTACTGCCCCAGGTGGCTGAACCAGCCCTTATCCATCACAAAGATCCCTCCTGCGATCACCGGAGTCCTGGGAGAGAGGACAGAGGAGGGAACAGATTCTCTTTGTACTGAAAAAGCACATGGTTCATACCAGTGATACGGCAGTGAAATTGAGATTCTTTACTGCACAAAGCCATCGAAGAGAATCACAGAATACAGCTGCAGAAACAAGATGGAAGCACTGTCTCAGAGCGTGTGGTTTGTATCATTCATAGGACCAGAGGTTAAAGCAATGTTGCAGTGAAACTGTAATATAACTTTACTGAAGGAATCACAGTACACAGCAGTGTACCAAATGTGTAGAAACAGAGCATGCGGTTGGTTGATAAAACTGTGGCAAACTCTTACTGATTTGTGTACATGAAATAAAAAAAAGATGTGTGAAAAAATGACTAGCTGTTTTTAATTGGAAAGCAGGTCTATAAAGTTTCTTAATGGTTCTGAAATATGGTGGCGAGGTAAAACAAGTCCACAAAATGATTGTTCATTACTGATAATCCCCGGCCACCAAGCCACTGCACAGTAACACTTTTGAAATCAAACGTGAATGACAGAAGCTTAGATTACTGCTGGAAATGTTTAGTTTGGTAATGGTAATATGGAGGCTGAATCTAAAATGGCTTCTAAGTTCTGGCTGGAGAACATAAAAACATTGGTCAAGAGAATCATTGAATACTGTTGCGTGCCAATTGTGAACACACTATCTCAACACGTGCAGTCTCTAACAAATCACATGGCCCCAATATGACAGCCATACTGGGTCAAAGGTCAACGTTAAGGTGACCCGTCACTTTAAGCCTAGAGTCTTTATAGAACATTCCAAAATATGAAGTCAGTAACTCGTATGGTCTCGGAGATGACCACACTGCCACAAAAGGGTTAATAAATGTTAATATTCCTGCTTTAATCTCATTGGTTAAATTGTTAAAAGAGCGCTACCTGATTGGTTGTGTGGGGTCTGTCCTGGACATCTTCTGGTCTATCGGAATCTGCTCCCATTTAAAGTGTAGACTCCAGTCAAACCCTGAGAGAGAGAGAGAGAGAGAGAGAGAGAGAGAGAGAGAGAGAGAGAGAGAGAGAGAGAGAGCTCTGTGACGCAAGCAGAGAGATGAGCTCCTAAAAATAAATATTACTTAGAAATGTTTACACAGAAAAAATGTTTGATTTGTGATCTAAAATTTCGCATAAATCTGTCTAAACAGCAGAGGAGACAGGGAGGATATTTTTCAAGAAGAAAAACATTAAAAGGATTAAAAGGATTTAAAGAAAAGGAAAGAAAGAGAGAAAACAGGAGAAAGAAAAGGGAAGTTTGGGAAAGAAAGAAAGACAGAGACAGCCAAAGTAAGCCTGTCTAAATTTAAATTGAAGAGAAGATAGAAAATACTATAATTAAAATAAATAAGGCTTATCAAACTTCAGATTTACTGCAATTAATTTTCAAAAAATGCAGAGGGAGAATTTAAATGAAATGACAGTTGGGCTAGACCCAGTAACTGCCACTCAGACTGATAGAAATGTATCAATCATAGCTCCTCTCACCAGCAGCACTCTCACTGCAGAGCAGGGCTGTGAAATAAAATACCCTGAAGAAGTTTGCTCTAAAAAGGCCACGAAACAATATAAAAACAAGTTTCTGAGAGAATCCCCAGAGCCCCTGATTGCAGACTACACTGTGCTGGGGGAGAGCAGGATCAAGCAACCTGCTGTTCTAGAGAGTGAGAGAGGAGCTGGCCAGGACAGCTCAGAACAACCACCTGAGAGAAACACTGCACAACACCCATCACCCTGCCTGCACTGACACACACACTGCATCCCCGAGCACTGACACACACACTGCATCCCCGAGCACTGACACACACACTGCACCCCCCAGCACTGACACACACACTGCAACCCCGAGCACTGACACACACACTGCACCCCTGAGCACTGACACACACACTGCACCCCTGAGCACTCACACACACACTGCCCCCCCACACAGGGTCACACACAGACTGCCCCTTCGAACACCAAAGACTGACACACTCACTGTGCAGCAGGCCGGTGCAGAAATTATCATCCTGAGCGACTCAAATGGGAAGTTCCTGAATGAGAGGCGCCTTTTCCCTGGAAGAAGAGTAAAGAAGATCTGGTGCCCAACAACTCAGACGGCCCTGGACCTGCTGTCAGGGTGAAGACTGAGCGACACCAAGCACATCCTGATCCACACCGGGACTAAAGACCTGAGCGCACACAGGGGCGACGTGGCCAAACCCTGAGGCAGGTGGCAGCTAAAGCCACAGAAGAGTTCCCCTCAGCCAAGGTTACCATCTCCACCCTACTGCCCAGAGCAGACGCGCCGCAGCGAGTCATCCATAACATCAATGCTGAGGTGTCCCGAGGCTGCGCCCTGCTGCCAAACAACAAACTAAATTCAAATCAGATCTCAATACATAAACAATTAAAATAATTAGAAACAACACTCAAAGTCAACCAAAACCCATTGGACACCCCGATCACTCTGCTAGAGCTCAAAAAGAATCTGCAGATCCTCAAGCCCAGGAGAGCCTGCGGGCCCGACAGCATCAGCACTGAGATGCTCAAACACAGTAGCCCTAAGCTGCAAGAGGCCCTCCTCAAACTCTTCAACCTAGTCCCGAGAGCTGGCTGTTTCCCTGGGATCTGGAATCAAGGCCTCATTACCCCCATATATAAAAGTGGAGACAAATTCAACCCCAGTAACTACTGAAGCATCTGTGTGAGCAGTAACCTGGGGAAGGTGTTCTGCAGTATCATTAACGTCCGGATACTGGCCTTCCTTACCGAACACAGTGTCTTGAGCAAGAGTCAGATTGGATTTCTACCAAAACACAGCACTTCTGATCATGTTTACAGCCTACACACACTAATAAACAAACACGTCCACCAAACTAATAAAGGAAAAATACTCGCCTGCTTTATAGATTTTAAAAAGGCATTTGATTCAATTTGGCACAAAGAACTATTTAATAAACTTCTTCAAAGTGGTGTAGGGGGTAAAGTCTATGACATCATAAAATTGATGTACTCAGAAAATAAATGCAGTGTTAAAATTGGTAACAAAAGAACATAATTCTTCTCACAGGGGCGTGGAGTGAGAAGAATTGACATAAATTGAACATCGGCATAATGAAACAAAATGAATGAACAAAGTGGAATGCTATGGGGCCCTGAACAGGGACTTCACCCTGGCACAGTATCCTGTCAGGATAAAAGATCCCAGACAAAGAAAAACCCTAACCAAGTACAGACTCAGTGACCACAGCCAGGCCATCGAAACAGGCCGCCACAAAAAGAGCTGGCTGGCCAGACCGAACCGGCTGTGCAGTCACTGTGAGCGGGGAGAAGGTGAAATAGAGGCGCACTTCCTGCTATCCTGCTCCAAATACTGCCAAATAAGGGCAAATTCTCGAGTCAGTTGACCCAGTTTCCACACCTGCTTGAACCTGAGAAGCTGCGGATCCTGCTGGGAGAGGAGGCTCTGACAGCAGAGCTTGCAGCCCAGGACGTGTGTGCCTGTCCCAGCCTGAGGGACAGTGTGGAGACACTCAATAAAACTGCACTGTTTATTGTTAAATTAGACAGGAGGGGGGGGGGGGGTATATTGTTTATATTCTGTTAAGAAGGAAGGAGGGGGAGGGATTGATATGGTGTGTTATTAACATTATATTTTATTTGATTATTATTATTATTTATTTCTTAGCAGACGCCCTTATCCAGGGCGACTTACAATCGTAAGCAAATACATTTCAAGTGTTACAATACAAGTAATACAATAACAGCAAGAAATACAATAACTTTTGTTCAAGCAAAGTACAAGTGTGACAAACCACAATTCAATAATACAGCAGATAATAGTGATAGTTACATCAGGATATGATTAAATAGTGATAGTTACATCAGGACGTGACCAAATACAAAGCACTACAGGTTAAACACTTGGCAGACCACAGCACTCCGAAGCACAGGACCAAATGCAGAAAAATAGGGGGCAGACAAGAGCAAAATAAAGCACATCTACATGAAGGGTGATAGTGTCCCAGGATACAAACAGAGGAGTTCTACAGGTGCTCCCTGAAGAGGTGAGTCCCAAGGAGGCGCCGGAATGTGGTCAGGGACTGGGCAGTCCCGACTTCCGTAGGAAGGTCATTCCACCACTGCGGAGCAAGGGTGGAGAAGGAGCGGGCTCTGGAGGCAGGGGAGCGTAGCGGAGGTAGAGCCTTGATGTAATGTGTGTTGAAATGCTTTGGCAACACTGGTTCACTCCTGTCATGCTAATAAAGCCAGTTTGAATTTGAATTTGAGAGAGAGAGAGATTTTGATTAAAACAGTCATATGCTGTATATATGATACAGATGAGTATGTTGTTTTTATTTGTATTTTAATTGACGCTTTCATTTTGACAACTATTCGCTAGGATTGTACCAAAGCTTGTATCTGTTGGCTAAGACATTTGTGAAACTTCAGTTTTTGCCTTTGCCATGGAAACTCTGGAATTCTGCACAATCCTCTGCCTGCCAGCTCGACACCCTCCTGAATGACATCTAGCAGCTCGACTGTCTTTTCCTGTATAAATATTTACAATAAATAAAAAAGGGCCATATGGAGCTGCATTTTAGACTTTCTAATAGGTTTGTTTTAATTTCCTGCGTCCGCATAAAATTGAGTTTCCTGGGAATGGATTATTAGATCATGAAGCAGATCCAGATTCTGTGCCGCTGCAAAGGGAACTTTGAGAGAATGCCAGCAATGAGAATGAGCTCTCGGATGAGCTCTCTCAGTGTAAATGTCAGCAATGAGAATGAGCTCTCGGATGAGCTTTCTCACTGTAAATGCCAGCAATGAGAATGAGCTCTCGGATGAGCTCTCTCAGTTTTAATGTCAGCAATGAGAATGAGCTCTCGGACGAGCTTTCTCAGTGTAAATGCCAGCAATGAGAATGAGCTCTCGGATGAGCTTTCTCAGTGTAAATGTCAGCAATGAGAATGAGCTCTCGGATGAGCTTTCTCAGTGTAAATGTCAGCAATAAGTGTGCGGAAGAAGCATTTATCCGTTTATTTATTTATTTCTTGTTGATGCTAGTGAAAGGTGACAGACAATGGCACTGACTGTAGTCTGGAATTAGGCAGCCACCAACAGAGCTTCCCCTCACAGCTCTGCAAGAGAGACCCTGTAGTCTGGCCGGGCGCCTGCGGGCTTGCCTGTAAGCTGCCCAGAGCTGTGTTGTCCTCCGACGTGGCAGCATGGTGGGCCTTCAGTGTGAAAAGAAGCGGTCGGCTGACGGCACACGCTTCGGAGGACAGTGTGGGGGTGGTAGCGGTCAGTTGAGCCTAAAAATAATTTGCTATTCTAAATTGGGAGAAAATGATAAATAAACTATTGGCGACTACTAAATTAAAAAAAAAAGTAGGTCCTAACCAAGTGTCATCATAATTAGGAAAGCCACTCTCCAGATATATGTATACAATGTGACATACAGACAGATGGCAGGACAGACAGACAGATGGCAGGACAGGCAGACACACACCCTCAGATTATGTTATACTCAATAACTTTTGCTAACGAATGTCCTTAGCAAGAGTGATGACAATGAGACAAGCAGCTGTCTAGATACAGACATACTCTGCATCCCTGGTGGGAACATTAGTCTTAGTTACTTTAAAGAGAGCATCCTGGATGAAAAAAGACCCATTGAGCTATTTTGATGCCAGTTAGCCAGCCTCTAGGGTTGAATGTCCCAAACAGTTAGGAGTTTAACAATGAGATCTGTGTTTGCTTTCAGCAGGATGATCACACAATGGAAATCTTGCATCTCCTGCCAGTAATACAAACTCCTACAGTGCTGGCACAAAAACTGCAGAAGAGAAAATAATAAACCCTTATTGCTGACATCCACCGAGTCCATGTGAAATTGAGGATTCGTTCCGATATTCCCTTGACACTGGCCAGCTCCTAAAGGAGTGCCAAGTTCATTTTCTTATTCATTATAGCACGAGCAGCATTATAACTGCCCCCCCTTTTCATATTTAGGTATTTTTATTTCTATTCCTTTAATGTGGTCTGAAGAGATTTCCGGGTACAACAGCATAGATCAGCATGATGCGTGTGCTTCCTGGTACACTGCCTACAGTAAGTGCAGTTTAACTGATCCACAAGGACCCAAATACCTTCGCTCCAAGAAAAGGGGGGCCAGTAATTACGTCATTCCCACTACGACGAGATACAACATTGACTGTAAAGGCCTGGTTAGCACTCCTTTAGGTTAAAGGAAGTTCACAGTTTCTATGCCTTAGTCTCGGGTTGTTTGTTCGCTGTTGTACTCCCTGGGTCACGTCACCACTGCAGTGTCTTCTGGGTAAAAAGATGTTATTGACAAAGCATGTCAGTCAGTGCAGGGGAAGCAGCTGATTGGTTATTGACAGAAAAGAAGCCTGTGAAGGAGTTGGGACAATTTCACTGTCCAGGTGAAATGACCAGGAAGTGCAAGACAGTCCGAAAGCACGGCTTCCAACCCTAGTCTAGAATCAGATTTAGATCCATGTTTCTATAATACAAGCTTCTTCCAAACCTGCACACTGGAGACCTATAAAATGAACAGATGTGCATGGCACAGGCATTGTCTTAGCTACAATTACTTTAACATTAACGTAACTGCATATTGTGAAGATTTGCTGAAAATGTTAAACAGATTTTAAAACGGATAAAGCAGGCACTCCCAGAGATACTGCGCTGGTTTCTTCCCCAGATCAGAGCTAATTGGGGTCTGTGAAACTAGACTTGAGCTAGGCTTGGTTGTGCATGTCTCTGTAGTAGTATGGCATATTCTCTTCTGACTCAAGTGAATAATGAGGTTGTAAAAGCAGTGATTTAGTCATTAGAGCCAATGATTGTGCCAGACGGCTGCTGGCACTCAGACGAGTTTCCAAAGAGCAGCTCGACCTGATGTCAGTGGCTAAATACGGGGTCTGGCTATCACCTCACTAACGCATCAAGAAATTCAACTGCATCGCTGCAGTGATGTAACCCTCAATCACACATCTTTAAAAGAGGGTAGAGCTAGCAAAATAATTCTACACATTCTGCTTGCCTTGTACTTCCAGTCTCTATACAGGTCTCTGATAGTCCTGCCTTTTCATGGTCATTTCAACTGGAGATTGAAACTGTCCCCACCCCTTCAGGTTAGAAACCAACCAGCTGCTTCCCCTAATGACTGACATGCTTTGCAGCCAGTAAGATGCGCAAACCCCAAAACACTGCTGAGGTGAAATGACCCAGGAAATGAGAGTGTATCAGATTTCCTGGAAGGGAAGGTAAGCAAACTGACAACTTCCTTTCACTTTCTTGTACCTAGTGCAATATTTCAAATGAGAATTCACCTGTGTGATTCTACATAGTCAGTAGAACTGGATGACAGCTGAGATTTAAGAAAGCATTTAGTAAGCTACAACAATCTTATGAATATCCTACAGTTTGAGAGTCCTGAACCTGTTCTACACTAGGCTCCTTTACAGTTCTAATTTTCAGACACAGTAAACAACACGACATTGCAGCCTTTCTTTACCACCCCTATATGGAACAATGGTTTACCTCCTCGGAGATCTGCGGATGCTGCCAGGTACGCAAAGTTGTCCAGACTGATGACATCAATGATGGGGCTCACCACACGGGTGTGATCCTGGGGGGAGAGGGGGAGGGCAGCTTTAACTCCTATTCAGACAGGTGTGAAGGCTGCTGCTCTGCCAGCCCCTATCATACTGCCCCTGTACTTGTCCTATTGCTGTATGTGTCCTGCAGAATTTTCCTTAGATTATTTTTTACTGAGCTTACCTGAAAAGCCTCCTAAAAGATACATTTCTGGATTGGTGTTTAGCTATAATTTCTATCCCCTCTGAAACTGTGAGTTAGTAAATTGAAAATTTCTATATTAAGTCTGTGTTTAATGGGGGGGGGGGGGGGGGGGGCAGAAAATACCGCTATACATCTCTAGTGGTCATTCTGATAAACACTACACTCCAGAGTGTGACAAACTCATAGAGGCTCCAGGCAGGTGGGGGATGCAGTTCAGGCGGGTGAATGCAGGGGCTCTGCACGCTGGGTTCTTGTACCTCTTTGACTCTCTGCAGCATGGGCTGCAGCCACTCCGTGTTCACCTCACAGTGACTGTCCAGGAAGGTCAGGATAGAGGCTGTGGCTGATTCAGCACCTCGCACACGAGAGCGAATCAGACCTGCACAGAGGAGGGGAGAGGGAGAGAGGAGAGGGTGAGGAGAGAGGGAGGGAGACAGGGAGAGAGGTAAGAGAAGAGAGACAGAAGAGAATAGCAGAGAGAGGAAGGGAGTGTCAGGGAGAGAGGAGAGGGTGAGGAGAGAGGGAGGGAGACAGAGAGATAAGAGAAGAGAGACAGAAGAGAATGGCAGAGAGAGGAAGGGAGTGTCGGAGAGAGGAGAGGGTGAGGAGAGAGGGAGGAAGACAGATATACCTTTTGTATACCTTTTGTATAATATATAGTTTAATATGATTAATCTGATACAAAACTAGCTAACAACGAAATTTCAAACAGCTGTATCATATCAACATCAGGGTCCAATATAAACTATATATTATATAAACGTATCTAGAGATAAAAAGTGTGACATAAGTATGGATAGGAGCCACCGTATATCCCCAGAGTGGGAAACATTCACTGAATGAAGTGTAAGAAAGTGTGGTGCATGTAGGACTAGGAACCAGATTCAATAATGTCACAGGCTACTCACCCTCCCTCTTGGCATTGCGCAGGCATCGCACCTTGGGGATCTGTGTCAAGAGCAGGCAGTCCTCCGCTGGGGGCACAGAGAGAGGAAACAGTGAGGCTACACACACCCATACAGGCCCCAAACAGGCCCTTGGCAACCACACTAATACAAAGAGGCTCTCATTTGAAGCAAGTGCAACAGCATCTTGTCAATGTAAGAAACACATCACTATGAAATACCTCAGAAAACAAGCCAGGTACTTTTTACACCCACTAGAGGAAGTGCTGCAGAGGGAGAGGGTAATGGTGGCACTCTGGGTTACCAGATGTGATGAGGTTAGACATGTTACTGAGAGCTCCATCGAGGCCACAGCGGTGCTTCACACTTCTCTGTTTTAAAGTGGCCAGGATGGCACAATTCAAACAGACAATTCTACAGCGTGAATGTAAATGACAAATTACGATAATGTAACAAGCTGCTCTTTATGAACACTGTTAAATGTGGGAACATTTCAGTGGAGATTCTCTTCAATCGCTATCTTCTGTTTTCAATTTATTTCTGATCAATCAATGTGTCAGGCTTAATCCCCACGGTAGAAATGTTTAGAAATCACAAATTCCAGAGGAGCCAGCCAGATTCCAGGGGCGTTCCTGCAGTGCTGTGTCTTAGCCTTGTTAGATAGTGTGCATTCCTGCAGTGCTGTGTCTTAGCCTTGTTAGATAGGGTGCATTCCTGCAGTGCTGTGTCTTAGCCTTGTTAGATAGGGTGCATTCCTGCAGTGCTGTGTCTTAGCCTTGTTAGATAGGAGGCATTCCTGCAGTGCTGTGTCTTAGCCTTGTTAGATAGGAGGCATTCCTGCAGTGCTGTGTCTTAGCCTTGTTAGATAGGGTGCATTCCTGCAGTGCTGTGTCTTAGCCTTGTTAGATAGGGTGCATTCCTGCAGTGTGGCTGTTCTGAACTCTGGTCTATCACAGGTCTGCACGTTCTCGTGTGAAAGGTTTTGGTTATTTGCTTGTTTTTAATTCAGTGAAGTGTTCTAGAGCAGCTAGACCACTGGAGTAGAACAGTTCTAGCACAGGAAGTACTTCAGTGTCAGGACGCAGCAAGAACCTGTACTTCCAGAATGTTGCATGTGAGACATCTGCACAGTCCAAATCGAAGTGTAAACCCCATGCAAGGAACCAAGATCTTCAATAGAATAAAGGGGGGCCAGTGAGAATGCTGCCAGTGCTGATATGGTGGGAATTCTTTGTATACAGTGCCTTGCATAAGTGTTCACCCCCCTTGGACTTTTCCACATTTTGTAGTGTTACAACCTGGAATTAAAATGGATTTAATTGGGATTTTTACCATTTGATTTACACAACATACTTAACACTTTGAAGATGCAAAATATTTTTTATTGTGACACAAAAGTTAATTAAACAAAAAAAAAGACATTTGTTGGTTGCATAAGTATTCACCCCCGAGTCAATACTTGGTAGAAGCACCTTTGGCAGCAATTACAGCTGTGAGTTTTTTTGGGTAAGTCTCTACCAGCTTTGCACATCTGGATCTTGCAATTTTTGCCCATTCTTCTTGGCAAAATTGCTCAAGCTCTGTCAAGTTGGATGGGGACCGTTGATGAACAGCAATTTTCAAGTCTTGCCACAGATTCTCAATCGGATTGAGGTCTGGGCTTTGACTGGGCCATTCTAAGACATTCAGGTTCTTGTTTTTAAACCACTCCAGTGTAGCTTTGGCTATGTGTTTAGGGTCATTGTCCTGCTGGAAGGTGAACCTCTGCCCCAGTCCTAGGTCTCTTGCAGACTGAAACAGGTTTTCCTCTAGAATTTCCCTGTATTTGGCTCCATCCATCTTGCCCTCAATCCTGACCAGTTTCCCAGTCCCTGCCAATGAAAAGCATCCCCATAACATGATGCTGCCACCACCATGCTTCACCGTGGGGATGGTGTTCTCAGGGTGATGAGCAGTGCTGGCTTTGCGCCACACATAGCGTTTTGTGCTAAGACCAGAAAAGTTCAGTTTTGGTCTCATCAGACCAGAGAACCTTTTTCCACGTTTGCTGTGTCTCCCACATGCCTTTTGGCAAAATCCAAATGGGATTTGATATGGGTTTTCTGCAGCAATGGCTTTCTTCTCACCACTCTTCCATAAAGCCCAGCTTTGTGGAGCGTCCGGGTTATAGTTGTCCCATGGATGGTTTCTCCCATCTCAGCTGTGGATCTCTCCAGCTCCATCAGAGTTACCATTGGCCTCTTGGTTGCTTCTCTGACTAATGCCCTCCTTACCTGGTCACTGAGTTTTGGCGGACGGCCTTCTCTAGGCAGAGTCGCGGTTGTGCCATATTCTTTCCATTTTTTAATAATGGATTTAACGGTGCTCCGGGGGATGTTCAAAGTTTGGGATATTTTTTTATAACCCAGCCCTGATTGGTGCTTCTCCAGAACTTTATCCCAGACTTGTTTTGATAGCTCCTTGGTCTTCATGATGCTGTTTGTTTAGATATGCTCTCTAACAAACTCTGGGGCCTTCCAGAAACAGGTGTATTTAATCTGAGCTCATGTGACACTTTAATTGCACACAGGTGGACTCCATTCAACTAATTATGTGACTTCTGAAGGCAATTGGTTGCACCAGAGCTTATTTAGGGGTGTCACAGCAAAGGGGGTGAATACTTATGCAATCAAGACTTTTCAGTTTTTTATTTGTAAATAATTTTGAAAAATATGTAGATTTATTTCCCCACTTCGACATTATGGACTATTTTGTGTAGATCAGTGACAAAAAATCCTAATTAAATCCATTTTAATTCCAGGTTGTAACACTACAAAATGTGGAAAAGTCCAAGGGGGGTGAATACTTATGCAAGTAACCTGGGATAGTCCTCCTAGAAGCACATTAATGTAGTAATCCCACCTTTCTTAATATAAAGTGGCATCATTTCAATGCAAAAGACAAACACACTGTAGTATTTGATTTAGGAATGGTGTTTTTTTCAAAGCTGCTAATGAAGTGAATGTTCTGAGCGCTCCTCCCAGATATTCCAATGCTGCACTTCTGCTGTGTCCCGCATTCCACTTCAAGGGTCACATGAAGGAACGTGGAGACCAGGCACTGACAAGCACAGACTGCTGCTGCATTTTCAGGAATTTCAATGCATTTTTTCTTCCTCTTCATAAATTAAAAAATCTGGCCAGAGCATTTTGATCAGCTGGTGTGTCCATACTATAGGCTACAGAACTGTGTAGTTTATCATTCTCTGTGTTGCTGTGCCCAAATTAAACTACAGTACACAATAACATTGCTAAACCTGCAGGGTCTTGTGCAAAACAAGATGGAATGGTTCAGACAGATGGTTTTCATATGGGAGATTGTAATCAAGGAATGAGTCCCTGGGATGTAAATGTGGCTCCCCCATTCCTTATATAGGTCTCACATGTAAACTTGAAAGAAATGCATGCTATAGTTAACATGTGAAAAAGACATCTCTGTTTGCATTCAGATAGGGTTGCACTTCCTTGGTCAGCTGGAGAGTGGAATTGCCCTCTCCCCTTCAGCCCTGCTGTGAGACACTCTGCATACGGTGTAGTGCATACAGGTACGCTCATCAGGAAACTGCAGAGAGTCTGTCACTGACGAACTGTCTGCAGCACACCTCTCTCCGAGGAGATATCTGTCACAGTGACAGGTACGCTCATCAGGAAACTACAGAGAGTCTGTCACTGACGAGCTATCTGGATGACAGGTACCTCTACAGAGAGCAAGCAGGGGCTGTCTCATTCATTGAACAGGAGCAGACAGATAAAAGTGGACAGGTATCTTGCAAAACTACACCCAGTGCAAGTTCAGAGGCTGCCCCAGTTAAAATGCATCTGCTATGGTTAATGATATAATAGAAATCTTTTAGGAACAAAATAATAATAAAAAATACCAGTAAAACCATATACACTAGAGGAAACGTATCATGCAATTACATAAATAAAAAATAGATTATTCTGACATCATTCGTAGTAGCAAACAAAAATAGTTCTACTTAATAGGCAATCTCACACAGCAAACTACTGGAATGTAACAGCATAGTAAACAGATTGAAATTATCTTTTTTTTTTCCCTGTCCCTTCAATGCCAATGATGTGTGCAGTCATTCCAGGTGGTTCTTAGAGCAAATACTAAAATATATACATTTTTTTATTTTGTGCTGAGTCTGTGTTAAGACGCTCTCACGGGAGTTCAGTTCTAGTATCCTGCCATTGATATATGTAACATAGGCTAGATCAGCTAAATAGTGATCTGACACTTAAGTTTAATTTTGTTTTGATTGCAATAAACCGCTGTGCACTAGATGGCACTGGTGCTTACACATATTAAGACTCTTTGGCTGATCTAGCCTGTGTTACACATGTCTGTGGCAGGCAGCTAGAACAACAACTCTTGAAGTCAGCGTCCGAGAACCTGAACACAGACTTCTCAGAAAAATGAAACACAGTATTTGAGTAATGCAAGTAAGAACCTCTCAGGATTGCAAACAGTGTAAAAGAGGAGGGGGCAGGAAAATAATATGAAGAAAATGTTTTCTAAAGCTATTGTTAGTAAGATGATACACCTTTCATAGCACACCTTGGTAAAGATGAGGACATGAGCCACAACTACTACTAGACAGAACAGAAGCCTTTCTCTTTCCAGCAATGACCCTCCAGTTGAAATACTGTGAAGGAGCACATCTAAAGGGTACTTATTGGGCGTGTTCCCCACCCTCTCCACTGGGGCTTCTGCTTACTTCACTATTGACCATGCTTACTAACTATTCCAGCAGAAGAGGATTCTGGAAGTGAGGTGAGCACTGAATGGTTATATTGTTAAATGATTTGATTTGAATGAGGAGGGCTGTCCAGTGCTGGCACTTAGGATTCTCCAGACAGGCTCAACGCAGCTCAAATCCAGGTAAAGAGAGATTCAGAGAAAACAGATCACTCAGTACTGGAGCAACAGAACCCAGAAACCTCCGAATGACTGCAAACGAAGCTACACTCTCTTTCAATATAACAGGCATGGATATAGGACTCCTAGTCCAGAGCAGTTCACCCATGCCAGGTTTTAATACATGTTTGATTAGCCACAGTGTATAGGTAACAAGCTCAGGTGTGTCTTAATAGACTCATAGTAAAACCAGGAATGTCTTACCCCTGTAGAAGGAGAATTCAGATAATATAAAGCAGTGCTACTCACTTGTGACTCTTCCGATCCATTCCAGTACAGGACTTTGTTCCAGCCATGTCTGTAATGACTGATCTGAGCAGGTCTCTAATAGTTCAGTTGAACCCGGCCGTGCAGTCATTGAGACCTGGCTGGAACACGGTCCTGGTTTGGAATAGACTGAACGGGACATCTTGGTTGTGATTGAATCCCTGTTCCAATCAACATTAAGTCAGGCCAACATGTTTAATTAAACTCCACTGTGACAGTGCAGTGTTCTTCACTGCTTGAATCAAGCCAGTCCATTAGGAACCCCCCACCCCAGTGCTCCCAGTGCCTGTGAAGGTGGATACCTACGATCGCTGCTGAAGTCATCCACCAGAATGACCTCCTGGATGAGGCTGGGGGGGCTGCGCAGCAGGACGCTGTGAGACGGGATGGGAGAGAGCAGACAACAACAAGCGTGTCAATAACATTGTGTACACCCCCGCCAGGCTGAAAACACAAAACTAGAGCTCTCAGTATCATGAAAAGATCACCATGACGCTCTGCGTGTACTTCAGTCAGGCACCTAGGCATAACTGTTTTTGCACAATTATTTTACCCCTGTTATTCTCCCCCATGTAGAATGCTCAGTTACTCTCTATCACCACAGCAATTCACCACACAGCTCAGGAGGGCTGAAGGTCAGTGGGTGTCCTCTGATCCCATGACTAAGACAACTGCCTCTTTATACCCAGGAGATCGAGAGCGCATGTAGACAAGCTCCCGGTCCCTGGAAGACGAAGGCCAGCCCTGGAGGTGTGTCCTCTTGAGCGCACCATGCGCCTGGCCAGTAGGGGCCACTGTAGTGCAATGAGGAGAAACAATCTCTGATGATTTGTCTTGTTTTAAGGAATGTTTTAAGCACTGTTTTTCTATAGTGTTTACAAGCATTCTTATAGGATAAACAGTGCTTTGAAAATTGAGAATAAACTTAAACCCTCTCTAAAACAGTTAAATCAGCTGCCAACTTGATCTAAATAGTAAAAACTGGATAGGAGCTATATGGTGCTTAAGGTTCTTTCTTTTAGTTTGTTTTAACTAATTACTGGATTCAAACACAATTAAATTTTTTCAACGTAATTTCACAGGAAACATTCCCTACACGATTTTAACAGCAGTTAATATACATATATATACAGGGTGATTAGAAAGTAAGTTTACCACATCAATTGTAAGGTGAGTTGATGTGGTAAACTTACTTTCTAATCACATTGTATATAAAGCAAAACAGCTGATTATAAAATAAAGAATATTTTTGAAAATTAATCCCAAACTGTGAGGCAGGGAGTCCACCCTTCAGTGCTGCAGTGGAGGCACATAAACTGCACTGGCTTGGAAACCATGATGCCAATCCAACTGCAAACAATCGCCATTGATGGTAATGAGTGGGGAAAAAAGCATTTCATGCCAACACTAAAATGAGTTTAAATAAACCCCGCTCCCCTTCGTGTCACAGCTCTCCCTGCTTCACTCTGGAGTCACTGAATCACAAGGCTGCCTCTTTCCCTCAGCACACAGGACAGCTGCCACCCGCGGTGTCACTGGAGACACAGAATTCCTTTGAGTTTGTGAGGGGTTGAAGCCTGGCGCTCACTACAAACCCTTCTTCAAAGTTATATGAGAACAATAATGCCTCGCTTCTGTCCGCAGTGTCCTGAGAAAGCAGGTCACCAGGACCTACATCCGTCGTCTGTCTTTCCGCCTGTCTGTCGCGCTTATATTTTTGTGTAGACTCAAAAAAGTAAGCCATCTTAAATCCCAAACTGTCTAAGATTGTAAAAAAAAAAACGTTCTTTCCATTCAACAGACATGTGCATTTTATTCTTACTTTCACATCTGCTCTGTTAATCTGCAGTGGATTAAATGACAGTGGAAGCAGGCGTGCGTTCATACGCATGTCACATTTCACATGTTTCCATGTATCTGTGAAGACTCATTGTTTAGCAGAAGTCATTGAGAGATAGGGTTCTGGGTTACAGTGGGGTGTCTGTCTGTTTGCACCTCTGTCCATGTGTAGGGCTCACTTACATTTTTTGCAAACAGTAAACTGCTTCTTGAAATTGTGATGAAACTTGAGGTTAACATTATAGCACCTTTGTTGTCTTACTAAGTTTCTTCATAATATTGGAAAATATCTACTTCAATTGCAGGCCTTATTTAGCAACAAGGGCAAAGACCATTTTTTTGCATGGAATAAAATCATTGTAAGGCTATAACACCAGTAACAAACAGCACACCACAGAGGAGTTAGGATACTGCTGGAGTAGTTTCTTGCTAGTTATTGTATTCCGGTATGTGTGGAGGGGGGTTGGCAGAGAGGGGGTTAAATTCCGCTCTGCAGATACACGTCACAGGATATCAATAGGGTGTTAATGGTGTTGAGCAGAGAGTTTATGTGGAGAGTTAATGTCTGTGTTAGTTGGGTAGAGTTAATGTCAGTGAAGGTGAAGGTTAGACAGTGGGTGTTTTGTGTCTTGGTGTTGGTCTGTGTTAGTTGGGTAGAGTTAATGTCAGTGAAGATGAAGGTTAGACAGTGGGTGTTTTGTGTCTTGGTGTTAGTGTTAGTTGAGGAAGGAAAGTTTATGTGCGGTTTCCTTGGAAGCGGAGGCTCATCCTGGAACCACATGGTGTGTAAAAGTGTTTGTATTGTTTTGTTCAACTGTTTGTTTTGGCCACCGTGCCTCTGTTTGTTTGTTCCTGTATTTTGTCTGTTATTTTATTATTATTTATTATTAAAAGTGCGCAATAGCTCTTCAGCTTGCAGCTTCTTGTTTCTGAGTCTCTCTTCCTGCCTGTAACAAGTCGGGCCGTGACGCTACCCTGTCACAGTGTGGCACACGTGTCAAAACATAATTCAAAACATACCCCACACACTCTGGTGTCATGCTGCTACAGCTAATACACCGGCGTGAGAATCCACGGACAGAGAGGACAGAGACTGGAGGTTGTGGTCGACACGCCATGCAGGCGCAGGATTAGGGTTAGAATCCCCTGAACGAATCCCTATGTTACAGTTGTGCTTATCCCGGTCTACACACAGTGATGATACCCGGGGCTCACCCTGGTTCACACCGCAGCCGTGAGGGATCTCCACACATTCGAGACACATGATAAAGGACTGGCTTTCCAGCTCCTTTTAAAGGAATGTGGCCAGGGTGGACTGATACTCAATCAATACCTGGCCACACCTGTCTTGATTAGGGAGAGGATTCTAACTTCCAGCCCTGCCATATGTAGCACAAATTTACACTGCAATTAAAATATACCATTTCCATGTGCAGGGCTTCTGCTCCTTCACAAAATCAAACTCACCTCTTGACAGTGCGTAGCAAGGTGGAGCGAGCCTCATTGTGGAATGTGATGATGATGCTGGTTGCTGGGAGGTCAGGGTCAAAGGTCAACGCTGCACACCTGGATGGAGAATGTGCAACCTGATTTAACTGGTCAGCAGAGGGACGGGATATTTCTGGCAGGATGTCAATTTAATAAAGCATTCTGTTATACTTTCTGTCCAGCTATAGTTGAAATGCTTGTCACAATTAACTGTAGCTAATAAAATAAATCCATAAATCTTACCTGTCTTGCACTTCCATAAATCAAGTCATAGCAAACACGTATTTTCATTTTAAAACAAGAAGTCTGGTACTACACAAGGTTAAAGAAAGTTCTTAGTTTCTATGCCTTATTTTCAGGATATCTGTTACACTTGCACTTCCCGAGTCATATCAGCAGTGTCTTTTGGGTCAAAGCAGGTAATAGGGGAAGCCGCTGGTTGGGTAATGACAGAAAAGAAACCATTAAAAGGGTGGGGAAAATTTCACTCTCCAGGTGAAATGATCAAGCAAGTGCAACATTAGACCCACCTACTCTGCATAGATACAGACACAGAGAGCAGGTGGAGAGGAGGTGGGGCTGACAGAAATGTTACACTGTCACATGATTTGAATGGCATGAGGATGGCTGTTAATAACTGTAACAGGTGACTGTGAAGCATGTTTTACTGTTTACACACCTGTACACATGCAGCACAGGGTGGTTATAAAGTGACGAGGGTGTAGAAAAGGTATTGGTTACAGAGAGAGAGAGCTGCAATGTGATAAGCAGAGTTATCACATGATGTGTTCCACACTGTCACAGCCCCCACTGTGTCCCATAGGATACATGTGGTAAATACATAATATGTTTGTGTTCAAAACAGTTATTACAGTACAATGACACTCTCAATAGTGCTAAATATAGAAATATTCAATGACAAACATCTCAACTGGAAGTCAGTTAAGACGTTCAAACAGACTTCAAGTTGAAGCGTTCGTCATTGAATATATTGCCTTCTTTTAGTATTTTTAAAAATAAGGTGTTACATAATATAATGGGCTTGTTTACTGTGAAAATAGCTAATGAGTAACGGTTTACTGACAATATAAAATAAGAAGACTCCAAGCTTGCTTGGCCCCTCTAAGAGCTGGAGTCCATTTGAAACTCTGCTAAAAGGATCCAGAGCAGCTGGTCTGCACAGCGAGGGGGTGGCAGTGTGAATAACTACACACTGACACACATGAATCAAGAGAAACGAGTCACTCTGGCAGTCTGCGCTGCGCTGAGGAAGGGTGTGTCTGGCACCCTGGCTGGGAGCAGGGCTGGAGCTCCGGGGCTCAGCCAGGTCCTAAGGCTGGGTAAACACAGGCCAGTGCGGAGCGTCAGCCGGTGGGGGCGACACTCTCCACTGGAACAGGCACATACTGTATATTATTATTATTATTATTATTATTATTATTATTATTATTTATTTCTTAGCAGACGCCCTTATCCAGGGCGACTTACAATTGTTACAAGATATCACATTATTTTTACATACAATTACCCATTTATAAAGTTGGGTTTTTACTGGAGCAAACTAGGTAAAGTACCTTGCTCAAGGGTACAGCAGCAGTGTCCCCACCGGGATTTGAACCCACGACCCTCCGGTCAAGAGTCCAGAGCCCTAACCACTACTCCACACTGAAGAAATGCATCCGCGGTTGTCTGGGATTCAAATGCAACAGAGCAGAACTGGAGCCGATGATAGTAAGCTCACTTACCTATTAGAAAAATCTTGCTTCTTAGGGTAATATATATATATACAGCTCTGGAAAAAATTAAGAGACCACTGCAAAATTATCAGTTTCTCTGGTTTTACTATTTATAGGTATGTGTTTGGGTAAAATGAACATTTTTGTTTTATTCTATAAACTACTGACAACATTTCTCCCAAATTCCAAATAAAAATATTGTCATTTAGAGCATTTATTTGCAGAAAATGACAACTGGTCAAAATAACAAAAAAGATGCAGTGTTGTCAGACCTCGAATAATGCAAAGAAAATAAGTTCATATTCATTTTTAAACAACATAATACTAATGTTTTAACTTAGGAAGAGTTCAGAAATCAATATTTGGTGGAATAACCCTGATTTTCAAGCACAGCTTTCATGCGTCTTGGCATGCTCTCCACCAGTCTTTCACATTGATGTTGGGTGACTTTATGCCACTCCTGGCGCAAAAATTCAAGCAGCTCGGTTTTGTTTGATGGCTTGTGACCATCCATCTTCCTCTTATATACACACACAGTATATACACATATTTAGATTTTTCATAATTACAGCAATATAGCTTTAAGGTTTTTGCTTTCTTTGCACATTTTTCTTTCCAGTTAGTTGTTTTATGAGTGTGTGTTTAAGCCAAGAGCATTTAAATGTAACAGTCAATCGTTTCTCTTGAAACAGCATGGAGTAAAGTTGTTTAGTTTTCCTGTATGTTTTGTGTGCAATTATACTTGCAACTACACTACAAAATAAAACTGGATTGGAACGGAGAAATGCCTCCATACAGTGTGTGTGTGAGAGAGAAAGAGAGTGAGGAGAGAGAAGTCATCAGAAAGCCGAATGTGTGGAAATATACATACGTTGGGGATTTAAACTGTTGACGACAACTTTGTTGTCAACACTTTGTGCTTAAGCATTTGTTTACTTCTTTCTAATTAAAACCTGGTTTCTACCTGTATATTTATTCTTTCTTGATTTTATATAAAAAAATCCACCCGATTTCACCTGATTTTTTCATTAAATAATTCTACCCGATTTTTAAAAAAGCATTTACCCGAATTTGGAAATTTCACCCAAAAATCAGACGCCCTAATAATATATTGTATTGCACTTGGTTAAAGAAAGCTGTTTCAGTTATTCTTGCACTTGCTTCGTCATTCCACCTGGAGAGGGAAATTGTTCCTACCCCTTCAGAGCCTTTAGTCCTGACAGCAGCCAACCAGCAGCTTCCTCTGATGACTGACATGAGGAGGACTTGTATCTAATGACTGACATGAGAAGGACTTGTATCTAATGACTGACATGAGAAGGACTTGTATCTTGGAGAAGGTGAGGACAGCTGTGACACTGCACTCAGTGCAATGGCAGGTGGCTCTCTCTCTCTTGCAGGGAGGGTGTCTGGCTGGCAGGTGGCTCTTTCTCTCTTGCTGGCTGTGCTGTACCTGTAGTGGCGGGTATCCTGTATGCTGCGCTCACTGCTCAGCCGGTCGCTCTCCTGCTGGTTGAAGGCATGCTCTCTGTACGGATCCTCTCCTGCCTTCAGCTGCTTCCCCGCTAGGTAGGCCTTCTCATCAAACCTGCTGCCTGGGCGCCCTGCCCTGTCCAACCGGGGATCCCGTGTCACCTGGAGGAGAGAGAGGTTTACTGGATTGCAGTGTTGAGAGGAGTTCTCGTTCTTACAGTGTTCTGCAGTGTTGAGTGGAGTTCTTTCCTATACTACTAGAGCGCTCTGCAGTGTTGAGTAGAGCTCTCTTTCCTATACTACTAGAGCGCTCTGCAGTGTTGAGTGGAGCTCTCTTTGCTATACTACTAGAGCGCTCTGCAGTGTTGAGTGGAGCTCTCTTTCCTATACTGCTAGAGCGCTCTGCAGTGTTGAGTGGAGCTCTCTTTCCTATACTACTAGAGCGCTCTGCAGTGTTGAGTGGAGCTCTCTTTCCTATACTGCTAGAGCGCTCTGCAGTGTTGAGTGGAGCTCTCTTTCCTATACTGCTAGAGCGCTCTGCAGTGTTGCGTGGAGTTCTCTTTCCTATACTGCTAGAGCGCTCTGCAGTGTTGAGTGGAGTTCTCTTTCCAATGCAGAGCCATTGCAACACTCCGTGTGAAATTCCCAGCAAAGATCAGCAACTTTGCCCAGCGGGACATGAACCTGCGCTCCCCTGACTGTAACTCACCCTACACACCACGCACCCCTACCTGTCCTAGGTGAGCCACTCAGGAACCCCAAAACATAACAAGCTATAGGATGCTGGTTATAAAGACATATGGCCTCTTTTTTCACTGCTTCTATAACAAACGCTACTGGTGCATCCAGTAAAAGCGCTCGCTAGAGTGCAGGATGCGCTCTATAGCCTGGACGTCGCGAGTTCGAGTGCAGGCTATTCCATAGCCGACCGTGGACGGGAGCTTCCAGGGGGCGGCGCTCAATTGGCGGAGGGAGGGTTAGGTCGGCCAGGGTGTCCTCGGCTCACCGCGCACCAGTGACCCCTGTAGTCTGGCTGGGCGCCTGCAGGCTTGCCTGTAAGCTGCCCAGAGCTGCGTTGTCCTCCGACGCTGAAGCTCTGAGGCGGCTGCACGGTGAGTTCGCAGTGTGTAAAGAAGCGGGCGGCTGACGACACACGCTTCGGAGGACAGCGTGTGTTTATCTTCGCCCCTCCCGAGTCAGCGCAGGGGTGGTAGCGGTGAGCTGAGCATAATAAAATAATTGGGCATTTCAAATTGGGGAGAAAATAATAAAAACTAATTGGCAACGACTAAATTTAAAAAAAAAAAGAAAAAAAAAAGACTATTTTTTCAAAGTCTGTTTACATGAATATAAAATACATTTAAATAGCCTAATTGCAATAGTTCTAGAATCACTTACTATAACATGTGTAAGGTGTCTCCTATTATAACATGTGTAGGGTGTCTCCTATTATAACATGTGCAGGGTGTCTCCTATTATAACATGTGCAGGGTGTCTCCTATTATAACATGTGTAGGGTGTCTCCTATTATAACATGTGTAGGGTGTCTCCTATTATAACATGTGTAGGGTGTCTCCTATTATAACATGTGTAAGGTGTCTCCTATTATAACATGTGCAGGGTGTCTCCTATTATAACATGTGTAGGGTGTCTCCTATTATAACATGTGCAGGGTGTCTCCTATTATAACATGTGTAGGGTGTCTCCTATTATAACATGTGTAGGGTGTCTCCTATTATAAATCATTTTGCACAGTTTTTGCACCCAGAACTCTCCCAAACTGCACCTGGCTTCATATTGTATGTAAAAAGAGATACCCCACACACAACTTATTAACAGTATAAATGTCATCCCACATGACTCCATGGGACATTTACTGCCCCAAATTTACCCCCAAAATGTTTTCTACGTACTGGTGACTGTCAAGACCTGTACCACATACCCTGTACCAGTCTCAGCACACATTCCAATCTGTAGTTCTAGAGAAGCTCATTGCAGCAGTTCTGGGACTAAAGGCTACATATTCCACAATGCACTGCACCATCGTTTTTGCTGACCTGCTTTAATAAAATGGGAAATGTTTTAAAACTTTAGATAAGATTGTATCTGATAAAGTAAAGGGCTAATTTATAATAACAGATACTGAAATAGAAAACACTTGCATTGCAGGTGACCTGAGCACACTGCCTGCCTTCCCCTCAGTCCTGACCTGAGCACACTGCCTGCCTGTCCCTCAGTCCTGACCTGAGCACACTGCCTGCCTGTCCCTCAGTCCTGGGCCTCTCCCAAACATGGACTCAAATGTCAGACTGTGTTGTGTTTTTTTTCTCTTGTGACCTGAGACGGATTGGAACCCAGACCTCCAGAGGAGACAGGCATTGAGTGACATGTGACTCAGCCCGCCTAAGCCCCGGACTTGAAGGTTTTGTAATATAAGTAGGATGTGTCCCTGGAGAGAGCTATACTCCTGCGGCAATGACCTCCCAAAGCCCCTTCCTCAGACACACTGTTCATGATATTGCTGTAATGAGGTGTCTAGAGAAAGAAGCAGCATGCTATCAGGTTGCTGGCATGACATCATTTTCCACTTCAAAGCTCAATACTTGCGAGGGAGATAAATGATTTAGATAAAACTCAGATCACAGTTTAACTGACATCTCTGGGGAAAATAGCCCAGAAAAGATTTAAGACAGCCTGCCCAGCAAAATAAACCAGGAGGCCCCGATGTTCAAGCATCCTCAACACTCGTACTGCAACGTCTTGCTGTGTACAGAGACTCCTTCTTTAAATGCTCAATCCAAGACCACTCAGAACACACAGTAAAACAAACCCTTACCTTCATCACTGACTGAGATGCTTTGGGTCTACAAAATAACCAATACCAAAAACAAAATAAATCACACCCACTAGCTTAATCTAGGAGGTATGTCTGATCAGATCAAACTGTTTGTAGTAATATGGAAACGTAGAAAAGCCATGGTGGTGAAAAGGTCCCTGTGTGAAAGCAAGTGGTCTGCAGCAATGATATGGTCAGAGGTTCAAAGAATGTGGCGCTGAAACAGTTAATGTTCACTGGACACAACCTGCAGTGGAACTGCGAGAATCGAGAATGCAGCTGTGTACCAACTATAAGAGCCTTTGTCAAAGCATGTGTTCTGTACCACTGATATGGCCAGAGGTTACAGCAATGTGAGGGTACATTTTTAAAGCTTATTCACCTGTGATTTTGCTATTCAGAATCACTTTAAAATATACAGCTGTTCATTTTTTGTTTAGGGGCTAGATATGATAGATAGATATGAACATGTGTGAGACTTCCCCATACATATTTCCATGAACACATCAGCTGTTTAGAGTGTGGTTGGCATGGCAACAAGAGCGCAGGAGCAGGTCCCTCGAGGGGGTCCTCTGGGCCAGTGGAGGGGGTTAACACAATGACTTACCCCCCCCGGGATCAAGTCTCAGCAAGCATTGGGGGAGGAAAGCAGGCTAGTTTAAACAGGAAGTTAGACCTTTTTAACTTGATTAGCAGGCAACAAAACACATTATTTACACTATCAAAACTTCTAATACTAAGACTAAAAAAAGAAGTCATTTTTCTGTACTCTGTTTGAGAGGAGCTGTTTAATTTTTCTGTACTAGCAATCATTTTGAGTGGAGCTGTTTTTCTTAGACCTCTTTACAGATCTTCAGTGTTACCGTTTTTTTTTTTAATTGTCTTTTAATTTTGTAAGTCTCTATGAAATCGACCTCAATATCTCTTGACCAAGGAAGTGCAATACTAACTGAATGCAAGGCCTGCAAAGAGATTTCTTTAACCTAGCGTAGTACCAGATTTCATGTTTCTGGCAAAGCTGTAGCATATTTCAGGGTTTAGATGTGCCATTATTCCTTAATTATTTGGATTTCGCTCTCATGTTGTATAATAGCTAATTTCATGCTCACTACAGTCAGCACTGGTATATCCGTTATCCAGATACACATCAGTCGTGTTTTACCAGCCTTGTATTAAGAATTAAATCAATCCCCATTATATATATGTAACAAATGAATGTACTTACCTGTCACACACGATCTCCGACTCCGTCAACAGTTTTCTGATACAAAGTCCATCTCTTCAATATTACAATTTATCTGAATATTCGTCACAGCCCATGTTTAAAAAAAAATCTCTCTAATGCCAAATCAGTCTGTCTTATATTGTGCAGTTACTCCAGTTTCACCTGACGAAAATGCAGCCAAAACAAAGCGAACGAGACAAGCTAGGGTAATGTGACAGTTAATCATGAAACACTTTTAGATACTGTGAGTATTTTTTTTTTTTTATCTGTGATCTTTTGTTGCTTTTTTATTTGTAAGTGAACTGTGACATTAGGACCTTATCGAGCACTATATTCTGCAATTTTGAATACTGACTTTGGATACTGTTTTAATTCTAGAAAATGTGTTTTTTTTTTTTTTATCTTTTGGTTTTGTTAAATTGCATTGCCTTTTACGTTTTGCGCAGTTCTGTGCATAGATAACATTTAGATTTCATTTTGCTGTTGGGTCGTTAATGGGAAATTTTACACACCGCTACAATACGTACCAGATTTAAAAGCATGTACTGTAGTTAACGTGTCATCTCTTTAGTTTTGGCAAGTGATATTTTCAGAATCATATCATTCTGAATTAAAATACTACTTATGTTAAATATAGTACTGTACCAACAAAACCAATACAGTACATCTAAATGGAAGCCTACTTATTTTAAAAACACAGTCCTTTCAGATATATATTTTTGATATTGTCTGTTTTTCAGGGAACACAAAAAAGATACAAGGGTTGGAACGGGCCAAAATGAAATAATCAGATATGTGTCACATGCGTTTAACCATCACTGAAGTTTTAAACCGTCAGACATGTGAGTGCTGACTGTATTACATGAGTCAGCTAAATGTATTTGTTCATTACAAATTGAAAGTAAAAAATACAATAATGACATAAGAAAGATCATTAACAATAAATAAACTGATTAAAAAAATTAAAATAACATCATGTTTTAAATTGAAAATACATGTTTCTTTCCAGCGAGTGGAAGTCCCAACATGAATTATGAAATCGTTTTGTTAGTGAGTATTAACATGCGAGACTGATGGAACTTACCATACATCTGTAGCAGTTTGGTAGCCAACCAGAAATATTCCTGGAACTTTCTCCCAGAGCTATTAAAACAATCAATAGCGCTGCATTTAGAAATACAAATAAAAAACCAATAAATGCCTCTGGAAGTCTTTCTCAATGAACGCTGAAGACCCTGAGAAAGTCTTCTAGACTACAGGAAAGGTTTGCCACGGAATTGATTAGCTTTCTTTTAGAATTTCTAGAACAGACTTCACAAAAACATTATTTAAGTAACAGGAGTTAAAGCTTTGTGCATAATTGCTTTTCAGGAATCTGTGAAGTGGGTGAGACATACCTGTGCTGTATGAGGACTATATGGACCAGTCGTAGCTAACCCAGATACCAATCTCAGTACAGTTTTCTATTAGTGATCACAGACAGCTCACAGAATGTAGGTGAGGCTCCAATGCCTTCCTCAGTGTAAAGTCAGGGCAAACAGGACAGTAAGGTCACAGGGAGAGACAGCACAGAAACTGTTGCGTTGGAACAGTGAGTAAGCCTTTACTAAGCTGTATAGTACACAGCGCTGACAATAATTCCAGCACACGTTACCTAAAATGTACAGACCTCATTTATTAGAGCTCAGA
Organism: Acipenser ruthenus; assembly: GCF_902713425.1. Lineage (NCBI taxonomy): Eukaryota > Metazoa > Chordata > Actinopteri > Acipenseriformes > Acipenseridae > Acipenser > Acipenser ruthenus. Next base: position 15,058,647 of record NC_081206.1, read on the forward strand.
TTTTTCTAAACTCACACTAAGGTGAATTTGTTTTTTTACTGGTAATTTATCTGAAGTAGTTAGTGAAGCTTGGTTAGTGTAGGTTTTGCTGGTCTCTATATCGTGCAGCTCTGTGGGAGACAGCAAGGCACAAACCTCACTCAAACAGGGACAGAAACATGTGAAGTCTTCCTTTAGGGGATAGAACATGAAACCGGCCTCTCGCCCTTTCACTGAAAGCTGTAGTGCTTTAAGCTGTATCGTTATTTCTTATAGATTAAGTAGCTTCAAACTGAATTTTAAGAGTTAAATGAAGAGTTCCGGGTTCTGTTGCTATAGTGAAGGGTTCCGGGTTCTGTTGCTATAGTATTGATTTATATCGAGTACAGTATTAATTAATCAACAGCGATAGGCCTGCTAGCATTCATTGCAACACATCTCTCACTATTTAATTAGGTAGCTACATATAAACTGCTGTATTTAGAAACAATCATTATACCGTTTTATGAGTAAAAGTGATGTGGGGGTCTGGCTTGAGAACATACAAAACAGAAAATAAATGACGCTCTAATAAAAGTGATGCTTACAATGCGTCTCTGTGGTTACACAAACTGTGTTCTGTTGGAAAACTGATGCAGACCTAACCTAATACTACTGCCTTAAATCTGAAGTCGTTAAACAACATGAATACAGCATACTCTCTGTATCAATCAAATGCAGGAGTATTAACACAGCACAGTTACAGCACCTATACAAATGCATACCGCTGTTCAGAATTCATTTGGAGAGCAAAGTCGTTCATTCAGCTGCAAGCCTCTATTACCTGACATGTTTCAACTGGTCTTTGTTTTGCACAGTATGATTGGATAGCAGGACACATTGGATTTTTTGTGCAGCCTCCTTACCTTGGATTATCTTCAGCGATGTCCGCAGAGACCGGTAATAACACCAGCTTCTCAACGATTGCATGGGGCTGCTTTCCTTGTGCAATACCGTGAAATTCAGGAATTATTTTTAATCGGAAAATACTTTTTTTTTTTTTTTTTTTTTTAACTTTACCACAACGAATATTACCCAAATGGCGCAAAGTCAAAGTAGCAAGATTTTTTTTTTAATTTATTAAATCGGCAATTATTTTATTATTTTCTCCCTATTTAGCATATCCAATTATTTTTAGGCTCAGCTCACCGCTACCACCCCCGCACTGACTCGGGAGGGCGAAGACGAACACACGCTGTCCTCCGATTGTGCGCCGCCCCCTGGCAGCTCCCGTCTACGGTCGGCAATAGAATAGCCTGGACTCGAACTGACGACCTCCAGGCTATGGGGCGCATCCTGCACTCCACGTGGATTTCCATTACCATATGCGCCACTCGGAACCCCCCGCAAGATTTTTTGATGGTGTTTCTGACAGGCTTCCTAATCATATCACAGAGTGTATTTATGCTGGAGTCCATTGCATTATGGGAACGAGGGATTGTTTATACAAAGAAAAATCTAATGATCGTTTTGTGTTTTTTATTTAATTAAAAAGAATCCTGTCTCACATTGATGTACACATATATTTGTATGTGTTAACTATACCCTACATGCTCAGAGACCCTGCAACCCACAGCTTTGGAAGACAGCATTACTGTTTCTTAATGCATCTGTCACTGTCAATAGTGATTCTAGTGTGTTTTATAAAATATATTTAGCCATTCTTTATTTACAATACGATAAGGCTTATTTCTTGATTAGGGTCACATGAAAACGCAGTTTAAAAGATTAATAACACAGGAATGAGACGTTAGACTGATACTGCAGCTTTACCCCCTGAACGCATTCATGCTGGATAAAGCCAACCAGAGAGAACAATGCAGCATTCCCCTGGGACACAGTGTTAGTTTCCCCAGGTTTATAAAGTCGAGTGCATTAGGGCTTTTTACAGACAGCTCCACACTCAGTATCCCCGGTAGGTGTTCAGCTGCCAGCCTCGTGTAATTCACTTCAGCGATCGACCTTGCTGTTTTATTGGATGTTGTTTGCAATGTTTTCCTCTGATGCGCATACCTCTGTTCCACTGGGAGTTCAGAGCACTTGGGAATGTTTGTTTTCCACCTGCCCCAGACGGAGATCTGTGTCGGCCCCATCCTCAACCACAGTGTTTTTTGCACAGGAATTCTGCAGTTTCCCCCATGGTTATACCATGTTTTTTTAAGTTTATTTATATCACCACTCTGTGCTTTACCATGCTTTACTACACTTTACTATGAGTTTACCATTGGAACATTTGTATAAGGACAGTAAGGATTGTGTCTCGCTCACTGCTACTCCACACTCCGATGCAGCAGAGTATCGTCCAATTAGAGGTAAAAACACGCACAGCACTATATACTAGGACTCACAAAAAGCCTTTGACAAAGCACTGCACGAAAGACTAATAAGGGTGAATACAAGGAAATACATGCAAGTGGATCTGTAAGGGTTTAAAATATACTGCAGTACCTGGCCGAGGGAACTCTTAGCTGGAGCTCAGTGTACTCAGGGGTGCAAATGTCTGGTTACATATTGGATCTCAGACTGCAGATGGAAACCGTGGTAGGCAGGTAGGCAAGCCAGTTTAATACACAGGAACGAGGTGAGTTAATAATTTAATACACAGGAACGAGGTGACTTAATATTGCTGCGTAAGCCAAATATGAGATTTATTGCTGCCACCTACAGGACTGGAGTGCACCTTAATCAATGCAAATCATTTTACGGTCATTGCTGCAGTGTAATAGATTACCATGAATATGCATGTCTGCGTCCCTTTCCATTCTGTACGTCCCGTGAACGCAAGACTAAATATTTTTCCATCCAATGGATTTATTTTGCGCAAAATTTAGCGTTAACGCAACCTCTGATTACTATGTATAATAATATGCACAGGCATGCTTTCTGTTGTATTATATTACTGTGTATAATAATATGCACAGGCATGCTTTCTGTTGTGTTATATTACTATGTATAATAATATGCACAGGCATGCTTTCTGTTGTGTTATATTACTATGTATAATAATATGCACAGGCATGCTTTCTGTTGTGTTATATTACTATGTATAATAATATGCACAGGCATGCTTCCTGTTGTATTATATTACTGTGTATAATAATATGCATGTGGCAGGATGACAGAGGTTTGAGACTCAGAGACAGTATAAAGTTCAAAATAAAGCTTTTTAATAAACAAAAAATAATCAAATAAACAGGCACAAGGGCCAAACAAAAAGATTTCAATCACAAAATAAACACAAAACAAAACTTACAAAATAAAGGGTTCCAGGCTGGGCGATGCCTTCACTGGATGAGACAATCCACAAAAACCAAACCCAGCAAACACCAACACCAACTTGCTTCCTCAGCTCCCTCCTCCTAATGGGCCTTTTATGTCAGGTGGCTGGGTGCTGATTGATCGTTAATTACTCTAATTAACTAATCAACCCCAGCCACCTGAACACAATAAACCCAGGCAGGTAGGGGAATTTAACCCCATAACTGCCAATTTCTAAAGGGCAGAGCTCTGCTCTGCCACAATGCACAAGCATGCTTCCTGTTGTATTATATTACTATGTATAATAATATGCACAGGCATGCTTCCTGTTGTATTATATTACTATGTATAATAATATGCACAAGCATGCTTTCTGTTGTATTATATATGTATAATAATATGCACAGGCATGCTTTCTGTTGTATTATATTACTATGTATAATAATATGCACAAGCATGCTTTCTGTTGTATTATATTACTATGTATAATAATATGCACAAGCATGCTTCCTGTTGTATTTCAAGGCATTTATGAAACTCATTTGTTTTGCTTGTTGCTTTTGAATAATAAAGTGTCCTCAATGCATCAGTTATTGTCACTTATCACCTGTCTGATTTTCCATCAGTTGCTGATTGTGCCTCTAGAATAGGCACCATGGAAGTGTGAAAATAAAGGCTGGACATCAAGCTAGGCAGCACAGCAATACTTATCTGTGTAATATCACAGAAATAGGACAGCAGTGAGGCAACAGCAAGCCAGCCCCACTCTGGATCAGCACCCTACTGAAATACATTCATGCACTGGAGTGATTTCTTCTGCTAGATTGATCACTCCCATAGTATTCCCATAGAGGAATACAGTTTATATTCCACTTCCAATTGTGAGTTGCCATGGGAACGCCATACCACATTCTTTCCTAGTCTAGCCGTATTCACCACACTTCACAGGGAGGCTGTTCAGGAATATAAGAGCCAGGGTTTAATAATCCACATTATGAATGACAAGTACAACTACACAACTATCAGCAACCAGGAGGAATGAAAATGAGGAAATCCTCTTTGTTACTGCTGGGAACATAAGAGCATGAATGACATTGAATATTATGGGGTTGATGGAGTTCATTTTACTCTCCAGAGATGTTTTTTAATGTAATGTGGTACTAATTATACTTTTGTTTTCCTGCCAATTCCAATTGAATTTGGAAGGATATTCAAACATGAAAAACATGTGTTCACCCCAGCACAACTGTACCTATAAGACTGCCCGGCGAACAGCACTTGAATTGTACACACTCAATGGATCTGGGTTGCACAGTTTCTCATTTCTCTTCATTTCCTACAGGCGAGTTGCTTTTTGCTGACAGGCTGAATTTCTATATAATGTATGATTACTTGAAATGGAACAGAAACAGAAACAGTGTGATAAATAAATCTGTCATGAACGGTCCACAAGACTGGCTCTCCTTCCTATTCTTGAAATTAGAAAGCTGTGCCATGATGCACTGGAATTAGAAAGCTGTGCCACGACGCCCTGGAATTAGAAAGCTGTGCCACGATGCACTGGAATTAGAAAGCTGTGCCACGATGCCCTGGAATTAGAAAGCTGTGCCATGACGCCCTGGAATTAGAAAGCTGTGCCACGACGCCCTGGAATTAGAAAGCTGTGCCACGATGCCCTGGAATTAGAAAGCTGTGCCACGATGCACTGGAATTAGAAAGCTGTGCCATGACGCCCTGGAATTAGAAAGCTGTGCCACGACGCCCTGGAATTAGAAAGCTGTGCCACGATGCCCTGGAATTAGAAAGCTGTGCCACGACGCACTGGAATTAGAAAGCTGTGCCACGATGCACTGGAATTAGAAAGCTGTGCCACGACGCACTGGAATTAGAAAGCTGTGCCACGATGCCCTGGAATTAGAAAGCTGTGCCATGACGCACTGGAATTAGAAAGCTGTGCCATGACGCACTGGAATTAGAAAGCTGTGCCACGATGCCCTGGAATTAGAAAGCTGTGCCACGACACACTGGAATTAGAAAGCTGTGCCACGACGCACTGGAATTAGAAAGCTGTGCCACGATGCACTGGAATTAGAAAGCTGTGCCACGATGCCCTGGAATTAGAAAGCTGTGCCACGACGCACTGGAATTAGAAAGCTGTGCCACGATGCCCTGGAATTAGAAAGCTGTGCCACGATGCCCTGGAATTAGAAAGCTGTGCCACGATGCCCTGGAATTAGAAAGCTGTGCCACGATGCCCTGGAATTAGAAAGCTGTGCCACGATGCCCTGGAATTAGAAAGCTGTGCCACGATGCCCTGGAATTAGAAAGCTGTGCCACGACACACTGGAATTAGAAAGCTGTGCCACGACGCCCTGGAATTAGAAAGCTGTGCCATGACGCCCTGGAATTAGAAAGCTGTGCCACGACACACTGGAATTAGAAAGCTGTGCCACGACGCACTGGAATTAGAAAGCTGTGCCACGACGCATATAAAGCAAACTTCTGAAGCTAGACACTGTCCCTGACATTATTCTGTAATACAGGAATGGACATAAGACTCCCATTGCACAGCAATATGATCCATTCCTGGTTTTACTGTGAGTTTATTAAGACACACCTGAGCTGGTTACCTGTACACTGGGGCTAATCAAGCTCCCATTGGAACCTGGAATGGAGTCATATTTCCATCCATGAAATACAGAAAAGCTGCATCTCCCTGTTGAAAATCAGTTTCAGGTCAGGATGGGCAAGATGTGAAAAACTGACAGAAGGCGAAAGAAAGGGCTGTTCTATAACATTAATGATAAGAAATGAAGACAGACAGATAGATGGATAGAGCTATGAATTTTCTGCATACTGTATCTTCAGAACTAAACTTTCTAAATGTACAGCAGACCTCCTACCAGTATAGCAACAACTAACTGTGTATTGTAGCTATGATAAGAAAACACCTGTTACCAATGGATACTGCATAACACAGCACATTATGGATAACAAAATGAAGGACGCATGAGATGGAATTCAGAATACAACATAGAAATCTGATGAAAGCAGGAATTGTGCATACAAGAAGACACATATATCACATAACCCCAGGGAGCACGCGAACCATCGCCTAACTAAACCCCAATGATAATGCACTGCACGCGCCACAGAAAGCAAAACAGCATCCCAGCGCTCGTGACACCCGCAGCGTCGTTACAAAAGCACCCAGCAGACGAGCGTTTCATTCAGACAGACTTTTAAATATTACTTAGACAATGTATTGGCGACATCATCAAAATGTCACTGACAGCAGTACGGGAATTTAATTAATTTAATGAACATGTAAATATGAATTACAAATAATAATCCCATTTTAAAATGAAATGCCGCAGCTATCTCATTATGCAAAACGCTATCAATGCAGTACTAGCCAGTGCAATTAAACTTGAGCCCGAACAAAAACAAAAAACATCAATCTCCAATTAATTACACATCTGTAAGAAAGAGGGGTCAGTCATAATGCGCTACAAACTGCCTCGCTTCTCAGACTTGAAGCAGGTATGAAACCAGTTGAAGTACAGCATGCATCTACATTGTACAAGTGTACTCAGCATGGAAGTGCAAACAAGTATCGTTTCATCCACCTTCTGCAATGCATCACCGACGAGTACGAATCAACATGCAAACCACACTCGCTTGCGGCTCGGTTCAACACAATTGTACTCACGATGAGCGGGATAGTTCTGTCCTCCCTGTGGATCTCCAGCCGGCCTGGCGCTCTCTGCCCATGGCTTTTGCTGCCGCTGGACCTCGGGTGAGATGCTGAAGATGGGGAGGAATGCGGCTTGTTATCCTGCCATAAATAATAAAAGGTGCCGAGTATCCATGCGACAGTCAGGATAGCAATGGCATTGGCCCTAATCCTCCGCATCGTGAGCCCATAGGCAGGGCAGGCGAGCTGGGGAGGATGGGGTCTATTGTGGATGACAGCTGCGCTTCGGAAAGTGTGTACCGTCACTAGCCACAGCCAGCCTTGGTTTGCCTGAGCCTGCTCTACCTCTCTCTCTCTCTCTCTCTACTTGTAAGCTGATCGAGCGGTGGCCCCCGTTTAGGAGCGCAAGAGACACACACCGCAAAGGTCCTAGTGCCGGCTATGTTCCTCAGTTTTCCTCTCCTTGCCAAGGGGCGCACACACGTACACAGCTAGAGAAATCACAATCCGGTAATTGTATTTTTGTTTTACAAGTGAGAGGTCAGCAGACATACCGCCCTCGTTCATATTCTCAATTGTTATTACCGTAATAATAATAATAGCTGACTTATTTTGGAGTTAAGTGAAAGTGCACTCCATGAACAGCAGTTACAACATGTCTTGAAAATGTCACTGACCCTCCATATGAAAACACTAGCAGTAGTATTCATTATGGACCTGCAGAGTTATATTATATCACTATAGTGTAGCTACAGTGCCTTTGAGGGTGGAAACAAACTAGCCAGCTTTCTGATTGAGTGTAGAGAAGGCTCAGCTATGGAAGGATGTAGAATAGATATACCAGGGCAATTATTATTTATTTCTTAGCAGACGCCCTTATCCAGGGTGACACAATTGTTACAAGTATCACATTATTTTTACATACATTTACCCATTTATACAGTTGGATATTTACTGGAGCAATCTAGGTAAAGTACCTTGCTCAAGGGTACAGCAGCAGTGTCCCCCACCTGGGATTGAACCCACAACCCTCCGGTCAAGAGTCCAGAGCCCTAACCACTACTCCACACTGCTGCCCTATATTCGGAGCAAAACTTCATTGTGCACATTGTGTTTCTGTGCTCTTCAACAAACAGAACCCTGATTGGAACACGTTACTGCTAGTTAAGATGACCATATGGCTCTGTGTTCAGTGGGACAGTTTGGGGCAGTTCAGGCTTTTCAACTCACACCCCAATGCATTCTGGTACGTTTTAACTGTCAACCCAATGCATTCTGGTATGTTTTACCTGTCTCAGGTACCATTCTTACCTTTAAGAGTAGCAGGACTACGCTTACCAGCATGCATTGGGTTGTGAGTTGAAAAGCCTGAACTGTCCCAAAATGTCCCGCTGTACACGGAGCCATGTGGCCATCTTACTGCTAGTTGACTGCGTTGGGAAGGTCAACCAGCAAGGTAAGGTTTTTATTACCATTAGAATTGCTTTTTTTTTTTTTTACAAGACACCAGGCTCGTTTGCAAAAGCAGTGTTTGAATATGTAACCTCACAGAACCATCAGGAGTCAGAAGAACTCACACACAGCAGTGTTTTACACAGAATTGATAGTTAGACTTCAGGATAGTATTTCAGGTACACTTGTGGGTTGACTTGCTCATTCAGATCTTTTACATGTACAGAGCCTCGAGACCCAGCTGGTGCTGTGAGATCTCAGGGTGCTGGTCTCCCTGCAGTCCCTGTAGATTCTGAATGAAGGGGATTCAGCCACGGCTTGCATTGTAATGGCTGTCTCTGGGATTCTATTAGAGAGTATAAGAGCCTCTCGTTCTCTTTCTCTGCTCCACCAGCAAAGAGGGAGGCTGTTCAGAGAGTATAAGAGCCTCTCGTTCTCTTTCTCTGTTCCACCAGCAAGGAGGAAGGCTGTTCAGAGAGTGTAAGAGCCTCTCGTTCTCTTTCTCTGCTCCACCAGCAAGGAGGGAGGCTGTTCAGAGAGTGTAAGAGCCTCTCGTTCTCTTAGTCTGCTCCACCAGCAAGGAGGGAGGTTGTTCAGAGAGTATAAGAGCCTCTCGTTCTCTTTCTCTGCTCCACCAGCAAGGAGGGAGGCTGTTCAGAGAGTGTAAGAGTCTCTCATTCTCTTTGTCTGCTCCACCAGCAAGGAGGGAGGTTGTTCAGAGAGTATAAGAGCCTCTCCTTCTCTTTCTCTGCTCCACCAGCAAGGAGGGAGGCTGTTCAGAGCGTATGAGCTCAGACTGCAGACTGCATCGTATTGTATTTAAACACACACACACGCCTGTTCTCTTATTTTACATTCTCTGTAGTAAATACAAAGCTGACAGCATTCCAAATGACCAGCCATTTCCAGCAATATACATTTGCACAGCTGTATTCGATGTGACATCATTGTTACTTCACCTAGATCCAGCCTGGTTCACTTCATGCAGCTGTCTCCTGCAGAATGTCTGATACTAGGGGGTTTGGAACATGGCCGGGGTCAGGAATCAGGATACAGGGGAGTTCATACAGAGTGAGCGAGACAGGGAGACACAAATACAAGGTAAGAGTCAACAGATGTACATTTCCAGATTGCTGAAGTGTTTGAAGCTGTGGATAATCTTGAATTACCCAGCAAGTGCCGAGGATATAGGGGAGGCCATCGTACATACACACATCACACCAAATATGAGGAAACCAGTTGTGATGAACCTTGGATTTCACATTCTTTAGTTTAAGTTATTGAGAGAATTGCATTGTGGCATATTGTGTACATACATGTGCAGTATCACATTGCTTCAAACTGGTACACAGCAGAATAGGGGCATGACGTCACCACCTTGCACCCAACAGCAATGAGAGGGAACATACCAAACGCTTTGCCAAGTCACCCAGTGACTTCACCCGCCCTGCTGTATTAACGTCTCAGGAATCATCATTAATGTAGACCAGATGTTGCTCTATTTTCCTTCACAGTCAGTGAGTCAGTGTGTCTGCGCTGGGGGATTAAAACACATCTTCTGGCCCCCAGCCCCCACCTCCCTCCCAGAGGTCAGTCCCAGCATTGTTAATCTCTGTGTGCACTGCTGCTTTCAGGGCACTTCTGTAACATACACTGTCATTGTCAGTCCTCATATTAACATATAGATTTGTTAAGCATGTTTCATATGAAAATACACAGGACTGTTGCTGACTAATCATTCCAGGACTATGGGCTGTGGAGATGAGGACTCTATACTGTCGTATAGACTGCTGAGGATCCTTCAGCCAATCCGAGCACACGTGTCATCTGCTGTATTACACGGCACATGACAGAGAAACTCAATTAATGACATCACTGTGCCATTTTCACTGTGCTTTATTCTCAACAGCAAGATGGTTGACGTCAAAAATCCTACTTGAGGCAGAATTCCGTTCAAATGCAAAGTTAATTCAAAATGGTGACATCACAATCAACCTTAGAGGGTACATAAGGACCTTTTTATTTTATTGTGTTACATGTTCCCATGTGTTACTGTTTACGTAAGCTGTGTGTATTGATTTCAATTATTATTATTATTTTTTTTTACATTTTGACCACTTTTTTAAACTTTTAAATTGCATTCCCTGCCTCAAGATGGCTTCCCATGTACCTGCATGGACCTCAGAACTACATTTCCCATCATCCTCCTCGTAAATACATCTCAGTTACATGTGAGCAGGAGGATGATGGGAAATGTAATTCTGAGAGGTCCATGCAGGTACATGGGAAGCCAAAAAAGTGGTCAAAAGGTAAAAAAAAAAAAAAAAATTAAAACAATACACACCTTACGTAAACAGTTGTAGTAACACATGGGAACATGTAACACAATAAAATAAAAAGGTCCTTGTGTACTCTTAACCTTAACGGTGACATCACAACCAACCTTATTATTATTTATTTTTTAGCAGACGCCCTTATCCAGGGTGACTTACAATTGTTACAATATATCACATTATTTTTTACATACAATTACCCATTTATACAGTTGGGTATTTACTAGAGCAATCTAGGTAAAGTACCTTGCTCAAGGGTACAGCAGCAGTCTCCCCACCTGGGATTGAACCCACGACCCTCCGGTCAAGAGTCCAGAGCCCTAACCACTACTCCACACTGCTGCCCAACCTTACCCTTAATGGTGACATCACAATCAACCTTACCCTTAACGGTGACATCACAAACAGCCACTTAACAGTATTCTCTCCATTAACCTGTTCCCTCTTTTTATTGAAAACCACAGCAGACTTAATACAGGTTGGTCCTGAATAGGACACAAGTATTGCTGTATTGTTTAAAGGTGCATATCATAGAAAAGCAGTTAGCTTCTGTCCATTCACTTCCACTTGTGCTGGTATTACCTACATACACAGACATTTCACATGTGTGATTATGAATAATATCATGAGATATCTGCAAAACATATCACTGCTTAGCAAAAAAGCACAGCAAAGTGTAGTAAAGCACAGAGAAAGACTGGTAAAGCATAGGCAAGCATGAGGATGAACAGAGGAATATCAAATATGTAAAAAGGCAAACTTAATTTAACCTGGTAGCAGATTTCATGTTTTAAAATGAAAATGCATGTTTGCTATACTGTGTTTCTTTCAAAACTGCACATTTGAATCCTATACAGCAAATGGACTTGCACAGCAAATTAGAAAAGAGCAATAAACATACAGACAGTTACAGTCTGCCCCTGCCTGCAATCTGATCACTACAATACTTCACTGCAATAACATTTTCCAGCTCTTTATAGTCCCTTGGAAGTTTCAAACTTCCATAAAAAGTCAAAACTTAGAGAGCACTTGCATTCCATTAAAAAAAAAAATACAAACAAATAAAAAATCCAATCAGTTATGCTAGAGCATTACCAGCAGTGCATTACCATTACTGTTAAAAACACTTTCCTCCCTCCCATTACGATAACAGCATTCTCAGCACTGGTTTGCTATTGATCTTTTTGCTTTCACTTTGAAGTATATCATACCACAACACGATGGCTTACATTTCCTCCTATGGGCGAATCGCAGGCAAACTGGCTGCTCCACAGTAAGTGTATTACATGGATTGCTTATGAATATCTTTTAAGAGGGGGCAATCTATTGAGATACAAAGATATTTAGAAAGTAATAGTGCAACACATGCCCCAGCCCCCCTCCCAGCACATTGCTCCTCAGGTATTTCCCCTGACTCAGCGCTGCATTCTCTTGAACCCCTGTGATTACCAACACATGCCCCCTCCCTGGTATTTCTAGCCAGGGTGTCAGCGGGTCTTTCCCAGAACATGCTGCTGTTGGAATGCCAGCGCTAGCACACATCCTGATTACCCGTGCTGTACATTCTGTAGTCATCAAACTGCTTGTTGTTTCAGTAGATAAGCTGTCACTAATGGGAAGGACCATGGTACACTGAGCTCATGTGTCCATTTCACCCTGTCTCCTATTGATTTGGGGACTTCACTGTATTTCCAGATGGAGAACAATGTAAAAAGGGCAGAGTTTTGAAAATTACAAGCACAATTACTGCACTAAACTATTTATTTAGAACTACCAAAAGAAACATAATACAGTGTCTGTAATCGAAATTTTGTGTTTGAATATTCCTAGTAAAATTAATTCACAAAGATTTTGCTGTGCATGAAGTCCAATACACTGATAGTTCTGTCATGCAGTAGTGTTGAACTTTCATTGAACTAGTGACTGATCAATAAAGTGGAGAACTTACCAGGGTGCAGCACCCAAAAGGGTCCCCTTTCCAACTTCCTCATGCAAGAGGTTACAAATTAAACAAGGGACCCTTTTGCGTGCTGCACCACAACACTGCTGGTAGACTCCTATGTACCTTGGGAAATCCATATGGATTAAGCAGAAACGCATTTGCATGAAACAAACATGAATGTACTGGACATGCATTGATATCCATTGTCAGGAATGAATCCTCTTCACTAATAACACATCATGAATGGGTTAAGATAACTGGTGAGCATTCTTTTCAATGGGCGCATCCTGTTGATAGTTCCTGTAATAGCCAGCTAGTTACTACGGGAAACAGGTGCTCATTAACAGCAGCTACAGAGCTATCAAACTGAAAGGAATTACAACAAGCAGCACAGGACTTTAGAACTCAGGCAGGGAAAAAATACTGCTGGGGTAGTGTATGATAAATGAGAATTGAATGCCGACCCACAGGGTGGGATCTCTGAGGATGGGCATTCATTTCTCATATCACACACTATGCATTATTCTCTATGTAATCAACTATATAGAACATATTACGGCAACTGTGTGAATAACGTTGGTGCCCGTGTACATGTTGGAAACACATAAAAGGCATGCTGCCCTATGGGTGGGAGCCTCTTGGTTGATGATGTGGAGGCTCCCTTTAGGACCTGGTGCTCTGTATGTGGGGGTGACACTTTGATGGCAATGTCTAGTAACATACCAATGCTGAATCCAGCACTGCTGTGGGACTCTGAGACAAAGAGCCAGACTTACAATCACTTCTTACATTACATTCGGGGGGCATTAAACTTTAAGCATCGGAGCTTTGGCTGGAGAAATCCTGATGAGACTGGATGAACAGCTGACTGCTTCACTTTGGGTAATCTCGCATGGATACGTGCCCTCATCGAAAGTGAGTGGAACCAAAAAAATAATTGCATAAAAATCACGTCACTATATAGTCACAGGTGTGCAGTTTTGAAAGAAACATGCATTTTCATTTTCAAACAGGTCTGGTTAGCACTAGTTAAAGAAATCAAGCCTTGCGTTCAGATTGCCTTGCGTTCAGATTGCCTTGCAGGTCGTTGGTGTCGTCTTATCTGCAGAGCGAAACTGTCCCCACACCGTCAGTGGCTTCTTTCCTGTCAATTACCAGCCAGCTGCTTTGACACATGCTATTCAGCCAGTCAGATCCGGAAGAATCCTGCTGCTCTGAAATGACCTATGAAGTGCTGTGAAGCAGCAACAGGTTTCCTGGCAGGAAAGGCAAGAAAACTGAGAACTTTCTTTAACCTAGTTTAGTACCAGATCTCATGTTTTAAAATGCTTTTGCATAAATATATTTCACACCTGCAAGAAACAGAAAGCCCATTTTAATAATCCTGCCTGTGGTGCCTGAGTTACGGGACAGCCTGTACACAGCTTTATTGCTACAACCTCAGGCTGCTTTGCTTGGTTCTGCAGTCAGTGGTGCCATTACACAGCATTGTGCATCTGTGAGGAAAACAAAAAGATCAACAGCAAAACAGCAATTGGCTTGTTTCCCTGCTAGTGAGAGGTGAGAAACAGATTTGCCTGGTTATTACTCCTTTACTGGGAGTTTGTATTACAGTAAGATTAGTCCAAGCACTACAACAGTGTTTGTCAGTCCTGACAGTAGAACTCCCCCACTGGCTGCCTGTAGTACTAAACAGCAAGGCTGTGGAGTTTCTTCTTTCCCGCTGGGGTCGAGTGAGGGTCATCTTGTTGTCAGTACAAATCTCTGATCGGGATTAATACTCTTTCAAACACAATGGAACACGCAAGCCTAACCATGAGCAGCTTTCACATCGGCTTGCTCACGACTCCCTCTGTTGGTCAGTCTCTTCATTGCAGTTATGAGCTGAAGAAAAGGACAGCATCTTTTTGGATGGCTGTTTTTTGTTTAAAGATACAAAAAGGAGGGGCCTGCTGTATCAGAAGCTTGCTTTTATAGGCAACTCCATTGATGACTCACATTTTAGTTACTGTCTCCCCCGTACTAACCACAAGATCATCCCGTTACTGTCCCTGTACTAACCACAAGATCATCGCGTTACTGTCCCTGTACTAACCACAGGATCATCCTGTTACTGTCCCCCGTACTAACCACAGGATCATCCTGTTACTGTCCCTGTACTAACCACAGGATCATCCCGTTACTGTCCCTGTACTAACCACAGGATCATCCCGTTACTGTCCCTGTACTAACCACAGGATCATCCTGTTACTGTCCCTGTACTAACCACAGGATCATCCCGTTACTGTCCCTGTACTAACCACAGGATCATCCTGTTACTGTCCCCCGTACTAACCACAGGATCATCCCGTTACTGCCCTCCATACTAACCACAGGATCATCCCGTTACTGTCCCTGTACTAACCACAGGATCATCCCGTTACTGCCCTCCATACTAACCACATGATCATCCTGTTACTGTCCTCCGTACTAACCACAGGATCATCCCGTTACTGTCCTCTGTACTAACCACGGGATCATCCCGTTACTGTCCCTGTACTAACCACGGGATCATCCCGTTACTGTCCCTGTACTAACCACTGGATCATCCCGTTACTGTCCCTGTACTAACCACAGGATAATCCCGTTACTGTCCCTGTACTAACCACATGATCATCCCCAGTGACTGTCCTCTGTACCAACCACAGGATCATCCTGTTACTGTCCTCTGTACTAACCACAGGATCATCCCCAGTTAGTGTGCTGCTTTTAGCTCATTGAAATTGACCAAATCAGATCAGTGTCGATGAGTGTAGACTCAAATCTGCTAAAAGTAGTATTGTGAATTGGTTCTAATGACAAAGACCTGGCATGGCAATCCTCACACCTTCAAAATGACAATGAAAGGCAACAAAAGTGATCTTTTCACTACTTTATTCAGTTGCTTTGTGAGAAGCAGTAATAATGTTAATCATCAATAAAGGCATTTACACACATTGAATACATACAGTAGTTATAAAGAATTCTTTACAATCTTCCCAGAATAATGACTATATTACATAGACCTCTGTACAAACCCCTCTCGCTCTGTCTGTGTCACACCTGCCAGAGGGACATACACATTTATAGATTATTGTTCTAATTTTTGGGCTGGAGGGCGTTACGAATGGACACATCTTTCATTTCCGAGGCACTGCAGAAGATAAAGAACCGCTTGCCTCGGGAGGATAAAATGGAGGTTTGACTAAAAACAGCTGTGATCCTCCAGAATGTTCCTTTTGTATTTCTACAGGGTGCTTGGATCCAGGGATAAAAGTAGACAGTGATGACGGACAGGAATACATATGGAGCTGAAGATCCTGTGGACTTGGTGTTCATGGGCAGTGCTCTTAATGCAGCACAGGCCTTCCATGAAGTATCCAGCCGGGTCCAAACCGGTGATCAACACTTTCAGCGGCTTTCATAGATCCGATTAGCAACACTCCTGACTTCCTTACCTAGAGTAACACTGAATACAGCGAATCGGGGTCTGTGAAACCAGCGCATTATATATCTCTGACCTGTGTTGTGTTTATGAATCATCCTGTACATACCAAATTGGCAACTTTTTGACATAATCTAGAGATTACAAATGAGTTTGACAATATGAAGCCTTAACTTTTTAGCCGACGTCCAGGGAGAAGTTTGTTTTAAAATACGGCAAATTAAAAAAACCCAGACAAACAGATAATCCCCCCACCTTCTTCAGTGCCTCTGTGTTTGTCTTCTTGACTTACCAGTGCCTTCATGTGAAGCTGATCATTTTTAATTGAATGGTCTTGAAAATACTTTAAAACTGAAACATTTATGAGTTAGCAATTCAGGCCTCCATATGTGAAAAAACTAAACAAAAAATGCTGTAAACAACTCAGCATTTTAAATAAAGGGGTACTAAGTAGTGATGCAACGGTTCACCTTGTAACACTGAATGATCATTTGATTTAACTAGGCATCATACAAGCAGCCCATTAGGACCATCACATGTATCGTGATATACACATATCATATCGTGACATGCATCGTATTTCGTGTATTGTTACATTCCCAGTACTAAGTGCATATATAAAGTTGTTTCCTTTTGGCTTTTAAGAGGAACAAGGAAAAGTGTGACTGTGTCTTTGTGCCCTCCAGCCATTTCAAGACTCCCAAAAATGGAGCAATAACCACAGCTTTAAAAACCCAATGCCTATTAGCAATGGAAACGCTTCCAATGGCCCCCCTACCATTGTGCTAAAGATCACTACAGATTTAAAACTGTAAACTGCTGCTTCCTAGTACCTTATCACTTTCTGTGGTCAAACCAACAAACTGATGTAAAACTGATCCAAAAAATGTGCGGTTTTCCATAGAGATCAGAGAGACATTAGTCAGTCAAAAGTGTAATGTTTCCTCTTAGCAATGCCGCAATATTTACAGTCACTGTCAAAGACAAGGCCATTTTTATAGAAGTCCGTGGACTAGACTATAGAAGTGATACAGTTCACCTTTTCTACATCTATTGTGAGGTGAATAACCCTAAATAAATAAATACAACAAATCTTCAGCACAATAAGGGGACCGAATGCTAAGAGAGATTTCAAAGCCTTGGCTAGGACCCCGACAAACCCCACCTTACATCCTGATCCACCCAGTCCCCTGGAGTCCGACTATCCTGTCTACAATCTCCGGGCTCTTAAAGGCACTGCTGATTTCCCCATCAGAACAGGCTAGTTTCCCTTTGCTCCGTGGTTCTGAGTCGCCCAGGCGGTGAGTTTCAGGGCTGGGGGAAGCTCACAGCTCCGTTGGGCAGGCGCTGCGGTCCTTACAGCAGAAATAATGAACCACCACACCGTTCGGGTACCTGGCAAACGCACTGCGGAAAGAAATTATTATTATTATTATTATTATTTAGTTCTTAGCCAACGCCCTTATCCAGGGCGACTTACAATTGTTACAAGATATCAAATTATTTTTACATACAATTACCCAATTATACAGTTGGGTTTTTACTGGAGCAATCTAGGTAAAGTACCTTGCTCAAGGGTACAGCAGCAGTGTCCCCCACCTGGGATTGAACCCACGACCCTCCGGTCAAGAGTCCAGAGCCCTAACCACTACTCCACACTGCTGCCCATGCAAAGCGGGGTTCAAAAAGGCCTGCAGCAACTTAACTGTGTCCTCCTCTTACTCGTGTGAATTTGGAGCTCATGGACGGTGAGGCAACGGCTGCGGTCAGGCAGAACAAGAGCATCCCCTCACAGCTGTGCAAGCGAGAGAGCACCGCACCACACTGCTTGAGCACTCCAAGAAAAATAACTCCGTCCTAGTTTTGGGTACGCCTTTATATCATTTTTGTTGGACTTATTTCCATACGAGACACCAAAAATCTGAAATTAGCTGTAGTAGGATTGTCTTTTTGCAAAATGACTTGAAATTTATCATGTCTTTGCACCAGATGGCTGCATTTTGTTTAAGTAAAATAAACTCGTTACTGAAGCACCCCTGTGATCTGCAAAGCCCCACCCCAGCAGTACTCACCTGTTTCCAATCTTCTTCTTGCACACGCGGCACGTCTTCTCCTCTGTGACGATGCACTTCACCTGCTGGTGGAAAATCCTCTCCTCCTGAACCTGGAACAGGAACACACAGGAGTTACTGCAAACCTCAAGTCAGTATTCGGTTAGTATTCCCTGGTGACTGCAAAAGAACCATAACTTAATATTATATAATATTTTTCAAAAAAGTGAATCTCTCAGCTGTATGGAACACATTTACTGGTATGTGGCAAAGTGCCCCGCCCCTGTGTGCATTTGTGTGTTATGTGTATGTATGTATGCGTGCGTATGTTAATGTTGGTGTATAGTCATTGGTACACGGGATATAAACGGGTCTGTGTTTCACGTGTATTTAAAAAGTGTATATTTGTACTTAGGCACGGGATTGCACATCACGCACGTGCATTTAAAATATAATATGTGAACACAGGGTTTCACGTAATGAATTCACGTGCTGGGATTCAAGTGAATAATTAATTAGTAATTGAATCCCAGCACAAACAGTATAAATAGATGCACGTTTAGTCACTCGTGGTTAGGTGTTCGGTGAGTGGAGAACGAGTGTGGAGAAGGAGAAATTAAATAATAAGAAAGAACGTAAATATAAAAGTGAATAACTGTCTCACTCACCGTGTTTCGTTTGTCTGTCTGTGCACTGTCTGTTTACTGTGTAGTCCGTTTTGTTTGTCTTTTTATTTTGGCGTGTAGTGCCGTGTCCAGCGTTTTTGTGTTTCAAACCTTTTATTTTCTGTGCTGTTTTATTAAATGCTGAGCGAAACCATTCGCTCAGCTACACTCAACTCCAAGTCTCTGTCTGTTTACTCCCTGCTTCTGGTCTGACGCCACCCACTCCGGCCGTCTTTGTGACACGGTATTATTAAAGAAAAAACAAAATCACAGAATAGAATTGTGTCGCTGAATGTTATGTGTGGTCTGTATCTTTGACATGGCTGAGATCACCAGAGAATCAAACAATTTAGCAGTAAATTTCTCAAATAACTCAAAGTGTCCCTATACAGCAGAAACCTCAATATGGCAGTCACTTGAGAAATGAGGCATTGACTCTTTGGCAGCAGCTTTGTAAAATTTGCTGGCTCAAAAGTGCTATATGATTGAACTTGCCCACGAGAGTTACAGAACACAGTAGTGAATCGAGTATGAAGCCAATATCTCAGTGTTCCCTACTTGACTTAAAATACCCAGCTAAAATAATCTTCTCAGTTTTCCGGCCCAGACTTCAGGGGTCCTCTCTGAGGCCTTGCCCCCAGTCCCTGTGCTTGGTGTATGGCCAGAGCCCACAGCTGTCTGTGCTCAGCTTGGCTCTCTGATCACACGGCTGGCTAGTTACCCTGAGAAACTCTGCTTGCAGCAGGCTCTTGAGAACTTGGTTGAATCTCTTCTTCTTGGCATTCTCCTCCAGAATGCTCTCGAGAAAAACTCGGATCTCCCTGATTTGGGTGTTAGCGGGAAGAAGGTTAATCGCCTGGGGAATAAATCAAAATTTGAAATTAGAGCTGCCGTCATCATGAAAACAGACACCTCTCCTGTCTCCCTTACACAGGGGGCATGCATTGCAGGGATAATTCAAAATAATAATGGCTTATTGTACAATATCAGAAAGGACTGCCCCCCCCCCCCCCCCGCCTTGATATAAAATTAAATACTTAGGGGTTGATCTGATCAATTTAAAGCCGGCTGGATTAAGCCAGCACAGCACTGGAAAGGAAGCAGATTTACCATCAGTAATACACAAGGGAGGTTGTGAAAGACAGGCCTGGTTTCTGACCCTGCAGTACTGTGTGTTATTCATTGGTTGATGTAATCCAGTGTGATTCTCCAATGCTTACTGTGCTCTTAAACAATTCAGCTGTGGCTAACCACGCAACCCCATAAGATGTTCAAAAGCTTCTACCTTAGGTCATGTAAAACTATGGAAAAAAGGGATCCAACTTTAGTGTAAAACCCAACAAGCTAAATACAGTTCTGCCCAGTTAATGAGGCTGCTCTGGTCCAATGTGTTGTTCAGTGAGAGAGATGTGTTTGCCAGGGATGGACTCCTATTGCATAGCAGTTTCACCCATTCCAGGTTTTACTATGAGCTAGATTAGTCACAGTGTATAAGGTAACACGCTCAGGTGTGTCTTATTAAAAACTCATAGTAAAAGTGAATCACACTGCTGTGCAGTGGGAGTCTTATTCCTGCCCCACGGTTGTACCTTGGTGGTGTTCAGTTTGCTGTGATGAAGCTCCAGGACCTGCAGCGCTGCCTGTAGATTGGCCTGCGGTTCAGACAGCTCCATTTTGATTGGCCCCAGGCAGTGAACGTCTGGGGGGGAAAGGTACATCCGCAGCAGAGACAGATACACCTGAAGAGAGAAAAACCACCTGAACCAGAGCTCTCACAGGGGCTACAGCGATGCAGCACTACAGGCAAACACACAGCTAGAACAGGGGAGGGTTAGGGATTACAACTCCGGTCCTCAGGGACCTGTGTCTTCTGGTTTTCATTCCAACTGAGCGCTCAATTAACTAAACCCTTAATTTAACTAATAACTAGCTTATTTTGGTATTTTTACTTGTTTTCAGCTCTAAACAGTTGGAGATTCCAACTTAATTCTAAAATGTTATAAATAACTTGAAATCTGCACCTTTGTAGAACAGTTAAAAAAGGTCTAATTAAACTAGTTATTAGTTCAATTAAGGGTTTAGTTAAGTAATTGAGAGCTCAGCTGGAATGAAAACCAGAAGACACAGGGGTCCCCGAGGACCGGAGTTGAAAAGCACTGCTCTAGATATATAAAAAGGAATGTGTGACACAGACCCCAGGATCCTGCTACATTTAATATCAATATACTGAAGAATGTCCTCAGCAAGTTTGATAAAAAATGTACAAGCAGTTTTCTGGGTCTATGTAAAACTTTAAGTGGGACATATGTATAGATGTATTTACAGCTCTGGCCAAAGGTTTTGCATTACCCTATAGAATTAACTAATTTTGCTTCATAAAGTTGAATGAAACCTGCTGAATAATGTTAACATATTGAATTACAAACCACTTTGTAGTAATAAAAATTGACAAATTGAAATTCGAAATGGAATATGAAATACTGCACTAAGATTATGACGATGATACAGGATGTTAAATAAAATATCAAAACTTTTGGCCATAGCTGTACAGAGGTATGGCCACTTCCACTATATCCGTTCCTGGCAGCATGATAATCCAGCAGTTAGCCAGTCACAAAGAAACTAGGTACACTACTCACATCTTTATTTCCATCGGTGAGCCTGTCATAATGTTTGTGGCAGTACCTGGGTGGGATCAATACAGAGAGACACAGCCAGGTTTAGCAGATGCTGTGCAGTATCAATGCATGGCTAATAGGCATAGAATTCCAACATTCCCTTGCAGTACATCGTAATGAGAATCGACTGCAACAAACAAGCAGCTGTATTAGATCATCAAGGCCACCGACACATTTATTTTAATGTTACAAGAAGTCTGTATTCCAAAAGAGGTTTTATTAATTAATAAACGGCCAACAACCTAGAACATGTTAAAGGAAATGAGTCTGAATTTCCAAGTGTCTTCACACCCCTATTATAAAGCATCCATATGAACAGGCGCACACAGAGAGTACTCACTCCTCAGCCATTCTGATGTTCTGCAGGATGTGCACGTAGATGAAGAGGGCCTGCTCGTGTTTCCCCATCCGGCCCAGCAGCACGGCGCGCTCCTCCAGCAGCCCTGACATCCAGACAGAGAGAGAGGGGGAGGATGAGTGATGGATTACACCTTCACAACAAACCAGGGGACAGCTCCTGGGTACCAGGGCTTACATACATGCACATTTACACTAGTCAATTAAACTGCACTATAAAGCAAATGAATAACGCACAGTGCTGCAAGGTTAGAAACCAGGCCTGGCTTTCAGAACCTCCTTGGTGTATTACTGATGGTAAATCTGCTTTGAACCGATTGTACCTCTCAGCACAGCGCACGTCACAGTCGTTCATCCCCTGCCACGGCAGGGTATCGGAGCCATCAGTTATATTAATCACTGCAGTACAACCTCCCTGCTGTACTCAGAGGCACTGTGCAACGCGCACGGATCCCTCTTGCAGAGTCAGAAATGAATGCCATCCTGACAGGGTTTCTCACCGTCGAAGGGGAAGTCGCTGATGAGACGGTCTGGTTCGTAGTTACTGGAAATCTCCAAGAAGTTCAGGAGTTTGTTCCGGAATTCCCCCAGCTCCCCCTCCTCATTCCCAGCAGCCACTGGGCTCTCATCTTTAAAATAAGAAAAAAAAACAAAACACACAAGAGTTCTAGAAGACTGCACACTAATAGAATGTGGAGAATCCCTGCAGTTCTTTGACTTTCTTCTCAACCCCCCGTCCCTCCCGTCTGAGTCTCACCCTCGGGCAGCGAGTTCAGGTACTCCTTCATCAGGACCTGCACTCGCTCCAGATACAGCTGGATCAGGCAGTTATGGAACTCTGATCCCACCTCGTCCCACACCAGAATAATGTGCTCCTAGGGGGAAGGAAAGGGAATATTAAAGCCATGTTTATGGAGGACATGTCACAACAAACCATAATGCTGTTATGGTGGGGTTATGGCGAGCCAGGCAATATCAAAATCAACAAGAATATATAATATAGCTACTTTCATGTGAAGGTGCTATACAGCAATCTATCTGCTTAATAACTTTTCATGACATAATATTAAAAATAACTGATTAATATAAACAGTGAATAACTACTGTACTGTGGTAAGGGTCAGTAACATACATTCAATGTAGCCGGTTAAAGAAATTAAAAACAGCGCAGAGTGCAGTCTCTATTAGCTCAATTACTACCAAGGCAGTATCCCGATTGACTTCAATTGCCCTGCTATCATTGGCTGTTTCAAAAGCTACTCAAACTGAGGAGTCAATAATACTAGGGAATGTGTGTTCCATGAAGGTTACGCCCGCCTGTCAGTCAGACTTCAATCAGTCATTATTCGCTGTTTCAAGTGCTACTCACACAAAATGGAAGTGAAACATGTCTTGTGAATGCTTGTGAATAAGGCTGCGTTTTTATAATACTGCATTTCAATATTTTGACAGCCCTAAGATGTTGTATTTTACCACCTTGCCAGAATTTGCACGAAAACTGCAGGTGAGAAACAAGCTATCAAACAGAGGATCAACACAGCTGTTGTTAACCACCCATTTAAAAAGTTTTGGCAGCATGTATCAAGCATTCAAGATTAGGATTCACACGAAACCGGAGCTGCGATCTTTAAAGTCAGTGTTTGAGATTTGGGAAGCGGGTCAGAATCGAGGTTACAGATACAGGTACCTCACTCCACACGCTGTCTAACACTGGCTCAACTTGCAAGGAATATGTTATGTATAGTGGTCATCGTTTCATTTGTGTTTGTTTTTTTTATTGTACAACGTCCCCTTTTACACATTCATTTTATCAGAAGTGTTTATTTGGGTCAAATTTAATAGTTTTCACTTGCTTTTTCTCTAATGGATCACCAGATTTTCTTGACTGTTGGTCCGAGTTGCCACCTTAAAGTTAATTTCTAAACCTGTCCCACCACACTACTCACAATAACTTGTAGTAAAGAATGTCCTAGGCAATTTTAATCACAGGCAGTAAGCAAGTGCTGTCTTTAGTCTTCCTCACCAGGTATGGGATGGCCAGCTCCTTGAAGCCCTCCTTGAGGAAGGACAGGACCTCCTTTCTCGGCAGAGTCTCCACCTCCGTGAGGTCTTCAGTGAAGATCTGGAGGACACGAACAAGCACTCTAACAAACATTCCTCACAATAACACACATTCTGCACAACCAAGCACCAAAATTAAATACAGAAAGGACAAGGACATTCATTTTGGTTCATGTTCCTATTTCTGGAGGATAACACTTAAACATCAAAGAAAGTAAAACGCATACACCCGAGACGGAAATAAAGACTCCTATTGCACAGCAGTTTCACCCATTCCAGGTTTTACTACAAGCTTGATAGCCACAGTGTATAGGTAACAAGCTCAGATGTATCTCAATAAAGTCATAGTAAAACCAGGAATGGATCAGACTGCTATGCAATGGGAGTCTTGTATCCATCCCCGCACACACACACACACAGACTCTTTCAATGCTCTACCTTCAGTCCATCTTCAGGACATATTTTCAGCACCCAGGGAGCGAACTCGAAAATGATTCCCAAGTTCTCCACCCCTGAAAGAAAGAACTCTGATTACAATCTGTGAAGAACAGGTCTGGATTATAGCATTACTACAAACTACTAGAAACAAGCATTTTTGTAACACTCAGCCCCAGCAAATTGTATGAAAAATGACGCAGTACAGGGTGTTATGAACTCACTTGGGGACTAAATGATGTGGCTTAATTCACCAGCATTCATGGGTTTAAATCCATAATGCTGTTCAATGTGATTTCCGTTTGCGTCAATTCCAGCATCCATTCCTGGCAGGATGTTGTAAGCAGCTGATCGGAGCTTCATCACTGCAAGCCTGCTGGAATTCAGTGAGTAGCTCTTAAAGCAGCAGCAGCATAGCTCTTGCTGGTACAATAAAGGTGTACAAGCTTGACTCACTGTGCCAAGGTCAGCATGTTGTCTGTGTATGACACGACTAAACTAACTACACTAGATCGTCCTTTTCTTTTTCTTACAGCTCAGGAGGATAGTAAATGCAACTTCATGTAGATTATGGACATGCAGCACCCCCAGTGGAAGTTGTGGAGCACATCATGTGGCCGCTCACCCTCCCAGATTGCCTTTGCTTCAGCATTGCCCCAGTGCGAGGGGCCTGTAGTTTAGACAGTGCTGGCTTACCCAGTCTCTGCAGGTATTGCACCGTCCTCTCATGGCCCTTGAGGGGGGAGTTAGCCTTCGTGGACTGATCCAGCAGCACCTGCAAGCCTGAGACAGAGAAAGTGACAGAACATACAAACAGTCAGATCACCTCAATAACCTGTGGTAATGAAAAACATAACCAAGCCTCATCAGAACTGGGTAAGCGCTTCTCTACATGCCAGTTAATATGGACACAGACAGACACACGCACGCACGCACCTCCGACCTCATTCCAATACCCCGGATAACTTTCTACTCTTGATGACATCCTTACCAAGATCCATCACGATTGAAAAAGTGCTTCTCTAGATACGCATGTAAAACATTAAAACGTGACATGCTGGACGTACCGGCAGGCACCTAGTGCCTGTTCTTTCGGACGGTAACCTTGTAGGCTTCACAATCACAACGCAAGAGAGTATTCATTATTTTAGCAACCTAAAACTAAGGACTCAGAAAAATAATTCACCTGCTCCTTCTCTAGATCGAGGGAGTTTCCTGTATTTCTTGTTACATTAGTTTTTTTCCCACTCAGTTGAAAGCGCAGCGAGGCCTGTATGAGGCAGTGCGGTTACCTTTCTCATGCAGCCCCTTCTTATTGTACAGGATGAGGAGCTCACTGTACTTGTGAGCCTTCTTCAGCACGTACTCGCGCTCCTCGAGTGGCAGCGAGCCCTGTATGAGGCAGTGCGGTTACCTTTCTCATGCAGCCCCTTCTTATCGTACAGGATGAGGAGCTCACTGTACTTGTGAGCCTTCTTCAGCACGTACTCGCGCTCCTCGAGTGGCAGCGAGGCCTGTATGAGGCAGTGCGGTTACCTTTCTCATGCAGCCCCTTCTTATCATACAGGATGATGAGCTCGCTGTACTTGTGAGCCTTCTTCAGCACGTACTCGCTCTCCTCGATGTGGCAGCGAGGCCTGTATGAGGCAGTGCGGTTACCTTTCTCATGCAGCCCCTTCTTATCGTACAGGATGATGAGCTCGCTGTACTTGTGAGCCTTCTTCAGCACGTACTCGCTCTCCTCGATGTGGCAGTGGTTGTTCTCCAGGCGCAGCAGCGGTGCCACCAGGGCTACGTTGGTCTGAAACACAAACAGCGAGAGGGGTTAATCCATGCAGAGAGACACCGGGATGCTTGACAAAGTTTTGAAATCAACCAGGAACCAGACAAGCATCGATAGGCTGAATAGCCTCCTCTGGTTGGTACATTTTCTTATACCTCTTTTCGCCTGCTAAACCTTAGAAGGGGGTGATGCCAAGCTAACAAACCCTGGAGGCAAAAGTTCAACCTGACTTGTCTCTACTTGGCACCGGTCCAGCAGGGTGCGCTGTGGTGGTTCTCTCTAGTCCGGGGGAATGCAAACGCCAATGCAGCGCTCCCTATGGTCTCCAGCCAAGATCAGCAACTCAGCACAACTACAACTTAAACCAGCAAGTTCCTGATCTGATAAAACTGGGGGCCCCTACACTGATGAACACCCCTCCCAAAATGAAACAAATTACACATTACTGCCCCATTAACTCCAGCAAACAACAATGTTCAATAAAATATACATAAACATAAGATCTTCTGTTTAAAATGGCATTTAGAAAGAAGTTTTAATTAATAACTAGTGAGGAAGACTTTTGTCTTGCCAGCCCCTCTAAACTACAGTATAGCTATTAGGTCACACTTTATTTTAAGGGCCGTGTTTTTGTTTATTAACGGTTAACAAACATTGTTTATTTTTAGCTAAGGGTTAGGGTTAGGGTTTGCGTTAATAAAAACCCGATTTAAATTTGCAAAACATTACTACAGTAACAATTTGAACCGATTTCAAGCATATGATCGACTGGGTATTGATTATCCATAGGGCTCTGGTGTTTGATTGATCATCCATAGGGCTCTGGTGTTTGCAGTTTTAGCTGGCCTATTATAAATGATTGCTTTGGACTTTCCTATTTTAAGACTTTATGTGTGAGGTTTGTTCATGTAACGGTGAACATCAAGACTGGCATGCCTTTCATGCCTTTCAGCACTGTTGTGTTGTCACCAATCCGGAAACCCATGTTGTGGGGTTGGTTTCGTTTGCACTGGTAGTAAATACATATGATTTGGATCTCATTAAAATTGATAATCAATTCTGTGTTTTTGTTGAGCAAGGGGTCTGATTGTGGCAACAGATGTCCTGCCCCAGCCTAGTAAAGTAGTGTGTTAGATTGTGCTATGCCAGTCTTGCAGCCCTGGCGCTTGTGATCCTTACATGCAGGTAGCACTTGAGCAGCGTGGTGTCAATGATCTGCAGGAGTTTCTTGCGGGACTTGATGATGGGAATCCCCTCCATGAGAGGAGAGGTGGGCGAGGGGTCCGCATCATTCAGCTTCTTCACCAGGTGACTCCGTTTCTACAACACAGACAGACAATCTCTTCTTAAAGGAGCGCCACACAAGGCTTTTCAATCTTCCTTTTATAACTTTGTTTATTGATTTTATATTATCAACAGAAGTACATTTACAAAAAGCAATCAGCAGTGAGGAAAAAAATATATAAACATACGCAACAGAAGCTTAAATAAATGCACACTGCAGCTGATGGGAAATAGAGAAAGAAAAGGAAAGAGAAAAAAGTGAGAGAAATGAAAACAAAAACAGTGCAACTAAAAATGGACAGTCACATTCAGTGGTGTAAGGATTTTGAAACTCTTGCCTATGTATTGCCCTGGCCTTGTAGGGAGTGACTGGCTTTTCATAACTCAGAGTGCAGCTGTGACCTCGGAGGGATGATAAAACCTTTGTTTCTTTGTTAATAAGCTGTTTTGAGCCCATGTACAAACCATAACACCGTGTAACAATTTTTTTTTTTTTTTGGTTCCTGGGTAGTAAGTGTTATTTCCTAATTGCTTATGCCTCAAAAGTATAGAAAATGGCTATTATTCCCCACAAACTTTGCTTTTGTGACCAGGACAGTGATATTTTGAAATTTACCTATTTCCAATGAGAAAACGGGCGAATTTGTGTCTTTTCGTTCAAATAAAGTCAGAAAAAAACAACATATGAATCCAAATTAACATGTATTTATACTAAAGTAATTTAAAAATGACTACAAAAGATTTAGAAGTGAGTAGTTTTTCAGGCGTCGAAGATTTAAAAATAAATAAATAAAGAAGTGCCTATTTTGTATAAACCAGTCTGGTCTAAGGAAATTATGGAAGGTAAAATTGACTCAAGGTGATGGGCCAGCACGTTTGCTAGAATCTTAATATCAACATGAAGGAGGGAGATCGTTCATTGTGTCATGTTGTTGTCTTTTCTTTCTGTTGGAAAGCTCTTCTATTCTTCCACTTCCTGTAATTTATCTTCATTTGAAACAGCCTGGTTCAGGTGATGAGAGAGAATACTAGTTGATCTATCTTTGCTGTGATATGTCATACTGTTTCATTTGGTACCAGAATTTATATATACAGTTGTAGTCAAAAGTTGACATACCCCAATGGAAATGTATAATTTCTAGAAATGTCTCTCAAATAAAGAATTTTAGGAAAAATCTTTTGTAGCAAAAGTTTTGCTTTTGTGGGTGAGGAAAAAAAGTTACAAGAAATAGATGTCTACAATTATTTATTTCAGCAATTTTTTTGCAAAACTCCAAAAATGCTAATTCAAAAGTATTCATACCCTTTGATGCTATGATTGTATTGTCTACAAGAAATTTCAATATGATAATGCAGAAAGTAATTCTAGAAAAGTCTAGAAAATGCAGGATTGTAGTTGAACATTTAGAGAGTATAAAATGTTAGGCATAGGATGACTGCTGTCATTACCAATAAGTCAATATGGGAAAAAGTAAAGAGCTATCTGAAAACCTTAGGCAAAAAATTAATTATTGTTTTAAAGCTGGAGAACAATACAAGAAGATTTCCAAGCACTTGAGTATCCCAATTTCAACTATTGTTTCTATTATCACGAAGTACAAGACTCATGGTACTGTTACAACACTCCCTCGGTCTGGAAGAAAGAAGGTTCTTTCACCAAGAACAAGTAGAAGAATTGTGATGAAGATTAATAACAATCCGAGATTGACTGCCAAAGATATTCAAAGTAAATTAGCTGCAAGTGGGACTGGTGTTTCCATTTTTTTTTTTTTTTTTTTTTTTTCCCCCTTAAAATTTAGTCGTTGCCAATTTTTTACCCCGGTTTTCTTCCCAATTTAGTATGCCCAATTATTATCTGTATCCTCGGCTCACCGCTCGCAACCCCCCCGCCGACTCGGGAAACGACGGCTGGAACACGCGTCCTCCAAAACGTGCTCCTGCCAAGCCGTCATTTTTCGCACTGCGGATCCACAGCAATGCCACCAGACCTATAGTGTCGGAGGACAACACAGATCTGGATTCGAACTTGCGATCTCCAGGCTATAGGGCACATCCTGCATTCCGCGCGAAGCGCCTTTACTGGAGGCGCCACTCAGGAGCCCCCATGGGGTTTCCATTTCAACCATAGCTCGAGTATTGCATGGTGAAGGTCTCAATGGTTGCAGGCCAAGGAAAAAGCCACTCTTAGGAAAACGTCACAAGGGCAATCGCTTAAAGTTTGCAAAATGGCATTTGAATGATAGATATGAGTTCTGGTCAAAAGTTTTGAGGAGAAACAAAAAAAAAAACGAGCTACTTGGTCACGCTGATAGTCGTTACCTACTGTCAAGCATGGAGGTGGTAATATCCTTCTATGGGGCTGTTTTTCCTCCAATGGCACAGAAGATTTAGTTCCAATACATGGTAAAATGGATTCCATAGCATACCAAAAGATATTGGCCAATCATCTGAAACCCTCCTCCCTTGGTTTAAAGCGCAACTGGACGTTCCAACACAACAACGATCCAAAGCACACATCAAAATCTACTTCAGAATGGTTAAAGAAGAATAAAATCAAGGTTCTGTAATGGCCCAGTCAAAGTCCAGATCTAAATCCGATTGAGAATCTTTGGTGTGAGTTGAAGAAGGCTGTGCACAAGAGAAGTCCTCGGGATTTGAATGAACTGGAACAATTTTGCGTTGAAGAATGGTCAAAAATCACTAAAGAATCATGCCAAAAACTCATTGACAAATATCTTATTAGTTTAAAAGAGGTTATTATTGCTAAAGGTGCCTCAACTAGATATTAATTTCATTTTCCTTGTCAGGGTATGAATACTCTTGAATTACCATTTGTGGAGCTTTT
Organism: Acipenser ruthenus; assembly: GCF_902713425.1. Taxonomy (NCBI): domain Eukaryota; kingdom Metazoa; phylum Chordata; class Actinopteri; order Acipenseriformes; family Acipenseridae; genus Acipenser; species Acipenser ruthenus. The sequence continues at coordinate 15,088,969 of NC_081206.1, forward strand.
CAAAAGAAATGCTGAAATAAATAATTGTTGTAACTTTTTCCTCATCCACAAAAGAAAAATCTTTTGTAGCAAAAAGTTTTTCCCTATAATTATTTGTTTGACGAATTTCTTGAAATTATACATTTCCACTGGGGTATGTAAACTTTTGACTACAACTGTATATACACTGCTGTGCAAAAGTCTTAGACATGTTGCATTTTTCTACTCTGATGCATTATGAGCATCAACAATTTCTTCAAAGCCTCCACTAGTGTTTTCTACTATTATACAACCTTGACTTGCATAAAGAAGGAAAAACATTGTGAAACAGCTCAAATCACTCGATTTTCAAGGTGTGGTATCCGAAGCATAAATCAACAAGTACAGAGAAATATCATCTGTAACTGACAAACCCAGGACTGGAAGACCCAAAAGCTGTCTACAAGGATGAGCAATACTTGAAGATAATATCCTTAAGGAATAGAAAGAAAACAAGCATTGAATTGACGACAGATCTGGCTTATTAGCACTGGATCACAGGGCCCTGATCTTTGTGAAAAATATCTTTTTGTTCTTTGCTGTTTTTTCTTGTCATTTAATGGAGATTTCTTTCCAAAACAGCTTTATAAAGCTTGGACTTGAATAGAGTGCATCCTGTCTTCACTTCCCATGTCAGACTCCCTAACACAGGGGACAGTCTGATCGAATTGCCACACAATTACAGAAGTATTTATCTTGCTATATATATAGAACTTTAAAGTGAATAAATTAAATTGAACATGACTTTGAAACACGGGAGAGTTAAGGCATGGTCAGTTTTTTACCTAGCTATGTCAGGTAATCTCAGAGGCCATGGGAGAGCCAGGTACTGTACCTGGGTCAGGTAGTCGATGAGTGCCAGGTTTGCCTTCTCCAGTTCTGCGCCCGACAGGCTGGGTAGGGGGTTAGGGTAGTGCAGCTGCTTCCTGTAGTCGGAGGGCAGCAGGTCTGGGTACAGCCCAATCACGTGAGTGGGATCTGGGGAGTAAAACAGAGACACTGGTGAACTGCGCCCGCTAGGGAAAGTATGGAAGTACGTACGGCATACTGAAGTATGATATATGTACAGACAGACATGCACCTGTGTTTCTACTATCAAATCAGAACCACAAACAAGTTTGAATGCAAGCACAAAGTTAAGAATGTGAAAGAGTGAATATGCAAGCATTTACCTAAAACCAACAGCTTATTTGATTACAGCCAAATATGAAACGTCTACAGGATGCTAGGAGTGTGTGATAAAAATGTGGTGAAGATTGGTGCAACATCCAGGCACCATACAGAGCGTGACAGACGAATAGATGCACAGACAGGCAAACAGCCACAAGCATAGTATAACAGTCTCCCATTTTGTGAAGGACTGCCGTACGTACAAGCACCTCCACTACACAGTACTGCTATATTACTCTGAACACTGGAGAGACGTGTCCTCTTTGTGTAGCACAAGCAGAGTGAATGCGGGCCTCCCTGATCTCCTCCTGAACCCAATCTAGTGTGTGTGTGCTGCTGCTGTGTCAGGGGCTCCTCTCGTACCTGTGCCCAGCTTGGAGAAGACCTGCATGGAGTCGTCGAAGCGTTTCTGACAGAACAGGTTGAAGGCATACAGGTTCTGGATGTGGTGGATTTGCTGCCTCTTGTCTCCATCGGAATCATCCTTCATCTTCTGTCAAACACGGAATGATCAACACACAGCAACAACGCACAATGAACTGGGGGGTCTAGACTGGGTTTCATTTCAAACCTTTTTTAATTGAACACATATAATAATGAACACAAGAGGCTCTGACTATGGAGCAATATTGCTGGCTTTTTACCAGCTGTGATCTAGTGCTCAACAATCAGCTTTTAGTCATGTTTGGGGATTTTGCATTTTCAGAATATTTTTAAACAAGAAATATATTTAATATTCTTAGCATGCCACACAATACTTCTTGTTCTTTTCTGTTTCATGCCACTATTGTCAATACAGTGGACGAGAATCACTGAAACAACAGCAGGGTGTAACAGAAAGATTGCTGGCAATAATGAATCATTTAATTAGTGCAATGTATCCTTTAAACACCAGTCTAGGTAAACTGTCTTAGAAACAACATGTTCCCCAAATTATAATTCATTGTATTTATCTTCAATATTGGCCAAATGTCTTTGTTTTTCAGAAATTACAGTTCTAATATATATATATATATATATATATATTATATATATATATATATATATATATAACTAATACATAGAACATTTTCTTTTCTTTTTTTTAACTAGGGTCTTATTGTAGGGCAGTGTTGTGCGAGTGTTGTGGTATAGGAGGTGTGTTCTGGAACCAGTCAGCTAGTCCTACTATACAACGCAGCCTGTAAGACTTCAATTAATGAAACGGGGAGCAGCAAGTACAATGAGAATCACCCCGCCCCCAGATGTGATTGGATACTCACTGCCAGCTGGAGAGCCAATTCAAACTGCTTATCCTGAAGAAGCTGCCGGATCTGTGTTGCTATAGAGACAGGAACCAGCCGCCACACAAAGTGGTTACTGGCGACGTAAACTATGTTGGGGCTGAAAGAAAGAAAGAAAGAAAGAAAAGAAAGAAAGAAAGAAAGAATGAAAGAAAGTGAGTCAGTCACCGGCTCGCACTCGCTATATTCAGAAACAATTCAACCAGTATTTATGTCTTAAAAATGTGGGGTCTGATTGTTGTAAAAAGTACTGTTAATCCTTGGAAACTCAAGTGTTAACCTGCTTGTGTCTTCCTAAAAACATATCACATGAGGCCAAAAAAAATAATAAAAACCCAGGTATGACTTATATTGTAACACTTGAATGTATTTGTATTTGCTTGCGATTGTAAGTCGCCCTGGATAAGGGCGTCTGCTAAGAAATAAATAATAATAATAATAATAATAATAATAATATGGTATGTTAGTAATACATCCCATGGCTGTAAATTAAAAGGAGAGCCGCCTGCATCATGAACCACTCCACATAAAGGGGTGGGAAGTTTCACCCCAGTCAGAGTGAAGAGGATCTGTGAGAATGAGAGGTAAGAGAACACCTGTATTAAAGATAGTGTGTGGCATTCTTATCAATAACCATTAGATTTATTGTATGATATCTAGGGCTTCTTAAAACAACCCCCTATACAAAAAAAAATTAAATCGGTGTATAGCCAATAAACATCGAAACACACTGGAAAAACACAGCAAATGGTTAATCAATTCACGCTGACTTCACACCTCTCTCATTATTTTTGTCCCTACTATAAAAAAACAAACAAAAACAAACTACCTTTCCCAGTGCAGCTGGGCAATGTCCCTCCTTCCTGACTTGTATCTATCATTGATTCGTTCTGAATACTTTAAACCCGCCCAAACTACTGAGTGACAGCACATTCCTATATTTCTATTGGAGACTCCGCTTGCAAGATTTCAAATAAGATTACACTCAGGATGGAGGCTTGTTAGCGGGATTTAAAGCTGTATTACAGTTAAGATACGTAATTGCAAATTGTGGCGAAATGTTAAAAAATGCCTACACACAAAATCCCCAGAAGAATGTGCCCATGACGATAAGGATTTCGTTGAGCAAGACAGCAAAGGAAAGAAGGTACAACTTAAGTGTGCAAGTACTGTCGAATTACTACTATACATATTCTGACATAAAAAAAAAAAAAAAAAAACGCCAAGGATTTTGGAAAGTAACCGAAAACAATAAATTTCATACAGTATATAAAAAGCACAAGTCCTGAAAAAAAACAATTTACATAAAACTCAAAAATAGCTAAAAAATACGCACCGAAAAATGAAATTAATAAAAACAGAAGCCCTAATTATATCTTATTTTCCCCCAGAAAAAGCCGAGATATAGCCAACACCTTGTTAGGCCCTCTTATTCCAAACCAATGCCCAACAGGAGCTCCTCCCCTATATTAATAAACAGGGTGTAACGATACCTATCACAGCATGCAGATTGCATTCCAGCATGGATCACATGTACAGCTTCAGATTTCCAGTGTTTTCCACCAACTTTTCTACTCTCCTTTAAAAATGCAATTGATACCTGTTAAGCCTTTTGTGTATCTCAAATCACAACTGAGAAATGTTGTAATAGTAAAATGTATTTAATTTACTGGGTTTTTCTATGAAACAACTAAATGGGCTTTTAAATCGTAAGTCTTTCAAAGCAGACCGACTCCTCTTTATTAATGTAAATACAGTCATGCAGAACGATTGTAATAAAGATTGTCCAGATTTAATAAAGATTAGTGGCTTATTAAGAGGTTGCAATCTCGTTTGTACGTTCTGCTTGTTAAATCAAAAATTAAGACTTGGCTGCAGCTCTGGATTATCCCAAATTTGCCTCTGATCCGATGCTGGCTCACTGCTTTCTGAGATACTGTGCACCTTGAACGCACTACAGCCAGATTAAACAGGGCTCGGACAGCTACAGTACAGGCATGGAATATAGTCTCGGCAACCACTGCTGAATTTATCCAGGCATGGCAGCTTTTATTTTAGTTGTACAGTTATTGTTCTTGCTTGTATGATGTATATGTGTAAACTTGTGAGCGGTTCCTGTTTCTGTGTGCTTTGTTTTTTTTGTTATTGTTCTATATATGTAAATGTGATACTTGTGATACAGTGTACTTCCTTTTTATTGTGAAAATAATAAAGAAAACAATATTGATCACAAAAAAAATTAAGGCTTGGCCAATTTAAAAACCTATTTAGTTGTTTCACAGGAACAAAACACTAAATTAAATCACTTTTACTATTAACACGTTTCTCAGCTGTGAGTGAGATACACGAATGGCTTCACAGGTATCAATTGAATTCTTAAAGGAGAGGTAAAGCACCGGAAATCAGCAGCCCTAATCATATACCTACATGATGAATCGATACACCCCTATTCATAAACCATCCCCACACCCTTCCTCACTCATCCCAAGCCATCAGTGTATTTCCATACCCCTCTCCGACCCAGGCCAAGCCCCCGCCCCTTCCTTACCCCGCGGAGGAGATGAAGCGAGGTCTCTGCAGCTCCACGCTCTGCACCAGTAACCGAGGCTCAAAGGTGCGGATCTCAACGTAGCGAGGCAGCACTGCGATTATATAGGGGGGCTGGTGCTCTGACACACACAACACCAAGAGTTAGTCCAAGCAGATTCACTCAGCGCTCTTACAGCGTCAGCTTACAGACACGATTTTCACAGAACCAAAAGCACGTCTGCATTAAAAGGTCAGTATTTATCCACTGTGGGCTTCTGACTTTCTGAAGCAGTCATCAACTTCAAATGACATGGTTTGCTTTTGTTTTACTGTCCCTTTGCCTTCTTATGATGCTTTCAATCAAGCAGTGTTGTTGTTATTGCAATGAATCAAATCCTTTTGTTTTTAATATGGTATGTGTCAAGGTGCTTTTACAGGTTCAGGGGCTGCTTGCCTGCAGTAGACATCTGTAAAGCAGGCTAGATCAGCCAAAGTGTCTTTATATAAAGAGTCAGGACCAGCTATGCACTGGAATGCTGTCAATACAGAAGCAAGTCGCTGATTTCCAGGTAGCACTGGCTTTTATTTCAATAGAAACAAAACATCTAGGTAACTAGAAATGAAGATCCTGAACCTCAACACACTCACCAAATAGAAAAACACAGTATTTCAGTATTTACAGTACTTACAGTTGGACATAAGGCGACCTATCACTCATTTACCAGGCTAAAAAGGGCCCTTCCACACCACATAGTGCCTGCTGCAAGCTTACCCATTGCAATCGGGATATCAGTCCAGTTCAGAGCACATTTCTGAGTGCAGACTCCTTCTTCATTGAGCACTACTGTCAGGTCATCCTGCCCAACCGCCACCTTCCCATCAGCCAGTGGGGCAACCAGGGGCTCCAGCTGCTTCCCTGTGGGGAACAGCTCCTTGATAGAGCCCCGCCCATCCATCTGAGGAGCACACACACAGCCAATCAGAAACAGAGCTCCATCTCGGAGCCACGCCTACACATCTAGAACACACACAGCCAATCAAAAACACCAAAACATAGAGCCGGATCGCCTCTTATTGTGTATAGATTGAGCTGCTGTCCAAAACTACTGCAGCCCTTGTAAAAGTCCCCCATAGTGAAAGCACAGCAAAGTATAATAAAGCACAGGGAAAGCATAAGTAAGCATTGTAAAGCATATTAATAAACATGTCAAACCAGGTTAAACTACTGTAAATGCATAGTGTAACCATGGGAAAAGCATGGTAGAACTGCAAATACCGTTCAAAAATAAAGTGGTAAACTTTCATGAGGGAGCGCTCACCCGAATGAGGTAGTAGTCCCGTTTGAACCCCACACAGATGGAGTTCTCACACCAGGCCATGGATTTGGGGACGTCTGGGGCCGCGAAATCCCCCTGAAATCAGAGAGAGAGAAACGAAATCCACAAAGAGAAACTGGAGCGTGCAACAATGTGCAGGCATTCCCTTCATTAGTGTAAGAGTGCTAACCAAGAGCACGAGATTTTACAGCTGCTAGAAATACTGTGCATGCTTCGTGTGTCTCATTTACCATTCGCCTTTTAACAGAAAAGTCCATCCTTAGTGATCATATCCTATCACTACACATCACGCTAAGCAGCCCATCAGAAGTATTGTGGGCTGCGTATGGCGATTCATATTGGTTAGTGAGCTTAGTGCAGTAGCCCTACCATTTAAGAATATTGTAAATAAATAAAAAGTAGCACTTTCTAGGGGGGAATAATGAACTAACTTCACTTTACAACAACATTATTAAACCCATCCTTCATGATTGTTGTGTCATATTAAGTAAGCTGTCAGTATTGTGATGCATAGTTCTACTCCTAGCTGTCTGTAGTTAGCCCTTATAGAGTAAGACTCAGAGGCATACCTGGAGTTCATGGAACTCTCTGTCCTTCCAGTAATAGAGCTGCAGCTTCTTCTTCACAGCAACACACATCCTCAGCTTCGCCTCTCCTGAACTGGAGTGCTGAGGAGGAGACACACACAATACACATGCTAGCACGTACAGTACTTACTTAACAGGGTTGGGACAAGATGCGCCGTATCACGAGACTATTCAGCATTTTAGATATTACGTTTATAGTGTAGAACTGAGACTGATGAATACAAACAGCACAAATGAAATTATGTGAGAGGTGGCATAGCAATAAGGACAATGTTTATTGCTATTCAGTGGTTGGGGCAAATACAATGCCAATACGGATTATTACCCCTGTAATGCCCATTTTTGTAGCACATGTCAATGTTTAGCCCCCCTCTAAATCCAGCCTCAAGCCAAAATTTCTCGCATGCAGTACATTAATGTGTAAGAACATAAGAAAGTTTACAAACGAGAGGAGACCATTCAGCTCATCTTGCTCGTTTGGTTGTTAGTAGCTTATTGATCCCAGAATCTCATCAAGCAGCTTCTTGAAGGATCCCAGGGTGTCAGCTTCAACAACATTACTGGGGAGTTGGTTCCAGACCCTCACAATTCTCTGTGTAAAAAAGTGCCTCCTATTTTCTGTTCTGAATGCCCCTTTATCTAATGTCCATTTATGACCCCTGGTCCTTGTTTCTTTTTTCAGGTCAAAGAAGTCCCCAGGATCGACATTGTCTATACCTTTTAGGATTTTGAATGTTTGAATCAGATCGCCGCGTAGTCTTCTTTGTTCAAGACTGAATGGATTGAATTCTTTTAGCCTGTCTGCATACGACATGCCTTTTAAACCCGGGATAATTCTGGTTGCTCTTCTTTGCACTCTTTCTAGAGCAGCAATATCCTTTTTGTAACGAGGTGACCAGAACTGAACACAATATTCTAGGTGAGGTCTTACTAATGCATTGTAAAGTTTTAACATTACTTCCCTTGATTTAAATTCAACACTTCTCACAATATATCCGAGCATCTTGTTGGCCTTTTTTATAGCTTCCCCACATTGTCTAGATGAAGACATTTCTGAGTCAACATAAACTCCTAGGTCTTTTTCATAGTTCTCTTCTTCAATTTCAGTATCACCCATATGATATTTATAATGCACATTTTTATTGCCTGCATGCAATACTTTACACTTTTCTCTATTAAATTTAATTTGCCATGTGTCTGCCCAGTTCTGAATGCTGTCTAGATCATTTTGAATGACTTTTGCTGCAACAGTGTTTGCCACTCCTCCTATTTTTGTGCTGTCTGCAAATTTAACGAGTTTGCTTAATATACCAGAATCTAAGTCATTAATGTAGATTAGGAATAGCAGAGGACCTAATACTGATCCCTGTGGGGCACCACTGGTTACCTCGCTCCATTTTGAGGTTTCTCCTCTAATCAGTACTTTCTGTTTTCTACATGTTAACCACTCCCTAATCCATGTGCATGCATTTCCTTGAATCCCTACTGCGTTCAGTTTGAGAATTAATCTTTTATGCGGGACTTTGTCAAAAGCTTTCTGGAAATCTAAATAAACCATGTTGTATGCTTTGCAATTATCCATTTTCAATGTTGCATCCTCAAAAAAGTCAAGTAGGTTAGTTAGACACGATCTCCCTTTCCTAAAACCATGCTGACTGTCTCCCACGATATTGTTACCATATAGGTAATTTTCCATTTTGGATCTTATTATAGTTTTCAAGTCAGGCTTATTGGTCTGTTGTTACCTGGTTCGGTTTTGTCTCCCTTTTTGTGGATCGGTATTACGTTTGCTATTTTCCAGTCTGTCGGTACAACCCCTATGTCAAGAGACTGTTGCATGATCCTGGTTAGCGGTTTGTAAATAACTTCTTTAATTTCTTTGAGTACATTGGGAGGATCTCATCTGGCCCAGGGGATTTGTTTATTTTAAGAGCTCCTAGTCCCTTTAACACTTCTGCCTCTGTTATGCTAAAGTTATTTAAAATTGGATAGGAACAGGTCGACATGTGGGGCATGTTGTCCGTGTCCTCCTTTGTAAAAACCTGTCAAAAGTAATCATTTAATATATTTGCTATTTTTTTTTCTTCATCTATGATTTTGCCATTTGTGTCTCTTAGACATTTAACCTCCTCTTTGAATGTTCTCTTGCTGTTATAATATTGGAAAAACATTTTGGAATTGGTTTTAGCCCCCTTAGCAATATTGAGTTCTATCTCTCTCTCTCTCTTGGCCTTTCTAACTTCCTTTTTGACTTGTGTTTGCAGTTCCAAGTACTCTTTCTGTGTACTTTGTTTTTGGTCCCTTTTAAACCCTCTGTAAACTGCCTTTTTTCGCTGAATATTTTTTTTAATTGATCTATTAAACCATTTTGGCCATGTTGTTTTAGATTTAGATTTGTCTACTTTTGGGATGTAATTGTTTTGCGCCTCTAGTACTACATTTTTAAAAAACAGCCATCCTTTTTCTGTGGATGTTTTCACTATTTTACTCCAATCTACTTCTGTTAGTCTCTGTTTCATACCTTCATAGTTTGCTTTTCTAAAATTGTAGACCTTAGCTTTAGTCATTACTTTTGGGGTTTTAAAAAATACTTCAAAATGAGACCATGTTGTGGTCTGAGTTTGCCAATGGCTCTCTGGCCTCTGTTTTAGTTATTCTGTCTTCATTATTGTATCCGGACAGGAAAAAGAAAAATGTGTGTTTTGTACAGGAAACGGAATCTAGTTACAAAATTAAAGTAGCTTTTCTCATTTCAGAAATGCTAGGGCATTACGGTAGCTGTTTCGTTTCCCAGAGACTTTATAACCACCTTGTGTATAAAAGGTTTGAATCTCACACTACAGTAAAACCTTGATTATCCAGGCTTCAATTATCTGTACATCTCTGTTATCTGAACAGTGCCCCGTTACCTTGTCTTGTTGACACAGACAATTAGCGAGTCAAACCTCAATGTCTGGCATTTACAGTGCAGTGCAGTACTGTATGATATTAAAGGTATATGGGTTATACAATATCATTCTTAGAAGGTTTCTTGATTGGGAACAATTTCACTGGCTGTAATTCTCTGCACATCCACTGTACTACCAAGTCCTCGGTTCAAGAACTCCCCTGGCTACAGTAAAGAACCTGAATCTACTAAATCACAGGTATCACACTGTGAAACAGTCTCACCCGAGTGGGTAGGCTTACCATTAGGAGCTGTTCATGCAACGACAGGGTAGGAACTCTCTATTTAACATGGGCCTTGTTTAATTAATATACTAAAGGGTTGTTCTCAAACCCAGGACTGTGTGCAGGACAAGTGTGAGTTTCTACCTCTGGTACAGTTTGAGACACAGACTCACCTGGAGGTCACATGCAAACAGAGTGGCCCCTCTAGCCTTGGCGATGACAGTGATCTGCTGGAAAGTCAGCAGGTCGTGGACGTGGATATTGTTTTCTATTAGGAGACACAGCAATCGGTCTAGTGAGGATCTGCCTGTACACTGTGGTACTAAAAAAACACTGGAGGATGAGAGTCAATGATGCCTTTTGCATAACCCTAACCTTAAATCACAATTTTACCAGATCTGTGTTAACCCTTCAAATCACTGCCCAAAGGTAGGTAGTTTTCCTTTACAACCAATGAGAACGTCAGGTTTCAGTTACAGTGCTACAGATGACACCCTGTTTTCTTGTATTGACTCTTGTGGTGAAAGAGGCCTCACTTACCTAGCAGACTGACAAGGATTTTAAACTGGGACACCACGTACAGCTGGAGGGGAAGCACACAGAACACTGGAGGTTAGTGTGACTGTACACAAAAACAAAGCACCCCCACAGCATGGTAAACTGGGGTACTTTTACAATGCTGCAGGTTTGCATCACTTCCTGTGTTGCAGGTAATGGAACCCCACCTGAACCCATGTGACTGTTCTCAGCTGCATGCTGAGATCTTGTCCAGCTCCACACTCTGCAGGCTCAGATGGGTAAATCAATCACACTACTGCATACAAATTAAAAGTTACATGTGATGCTGATGTGTCAAAAGTTAGCATATTTTTTCTGATTATTGCAATTATAATTATATATAAAATATTAAAACGGGCTGCAGTGAAATACAAGCAAATACATCTCAACCAGGTGTTCTGTGATCATAAACCACGAGATGCACTAGTTTCACAGTTGATTTTTATTTTTTAGAGTACATGACCTTAAACACTAAGACATCATCTACATCTAACTATGACTAGGCATCAAAACCATCTAATATGACTGTGAAAGTTTTTTTTTTTTTTTTTTACATGGACCAAGATGAAATTAGATAGTTTAAATATAATAATACAACATTAATAATAAATAATGAACTTTCTCTATTGTTTGTTAACTCATATTAGTTCTCTATCATACCAAAGACGCACTGTGTGGAAACATAGCTACAGTTTCTTCTGTGAGTGTAAGGCTGAGGTGAGAGCTGGGGGGCTACACTACATGGTAAAATTATAACATACAAAGTCAAGGAGACAAACCTTCTGGCTAGTACATGTGACTTGGTTTCTTATAGTTTGGGCTTGTGCCTCGTTCAGTACTGCTTGACTCAGCCATGTTCAGTAACAACACTCGAATGATCTTGCGTTCTCAATATGAAACAACATTGACCTGGCACGCTTGAGTGAGCACAGACACCACAGTGTCGTTTGTGAATACAACCATCGATTACCTGCAGCTGTGCTTTACAATTCTGATGAATGTTTTGAAGGACAAGAGAATGTATCCATAGCACTGGAGTTTCCAGCCCTGCTCCAGTTCTAGAGATGTGAAGAGGACAGCTGCGCAGTGCCCACTTTACTGTACTAAACTATACTGACACCTGGGTTAATATCAGGCTAAGAGCAGAGACAGCGCCCCCTACTGAGTGACCAATACCACAAATCTCCCCCATCCAAGTACTGACAAGGTCCAACCTTGCTTAGCTTCTGCTATCATGCAAGACCAGGCTCTAGGGTATACTTCACTGAATACATCTACAGTATCGGAGAGTACAGTCTGGAAATCCAGCACAGGTCTCATACCCGGGACACAGACGCACAGACCAATCTCTGCATTCTCACACAAACGTGCGCGCCTGTTTGTGTGTTAATACCGGAGCAATGTGGGGAGAAGCCCAACTATCAACAACTCCACAAGCAAGGGTTAACATCATACGCACCTGCTGAATTTTCTTGGAGAAATTTTTGTTGGATTTTTCCAGTGTCACTTCAAACCTGTTACTGCCTATGAGCAAAGCAGAGAATGTTCAGATTAGGTGGGGTGAAGTTTAGCAGCAAAGAAAGATCCTGTTTCAACGTTTCTATTCCTCTTCTTGTCCTCGAACACAGCTTGCTATGTATAATCTTCTACTGCATCAGTCGCTGCAGCATGCCTTTTTGGTTTAGGCTGAATAAAGCCATTGCAGGAATGAACCCATTTGATTGGCTAGTCTTTACACTTTGCCATTCTTTTACTCACTTGGATCCTTCTTAATTCTATAGAGGAGGAGATGTCCTGGTTTGGTCCCGACAAGAAGCCAGTCCTCTGAAAACAAAAACATGTATTTGTTAAAGGCCCTGTCCACACTGGGCCTTTAAACTATATTAGTTGCCTTTAAACTGGCTTAAAAGTGCTACATACGGTTTGCGTCCACACTACGCAGCGTTTAATACCGGACTCAAGACCACCTCAGGGGGTAGTCTTATTAAAAATAAAACCTGAAAACTTAAAGCACTACTTGTGTGTGTGTGTGTGTGTGTGTTTGCATTTACTTTTTTCAAAATAGGCCTACTTGTTTTATTTCTTAGCAATATGGACCTATGTTAATATGGGGCATAACACATTATTTTAAAATAAAAGTGCATGGTGGGATACTATCGTATTCATTTCCATTGTTCATTGCGCTGCTAGGAGCTGTAATTTTAATAGTGTGTGGACGCATTAAGCCTGACTAAACATGAAACGGTACTTCAGTGTGGACACTTTGAGCTGGATTAATTAAAACATTTTTGAGTACGGTTCTCGAGATCGGTTATGAAGTGTGAACAGGGCCTAATACTACACTAAGCAGCAAGCTAGCTACTGAATAATTCCATAGAACAGACCTGTTGTGTGCTTACATTGCCTATGGAGGTCTAGCGTGCAGTTTTCAAAGAAACACATTATAGCAAACATGCATTTTCATTTTAAAAATCTGGTCCCGAACATTTTTTTAGCTCAAAGGAGTAACTGCTTTTTCATAGGAGAAAGCACAAGCCCATGATTATAGCTGTATCCTGGGGTGAATCATTGGCTACCAGACAATAAAGAAGTCCTCACAATAAGTGATTCATGCACCGCTACCAAACTAACACAGTGCCTTCTCTTCATCACAAGCAGTAATCAAAGAGGACTCAGAATCACGAATGCAGGAGTTCACTTTGGGGTCAGCTTAATCTGAGACCACAGGCGACTCGTCTACCTGACCGGTTCCTACTCAGCAGTGAAAGAAACAATTATAAAAGGACAGCGATATCATCTCTTGAAATTAAAATGGGAACTAGGAGACACAACACAAAAAGCGATACTTCAACGAAGACAGACTTCATTTACAATTCTGGCGACAAATAATTCCTTATTGGCTCCTAGTTCCATATGAACGTATTTGACATTACAGCCGGCCGTGAAATTAAAATCCAACTGTAGAGTTTCTGACTTGTCCTACAATCAACCAAAATAAAAATGAAAGCGAACGACAGCTTAGTTATAACACAGGCAGAAAAACTTGATGTGAAACCAGGCACTGGTTTGCCTGTCAATATTTATAAAAACAATAATTGTAAAATGTGTCCCTTGGTCCAAGTGCATTCAACTGGTTATTAAATAAATAGAAATGTAAAATACAGTGCATGTCACAGACCCAGTTTGTTATCCGATTTTCTCTGCAGTTTATCTCCAAGCAAAACGATCCCCGTGCTAGATTTCTGCAGCGCCGCCCGGTTGCCCTCACTCACCCCAGGCCGCCATGCAGTCTATCTGCAGTGGCAGCTTCTCCAGGATCGGCACCGACTCGAACGCGTCGTGCATCCCTGCTGCTGTGCGTTTCTCCCGGCTGGAAAAAACAACAAGCAGCGCTGCACGACTCCTGGAACCCCTCTTCTCCGGGGATCAAATATCGATCCACAGGATCCCGGAACCTCAGTTCTGCTGTTTAGTAAATATATATTAATTCCGTAATGTGATGTATCCTTTTACTAGGGAACAATGTCGTCAGTCTGATTTCACAACAGCTAGTTCAGGTTTTATATAACTTAAGGAACTAGCCGTACCGGAGGACTGGGGGCAGCCGAGTCTGAGGTATCTTTGCCCGGCTCTGTTCTCAGGTCCGTTCCGCTGAGGATCGCCTGTCATCCATGGAGTCCCTACTCACACCATCGCATACTGTAATGTTTGTTAATAAAATCCCGCATTGATTACACGTTACCGGATAAAAGAATATGTTATCCTTCAATCTAAAAAAATAAAACGACACTAAACTGTCAGTTTGAATACGGAAGCTTTTGACATATTTGTATTTGAAAGCCTGTAACTTCCTCTAGCTTGTTTTTTGTGACCAGCAGGAGACGGTCCATGATTCTCACGTGACTCGCCAGTTTTTAACACAAAAATAAATTGCATTAAAGTGGCAGTGACCCACAACGTTTACTCTAAACCGGACACGAGTGGAATTATATAACGTTCTTCCATAGTTTAGCTTTATGCGCGCCGAGTTGCCATGGTTGATTGTCCTGTTTCTTTACGTTCTCCATGCTGGTTTTAGCTGTAGGTTTTAACCCTGCTTTCCATTTGCACGTTCTTGCTACGCCTTTAACAGTAGCAGTACAAATGTGATTTCTAACAGATATTTTTAAAAAAAGCATACTGACGGTTTATTGCTTTTCATAATGTAATATTTGAATGGATATGAGAAACTTTATAGATAAGTTGGTTTCAGAATGTTTTTTTTTTTTTTTTTTTTTTTAACTCTTTCAGCGCTTTACAGACAGTGTACCCTAGGGATAACTAACTGAATAGTTTGTGTCTGGTTTGACAGACCCCTGTTAGTAGCCTATTAACTAGCATATATATCAATATTACATAATTTAAATGGTCTGTTGTTTTGATACAGCTATCTAATAGATCAGACAGCAGTTTTGAGTTTTCTCAGCATACTTGTAGAGGTTAGTGTGAACTAGGGAAAGCTAACTTGACCCCCCAGTTTTAAAGTAATTGAAGAAGTGCTTCCATGCATAAAAGTTACCTGCCAAGTTTGGATTTATGAATAAAAAAGGGGCTCCAAGTTAACTTACATTGTGTCTTGTAACTTTAGTTTGTAACTTGGTGTATCTTTATACATCATACTTTATATGGCTGCTCTGTTTTATATTTTGGTGAGACCTCGCTCTCCTGCTTATTCTCTTCGTCCAAGCTTGAAGTTTGAGATGCCAGGGCTATCGGGGCCCTGCCACACTGTGTTCAGTTTGGATTTGTTAAAAGCGTTTTACAACACTAGGTAATCCTCCTGGATTGCATCACCACCAATCCTATCTCCGGATCACCCCAAAACACAAGGGTGGCTCTGATCTCGTGCAGTGAACACTATGTAACACAATTTTTGTTCCTGGGTAGTAAGTGTTATTTCCTAATTGCTTATGCCTCAAAAGTATAGAAAATGGCTATTATTCCCCACAAACTTTGCTTTTGTGACCAGGACAGTGATATTTTGAAATTGACCTATTTCCAATGAGAAAACGGGCGAATTTGTGTCTTTTCGTTCACATAAAGTCAGAAAAAAACAACATATGAATCCAAATTAACATGTATTTATACTAAAGTAATACAAAAATGACTACAAAAGATTTAGAAGCGAGTAGTTTTTCGAGATTTACGATTATACTGTAAATCACTTTCACGAATCAGCCCCCAAATGTAGTCTCCCATCATGTTCTCGTTATACTGTCCTTGGTAGCGGCGTTCAAAGTCCAGTATATCCTGGTGGAAGCGCTCGCCTTGCTCTTCCGAGTACGCTCCCATGTTCTCCTTGAATTTATCAAGATGAGCATCAAGGATATGGACTTTGAGGGACATCCTACAGCCCATTGTGCTGTAGTTCTTCACCAGAGTCTCAACCAGCTCCACATAGTTTTCGGCCTTGTGATTGCCCAGGAAGCCCCGAACCACTGCGACAAAGCTGTTCCAAGCCGCTTTCTCCTTACTAGTGAGCTTCTTGGGGAATTCATTGCACTCCAGGATCTTCTTTATCTGTGGTCCGACGAAGACACCGGCTTTGACCTTTGCCTCAGACAGCTTAGGGAAGATGTCTTGAAGGTACTTGAAGGCTGCCGACTCCTTATCTAGAGCTCTGACAAATTGTTTCATAAGGCCCAATTTGATGTGCAGTGGTGGCATCAGCACCTTCTGGGGGTCCACCAGTGGCTCCCACTTGACGTTGTTCCTCCCCACAGAGAACTCGGTCCGCTGTGGCCAATCCCGCCTGTGGTAGTGCGCCTTGGTGTCCCTGCTGTCCCAAAGGCAAAGATAGCAGGGAAACTTGGTAAAACCGCCTTGGAGACCCATCAGGAATGCCACCATTTTGAAGTCGGATGCTTGCAGCCTCTTGATGCCATCTCAGAAAAATGCAGATATGTATCCACTTAGGCAGCTGGAACTAAACTGAACTGGTGGGCTTAAGGCCCCTGTATTTATACTACTATTTATATTACTGAAAGTTCTAGAAAGTTCTAGAAGTTACTCCAAGTTTACTCAGCACTGAATCTATCTGGAATGTTCTGGAAAATAGGTAAATTTCAAAATATCACTGTCCTGGTCACAAAAGCAAAGTTTGTGGGGAATAATAGCCATTTTCTATACTTTGAGGCATAAGCAATTAGGAAATAACACTTACTACCCAGGAACCAAAAAAAAAAAAAACATTGTTACACGGTGATATCATCGTACACCCGATACAATGTTCTATACTTCTCAATCAAGGGCATAAAAAGTCCTTACAAATAACTGATAACTGATAGTGTTGAACAGAAAGTGTGTGTTTTTAATAGAAACTCCAGAAGTTGAACACAGAACTAGAACCTCAAAAGCAAAGTAAGAATTTCATTTATATTTAAAAAGCAAAGTAAGAATTTCATTTATATTTAAAAAGCAAAGTAAGAATTTCATTTATATTTAAAAAGCGCAGAACACGCCGTCACTGTTTGAACACTCCTGCTGCAGTGCTCTGTGCGGGATAGATCCCGCTAGTCGTGGACCTGCTTTTAGAACTGACCTGCTGAAACAAAATGTCGTGGTGTTCTATATACTGGATGACATGATATCTATACACAGGATATAGTGGGACTTTGACAAATCCTTACCAGGGACTGGTTGAGTCCTCATACCTAGATGTGATTTATAATACATTTAAAAACACTTCTGCAACCTAGTTCTTATTGTGCTCCTTTACAATATTACACTGAAATGACCAGGTACTAATGCTAAAAGAAACCACCATTGAGTGTGTTAGAGTTCTGAATAAATCTGTCAAGCTTGTACACCCTCATCATTACAGGTTCCCGTGCAGGCCACAATTGAGACAGATAAAGCCATATTTCCATCTGCAAAGGGGACCAAATGGAACGGGATCTGAAATCAGTCCAGTTTGTTTACATTTTGCAGCAAATCTGTTGGAACTGTGACTGAGACCCAGTCGAGAAAGTTACCTACGTGAGCATCCAATGTTAAAGACACCAGAGGCAATTGTTGAACCTTGACAGGTGATGGAGCTTTCAAATATACCAAAGTGGGATACATGCTGTATCAGCAATAAGGACTGGATTGTAGCCCGCGGATGGGTTGATATTGAGTTGAAGTTTTAGAGACTGATACAGATGGAAATGAGACACAGCAGGCATATTTGTGCTTGGATAACTCCTGTAATGGGTCACATCATTTTAGGGCATATTATAAAAACAAGTACATTTGCCACCGCTGGAATCTGGTATTGCAGAATTCAATTATACATTTAATGCAATATATTAAATACAAGACATAACTAGGGACTGGGTGGAGGGGTAGGTGATCTGAACAGTAAAGTGGTGGTGTCAGTTGATGTGGAGTAGTGGTTAGGGCTCTGGACTCTTGACCGGAGGGTTGTGGGTTCAATCCCCGGTGGGGGACACTGCTGCTGTACCCTTGAGCAAGGTACTTTACCTAGATTGCTCCAGTAAAAACCCAAATGTATAAATGGGTAATTGTATGTAAAAATAATGTGATATCTTGTAACAATTGTAAGTCGCCCTGGATAAGGGCGTCTGCTACGAAAAAATAATAATAATAATAGTCGACCAGCAGGATAATCCTTAGTGCTGGGACTGAACAGAGGAATCCTCATTCCTTTCCAATCATGTGGCGCTGTGACCTTTTTAACTCTACCTGCCCAATCTATTCACCCTCTATACAAGTAGGTGGGGCAAGCAGATATGAAAGGTCACATTGCCACATGATTTGATTGGCTGTTCAGTCCCAGCACATAGGATTCTCCAGACAAGCTCAAAACCAGGTAAAGGCAGATTCCCACGGTATCGCGATATGGAAATTATTATCAATATCATATCAAAATATCGATATTGGTGCCGATCACTACATAAAATAGTACATGTAAAAAAGCAATTAAAATGAAATTTGAAGCTGTCTACTCTAACCTTTTCAGTATCAATGAGGCCATGACATGCCTTACATTGCAAAGCATAGCAGAGTGTGATCACCACAGAAATAGGTCTAGTTGGGACTTTGTAATCTCAGTCAGAAGCAATTCAATTATACAGATGAAGATACAGTAGCTAGCAGTTATGTTTGATGTTGGGTGATTTTTGTCAGTCTGTATAATTTGTTATACATCCCTCCCTCTGTATTTCACCATTTGATAATTCATTAATGTGGGTGACAGTAAATTGCAAAAATCCAGTATAAAGGCAATTCACATTTAAACAATATGTATTTCATGTTTTATTTTTATGGCAGGTAGAGAAATAGAGTCCAAAAAAAAATTAACTCTCCAGAAGCAGTTTCTGATATTGTTTGAAATCTATATTTTTACACTGTAACAAAGTGTTTATTTTTACAGATTGTATCAACACTTGAATGTTATTTGACTGTAAACAGCTTTAAAAAGACAAACAGAACAATGTAAAGTTGCAGTTTGTCCCGTGGCACCCCAGTTAACGAACCCCCCACCAACACTGAACCGGATCTCAATAACCCCCCACAGCTAGAATTTAAACATAGAAACAGAATTGCATATCAATTAAACAGTAACACCAGTATATACAGAAAGGCACGATTAGGACTAGAGCTTCAGTAAAAACTAAATACAAACAGGGGAATGTATTAAACGATCCAAAAAAAAAAGGGAAATTCAAATAAATAAAATGAATCAACAATTTGTTTTCAGGTTGCCTGACTGTACATATCCTGACAGTGGCCCTATTGTCTCCCATGCAGATTCCCCCTCAATGTTTTCTTTGTCAGTGCTCATCTACCCGTTCTGTGTTTCAGTATCGACTGCATCCTCTCCAGACCGCCACCTCTCCAGTTTACAAGATTAATGAAGCCATTGGTTAAGGATTGTGTCGCTTCAGACTCTCAAGCCTGGTGTCCTTGTTTTCAGTAGCTTTTGGAACGTCACACAGAGTGTTTCCAAGGCTTTGTTTTGTGTACCTGGGAGGTGCAATGGGGCTGTAATCTTAATAAAACTGATACTGAAGTAGTTTCTTGCACCTGGAAGCTGTAAACCAAAGAGTAGGCATGCTCCTTCAATTTGCAATGTGTCTGTTTGGGACACTATTCCATTTTCGACCTTTCCATCTTGGTTTTCATCATCTCCTGAATAACACAAAACAAAACTATTAGAGAAGCAGTTCCACAGATATAGTAAAACTATAAGAAACAGAGTCAAGCAGACAGACGTTTCGAATAGTGCCTTCTTACAGTTTTAACTTAGAATTCCCAGTGTGAGATTGACGTTACGGATCAGTTCGCTAGACTCCAAAGTGTGATAGATATGTTTTCTATGGTGTACCACTAACAAGAAACTACTCAGGACAATGTATCTGCTCTTCCATGCAACTTACTTGTTTATGCTCTTGCATGAAAAATATGCTAATGCAAATACACATTCCTTTTTTTTAACAATAGTAGCTGTTAACAGTATATTTTTATATTTGGGCTGAAAAATGTTATAAAAACAATAATGCAAGAACCCCTTATTCCTGAAATTTGCAGACAGTCCCTGATGATATACCACCTGACCAAAAAACACACACACACACAAACAGATCAACAGACACAGAAAGAGACACAGAGTCACTGTACTACAGTGCTGAAAGTCAATAACATGTGACACCAGCAGACACTGAATGAGTCTCTCTGTTCATTAATGGAGAAATGTGACTCAAATCATGAGCCTGGACGGAATAGTACTGGAGAGATCTCTTTACCTCCTCTTCATCCAGCATGGCCGGCAGTGCCCTGTCAAGAAAAGACACACAGAGAGCTCTGTGAAGCCAGCTTTCATTGCACTTTCACGATTCATTACCAGGCCTAACGTCACAGAACATTGTCAGCAGAAGAAAGAGGTGATATAACCAAGGCTTTCAAACATTAGCAGCACTAATCCTTGCATATACTTTACTTTATTTTATTTATCTTTTATTGGAGGACGCAGATTACTATTATTACTTTTATTATTATTTTTATTTATTTATTTATTTATTTATTTTGTTTTTATGAACCAGCTTTGTAAAAAGGTTTCCTGGTACACTTTTCCTTACTATGTTAAGGTGCGTTTACACTGGCACAAACATTCCCGATCGAGAGGATAAGAAGACGTATTCCTGGGAGCGATATGGGTAACTACAGCAGTCCTGGGAGCGATATGGGTAACTACAGGACTCCTGAGAGCGATATGGGTAACTACAGCAGTCCTGGGAGCGATATGGGTAACTACAGCAGTCCTGAGAGCGATATGGGTAACTACAGCAGTCCTGGGAGCGATATGGGTAACTACAGCAGTCCTGAGAGCGATATGGGTAACTACAGCAGTCCTGGGAGCGATATGGGTAACTACAGCAGTCCTGAGAGCAATATGAGTAACTACAGCAGTCCTGGGAGCGATATGGGTTGGTCATGTTTGAACATTCTTTAGAAATGATTACGAATATTCAAATATTCTGTACACTCACACGTCTACAATGGCGGCTGGGATGTTCTCCTCCACCCACTTGAGGTCTTCATCCTGTCAATCAAGAGCAGTCAGTTAGGAGCAGTACACAGCAGACACTGAACTGTCACAACCTCACTGCCCTACAGCGCACTGCAGCTAAACTAGGACAGTCTAGTTCTGTTTCAAATCACACAATCCTGTACAGCAACTTCCCAATTGCATTCACTCAAGCAACGGTTGAAACCACTTCCCCTCTTCCCGTCGTGGGAGTGCGGGAGCCGATGCAATGCTGTGGAATAGGCAGCAAAGGAACCTGGGCTCCCCTGACTATATGACATGCCCTGCACACCACCCGGCTGAGTCTTTACCAGCGGAACCCTCGGGATCCCATCAATTATAATTACATTTTTTATGATTAAATGTCTCTTTAAAATACCCACAAAAAAACTCACTGCCTCTTTCAGGTGGGGGTTAGGCAAAAACTGGAACAGCAGTTTATGAATTTGTAATTGTTTGTTATCTGAATCATAATCTACAAAAAGTTCCAAAGTACAGGCAACTGACTCAGATCTTGCAGTTCACAATAATAATAATAATAATAATAATAATAATAATAATAATAATAATAATAATAAAAAAACTATTGTCATGTGTTCTTGTTTCTGCAGCCAATACCTTACACAGACATTATCACTGCAGCTCCTTCTCTGTGTCTTGTGAAAGATAATGGACTTGTACTACTTCAGATTAAAATGAACAGCAGCTCCTAACTGTACATCTGTGCACGAAACTCTGGCTTACACATCTACTAAAGGAGAAAGCAGAGCCTGTTTTCTGATGGCAGTTATGACTCGTTGGCATTTCACAGATGCCAACGAGTCATAACCAACTACGCTACCCAGCTCCTGGTCCAGGCCCTGGTACTCTTCCGCCTAGACTACTGCAACTCCCTCCTGGCTGGCCTCCCTGCGTCCGCCACCCGTCCGCTCCAGCTCATCCAGAACTCTGCTGCCCGCCTGGTGTTCTCTCTGCCTCGCTTCGCCCACGCTACTCCACTACTCCGCTCGCTCCACTGGCTCCCGATCACCGCTTGCATCCAGTTCAAGACTCTTGTACTAGCCTACAGATGCCTTGACCAGACTGCACCCAGCTACCTCCAGACCCTCATCTCTCCCTACACCCCCACTCGACCTCTCCGCTCCGCCTCCACTAGAAGACTGGCTCTACCTCCGCTACGCTCCCCTGCCTCCAGAGCCCGCTCCTTCTCCACCCTTGCTCCGCAGTGGTGGAATGACCTTCCTACAGATGTCAGGACTGCCCAGTCCCTGACCACATTCCGGCGCCTCCTTAAGACTCACCTCTTCAAACAGCACCTGTAGAACTCCTCTGTTTGTATCCTGGGACACTATCACCCTTCATTTAAATGTGCTTTATTTTGCTCTTATCTGCCCCCTATCTTACTGCATTTAATCCTGTACTTCAGAATACTGTAATCTGCCAAGTGTTTAACCTGTAGTATTTTGTATTTAATCATATCCTTATGTAACTATCACTACTTAATCATATCCTGATGTAACTATCACTATTATCTGCTGTATTATTGAATTGTGGTTTGTCACACTTGAACAAAAGTTATTGTATTTCTTGCTCTTATTGTATTACTTGTATTGTAACACTTGAAATGTATTTGCTTACGATCGTAAGTCGCCCTGGATAAGGGCGTCTGCTAAGAAATAAATAATAATAATAATAATAATAATAATAATAATAATAATAATAATAATAATAATAATAATAATAATAATAATAATAATAACTGCCATCAGAAACACAATTAGTTTGTACCTATCTGTACAGACACACATATCTATATAGGGGATCATAGGGTCTTCTCCTTGCTGAACCTTTTGCTTGGTTTTATTTTGTTGGCTGCAAACTTAGTTTAACAGACTGGAGATTTAGGGCATATTTTAAGAACTGTTTTGTAATGTGTTTAAATATTCTTCTAGATCAATCAGTGCTTCAAAAAGAAATTGACTAATAAACTCTCTTTAAAAGTTTTCCGAACTGCAAATGAGATTTCATTAATATAAATGAGCTTTGAAAAACAGCACTTCACACAATATTCCTTAACGTTTTGTGAAAAAGAACCATTTGGAAAACAACTTGCATTGTGCAGTGCGTGAGAAGGACGATCAGATCTAAAGCATGTTCTTAGTGTTGTGTAAGCCAAGGTGTGCTTCCCATACTCACCTCGGTATATACAGACTTGCTGTTTCCATTCGCTTCAGTCTTCGCACCTCTCATCTTCATTCCCTCTGCAACAAACACAGACATGAGGAGCCAGTCAAACACAGTGCTGCCAAGCTCAATGAACTGTGCTGTCCTTATGAGAGAGCTTGCAGGTCAACACGTTTGCTAATGGGACCTCAGCTGGATTGCTCCTTATCCAAGGTACTCATGAAAAGACTTACATTGTGTGAGGCTCTATTTTACTGATGTGTTTTTCGTATGCCTGGGGGGACAGTGCTTTGAAGGGCTCTGAAAATCCCCAGGGCACGAAATCAGTAAACCGCAAGGGGCCGTATTTTCAAAGCATTTACTCTAGTCTTTAATTTTACAAAACTACAACCGACAGTACATATTTCGAGTCCTCTTCAGCCCTCTCAGTATGCTTTGTTTTTCATGTTGTAACATTAAAGCGATTGCAAACATCATAATAAAAGGAAGAGAAACTTTCACTTGCAAACTATATACAGAGCCGTCAGTATCACGAGAAAGCATTTGCTGATACATGCCTAATATGTTATAAGTAACTAGGCAGATCCATTGCCTCTAATTACTTTAATTAGTTCAGTGTGTCCTTTATTAAGACTGGTTCTGGTAGGCCAACAAAACCATTAGAATGTTTTTTGTTCAAATAATTGGCAGTTTCTTCAAACCGTGAGTTTATTGTATCAATAAAATATTGGGCAATTGTGTTTCTATTAAAATGTGGGTATTTTGCTTTGCTAGGAACTAAACTGTAATGTATAACTTGTCTATCTATAATGATCCTGTACTATGTTTCAGAGTCGAATGCTACTGTCAAAAATAGAAGATATTGTTTATAAAATTGCATTTCTCAACAGTTAAAGCTTTATGATAAGGACCCACACAGAACAAGGGCCTATCAGATGGGGACTTTGCCTATAAGTGGCGACCAAAAATACAGTATTTCCTATGGAAGTTGTTTCACCTTTAATGGAACTGCCACAAGGTATATTTGTATTCCTGTGTGTATTGAATCTTATGTCAGTCTTCAGCAGGTTGTTTTGCATTGTGGGTCTGCATAGGGTTTGACCACATGGACCCAAATAAGAATGTGGCAACAGACAAGTTCATTTCTGCAAACACACCCCTGTGGTGATTCCGGTGAAAGTGAAACCGCTTCCACAGTGAATATTTCAGCAGATACACAGCTGCCCTCTCACAGCCCCCTGCCCTTTGGATTTGAAATGCTTTGGACTCAGCTCAGCCCGGATGAGAGGCCCCTCACATTGCCCTGCTTACCAAAGGCTTCGTTCAGCATGGGCTCCTTCATCTCGTCCTCCTCGTCTTCATCTATAAGGGGAGAGTAGGAGAACCTGAGGACAGGGGGGAGAGAGAGAGAGAGAGAGAGAGAGGACTCAGACTGATGTGAGCACTTTCCATGGAAACAAGCGCGGTGTTGTGTTGTGTTCTATATAATTAATACATAACTTACATTATAACATTATACATTAAAGTTACTTGTGATCATGTTTATATAGCTTTATCTATCCAAACAGGTTCCAGGACTGGATGTACCAGATTCCAGAACAACTGCTGTTTGATTATGAAAGACTGGGGGTGTCCGTTTAACCCCAATCCAGACCCCTTGCTCATCTGGTATCCCCGAATAGATAATCAAAGCATCTTCAAATACATACACAATATTTCAATGCAGAACAACTGGGTTGGGACATCTGCTCATTGTATCCAGTTAGTCAGTTTGCAATGGTATCCCCCCTGGTAAATGCTAAGACTGGGGATAATAAAGTGACTTACGTGGATGAACGACAGACAGCCAGCTTCATCTTGCCACAAACATAAAACAAATTGCTGCTTTTCCAAGGTTTGTCAGTACTCTCACTTAAACTGCACTACAAACTGTATGCATCTTATTGCAAATGTAATGTTTTTTGGAAATTACATTTTCATACATTTTGTTTTAGTTTTTCTGGTTCAGCATCGCAATCTAGTGGACGCTTTAGAATACTGTCTCTTATTTATCCTTCAGAGGAACCTGTGACGGGATAAGCGAGTGCTGACTGTGCAATAGAGAATGGAGATCTGTGACATGATTAAGTGAGATTCCCTGGTATGATCTTGCTGAGATCTGTGACGTGATTAAGTGAGATTCCCTGGTATAATCCTGCCGAGATCTGTGATGTGATTAAGTGAGATTCCCTGGAATGATCTTGCTGAGATCTGTGACGTGATTAAGTGATATTCCCTGGTATGATCTTGCTGAGATCTGTGACATGATTCAGTGAGATTCCCTGGAATGATCTTGGTGAGATCTGTGACATGATTAAGTGAGATTCCCCGGTATGATCTTGCTGAGATCTGAGACGTGATTAAGTGAGATTCCCTGGTATGATCTTGCTGAGATCTGTGACGTGATTAAGTGAGATTCCCTTGAATGATCTTGGTGAGATCTGTGATGTGATTAAGTGAGATTCCCTGGAATGATATTGGTGAGATCTGTGATGTGATTAAGTGAGATTCCCTGGAATGACCTTGCTGAGATCTGTAACGTGATTAAGTGAGATTCCCTGGTATGATCTTGCTCAGGCATGGCACGGTTGCATGGTGGGAGGGCTGGTTGGAGTAGGGAGCGCACCTCTGGTTGTTTGCGGAGGGCCGGAGCAGCACCATGATGACCAGAAGGATGGTGGAGAAGAGCAGCCGCCAGAAAGCATCGTCAACCCAGAGATCCCTCCAGCCCTGGAGAGAAGAGCACAAGGCATGACACAAGGGGCTCTCACCACAGCTCCAGACAGAGCAAGGGCTGAACACAAACGGTATCAATCAGACGGGTCTTTTCAACTGAGCTCACTGGTGGTGTATCTAAACACAGCCACTGGCTAAATATGTCAGTGACACACGCCCCCCTACCACGGCTGTGAATTCAACATTAGAGTGATCAGCTTGTATCTACAGCATGTTTAGAATAAGAATAAGCAATGATAATACAATTATAATAAGCAATGAAAGAGTAAATCAATGTATTATTATTATTATTATTATTATTATTATTATTATTATTATTATTATTATTATTGGCAGGGATTTCCGCATTGTGTGTTTCACAGGTAGTGAAGGTTAGGTGGTACAGTATTAACAAGATGCAATGCATGATGCTGCAGCTGTCACTAAATAAAAAAAGACAGTTTTCATAAACTTGTGTCTAGTTTATATAGATGGCATTCCAAAGTACTGTAATCTGTTTGGAATAACTATTCTAGTAACACCCCTTGCTTTAGGCTTGTTGTGAATGTTGTTGTGTGTTGTTTTTTTTCTCCTGACGCTACCAAGGTGTAATTACCCCTCACATTCTGTTGTGCACAGTGGAGGAATGGAGTGAAAATTTATGTGGGCAGTACAATCATTGATATTTATTCTAACGATTATATTTCGTGTGCCCAATTAATCAATTGCTATTTTGAGGCTTAACTGACAGCTCTATTACCCAGGGGAGATATCATCACACACATTACCCAGGGGGGATAGCATCACACACACACACACATTACCCAGGGCAGATAGCATCACACACACATTACCCAGGGCAGATAGCATCACACACACATTACCCAGGGGGGATAGCATCACACACACACACACATTACCCAGGGAGGATAGCATCACACACACACACACACATTACCCAGGGCAGATAGCATCACACACACACATTACCCAGGGGAGATATCATCACACACACATTACCCAGAGGGGATAGCATCACACACACACATTACCCAGGGCAGATAGCATCACACACACATTACCCAGGGGAGATATCATCACACACACATTACCCAGAGGGGATAGCATCACACACACACATTACCCAGGGCAGATAGCATCACACACACATTACCCAGGGGAGATAGCATCACACACACATTACCCAGGGGGGATAGCATCACACACACACATTACCCAGGGCAGATAGCATCACACACACATTACCCAGGGGGATAGCATCACACACACATTACCCAGGGGGGATAGCATCACACACACACATTACCCAGGGCAGATAGCATCACACACACATTACCCAGGGGGATAGCATCACACACACATTACCCAGGGGGGATAGCATCACACACACACATTACCCAGGGCAGATAGCATCACACACACAATACCCAGAGGGGATAGCATCACACTCACCGACTGACAGTCGACCAGCTTAAACACTTTGGTGGTCCAGATGATAAAAATGATAGAGGCTAGAAGAAAAACATAAACATAAAAACACATTTTTTATTTAACAAATGCATTTCCATACCTCTCAATAGTTTGAGTATTCATGGATGGTAATAAGAATCATATTGCATAGCAGTTTCACCCATTCCAGGTTTTAATATAGTGCGTCTTATTAGACTCGTAGTAAAACCAGGAGTGGCTCAAACTGCTATGCAATGGGTGTCTTATTTCCTTCCCGGGTATAAATAGCAGTCTGGTGCTGCTGACTTTTTAAAACTCTTGACCTTTAAAAGCACCCTTGTGGCCTCAAAGTCTCTGAATGATAAAACACACACGAGTGTCTCTGTTAACCTGACACCATGCCACACTGCCTCAAGCCGATATATAAAAATACCAGACTCTGAGCAGATGGATTTATTACATCCAATCAGAAAAGTATACAAAGTGAATCTAAACCAACAGAGGGATACATTTGTTAATATAGCTAAATATGTCTTGCGATTACTTTGGAGTAAGGATGCAATCACAAGGATTCGGCCACCATGATTCTACAGGCACAGTTGTATTCTGCTATAGAGAACTGGGAACCGTTCAGTGAGATGGAAAGCATAGAGAGGAAGGTATTGTACTCACCCAGGACTGAGAATATGAGCGTGTTTGTGAAGTGCTGGTACAGAGAGAGCTTCACCACGTTCCTGCGCATCTTCAGCAGTCGGATGGTCTGAGACAGGCTGATAAAGATGTGGAGCTCGGTCAAGGCAAACACACACATGGAGCTTCTGTATACAATAGCATGTTCACCAAAGAGGCTGCAGAGCTATTGTTAGTGAGAGTCTACTGTAGTCCGGGGTGGGCATGAAAACACTTTACTATTTACAAAATAACTATTTCAGAATAGAAATAGTATTTTCTTTTTTTATTTAAATTTTCAGACACTCTATTTCAAATACTTTTTTTGCCGATAGATGAGATGGTAGCCGTATCATTCCAGAGATAATAGAGAAGGAGAGAGGATTCCTTTTATATGTTTCTATTTAAATAGTTTCCTTGTCTATTTTGCCCATCCCTGACTGTAGTATGATTGATGAACTGTCCAGCACTCTCAAGTTGTTTGGTTCTCATTAACATGCAGGTGCAGTGACAATATGCCCTTTACTTTATTATAAATGTAACTCTGAAGGGTACGGATACTACAATAGGGCAGGGCTCCCAAACCAGGGCTTTTGGACCCCATGGGGCGTCGCATGATGGTTCCAGTGGGGCCTCAGCACATACAGCAACATTCCCACCTGACACCGCAGTGCTCCCCAGGGCAGGGGGTCAACTGATTTACATAAACACTGCTGTTCTGTTGTAAAAGTAACACTTACTACCTTGCTATATTGTACATTAGAAAATGCAATATTAATATCCATTGCCTATGCTAACGGTATGTATCGTTATGCAACAAAAGGCATTAATTCTAATGGGACATTTTTCACTGTGTGGATGTTTTGGTTTGTCTACCAGTCCAGTTTTTGGGAACCCCTGTGATAGGGGTTGAGGCTGCTTTGTGATCTGCGAGACCCCAGCGATTGAAGTGAACAGTAAAGGATATCCACCATATTACACAGGAATCGATGAGAGAGAGGCAGATGTTTGCAATGAGGGCCACCGTGCCATTGAACCCCTGTGAAGATGAGAGAGAGAGAGGAACTAATCAACACCAGAGCAACTGGCTGATTCCAAGACTAGCAAACAGTTGATTGAAGCTTCTGTCTGTGCCACATGCACGCACTCCCCCCGCCCCCCTGCTTACACACTCGAACCCAGACCTCCATCTCTTATATTTTTATATGGGGATTAAATATCAGTAAGGTATGACTCTATGAAGCTGCATTGCACTAAAGTATATAGTAAACTTTAAGGACTGTTTTTGAATAAAATCATGCTCTGAAAGATTAAATACACTTCCAATCTTCTGGTGGCAGGGACCATACTCACTCCAGTCACCCTGAGGACACCCTCCACTGCACAAAACAGGAGATACAGCAGCCCCACAGCCACCAGCCGGTGTGTGGTCGTCCCAAGACGTGGTCTGGCGGAGGGACACCAACAAGCAGTTTGTTCACTGTTTCATGATCAACTTTTTACAACAGAACAAAATACTAAAAGCAAGTCTATAGGATGCAGCCCTGTCCTCTGTTCCTGCAAGTCTATAGGGTGCAGCCCTGTCCTCTGTTCCTGCAAGTCTATAGGGTGCAGCCCTGTCCTCTGTTCCTGCAAGTCTATAGGGTGCAGCCCTGTCCTCTGTTCCTGCAAGTCTATAGGGTGCAGCCCTGTCCTCTGTTCCTGCAAGTCCATAGGGTGCAGCCCTGTCCTCTGTTCCTGCTCACAAACTAAATGGGTGATTGTGCAGATCAGCTGATGCCTCTCAGGAGTCTCAGTAGTTGTCTCTGCAGCAGTTGTCTTCCCTAACACGTAACCTCTGACTGCACATACTGCAGAATCAGTAGTTTCTTTCAGAGATTCAGACTCTGTAGTCCTTATTTTTGTGATTGCAGGAATACTCTTAGCATCCTGATGGGCACACACATTCAAACTCTGATAAAGCTCAGTTTCTACTCCTTTTGAGAGCAGCTTACTAATGACTAACTGCTCTTGGCCTTATATGACTACCAAGTTTATTACCAGATACATGTATGCAGTTATCTTGGCTCAGAGCAGGTCTACAGTATTGATACACATTGCGTTCGTATGTAACGGCTGTGAAATTACACAATAATAATAAAGGCAAACTGAACAGATGTGGCCAGTTCTGTGTCTCAGTCTAGCAAGACATGTTCCCTTCCCTGGTTGGGATTCAGTTCTGTCTCTCAGTCTAGAAAGATCTGTGCCCTTTCCCTGGTTGGGATTCAGTTCTGTCTCTCTGTCTAGAAAGATCTGTGCCCTTTCCCTGGATGGGATTCAGTTCTGTCTCTCAGTCTAGAAAGATATGTGCCCTTTCCCTGGTTGAATTTCCCCCTCCAGACGTACCACGCTTTAAACACTCATTCCAAAATCTAGAAAAATCTGGTATGATGAAGGCATGCTTAGCTTCGCATAGACCTATGTAAGATCTGCTAGATCACCCAAAGTGTCTTTACAGAAGTAAGAGACAGCGCCATCTAGTGATCTGACACTTTAGATCAAGTTTCCTTGTGTTTTTTCTGTGCACTAGATGGTGCTGGCACTTCCAAATAAAAAGACACTTTGACTGATCTCGCCAACACACAGTATGTCTGGCAGGCAACTAGAATTGAAGAGCTTCTCCTGAATAGTCAAAGCACACAGACTGATCAAAAATAATAAAAAACACACAGTATCTGAGTCATTACTGGAAGAACCTCTCGGAATGATCAAACTAAGATGATGTCATTTGGAGCTACCCGCTCTTTAGAAACAAGCAGCCGTAAGGAAGAGCAGGAGCAAAATCAGAGGGGTTAGTGATGCACACATGGTAAAGACGAAGCCACTGACTTTACTATCCCATAGCCCAGGCTGACGATGATAATGAGAACGCGAGCCAGGGATCTCTTCAGTGCTGACAGCAGCTCTGCGAAGATCACAACTCCCTCGACTGAAAGGAAAGAGACGGAACATTACCACCAGGGTACACCCAGCATGCCCTGCACTACCATTCTGAGCGGAAAACAAATTGCAAATATTTCTGTAAAAACTGAAAAAAAAAAGGAGTCTTGGGTTGTAAAAGCTAATTGCATATCGATGAATCATGAAATATTCTTTACACGATAGAGGTATGTATTATTTGTAATGTGATACCAAAAGCACAATATAGATTGTTACAGTTCATCAAATAGTTCTTGAATGAAGAATAAGTGTGTTTTGTAGTCTGTGATTATTTGATCTTATTATGCATCATACAAGTATCCCACCAGGCCTATCACATGTATTGTGATACATATCATGACCTGCATATCGCGAGGCATATCATATCGTGACAGTAGTGCATCGTTACACCCCTAATCGCGGCTTGGCGGTTGATCCCTACCGTATTCTCCCTTGTATTGGATGCTCTGGAACACGGAGTAGAAGACGGCTTTCTCCAGCATTCCAAGGAAGATGACGGCCCCGATCCAGAACTGGATCCTAAGCAGGTCCCTCCAGTAGCAGGCAGACCAGAAGAGCCACAGGGCTCCGAGTAGCACGTACACAATGCACATCACCATGAAGAACTGCAACACAGACACACACTCAACACAATGCACATCAGCATAAAGAACTGCAACACAGACACACACTCAACACAATGCACATCACCATGAACTGCAACACAGACACACACTCAACACAATGCACATCACCATGAAGAACTGCAACACAGACACACACTCAACACAATGCACATCACCATGAAGAACTGCAACACAGACACACACTCACAAAATGCACATCACCATGAACTGCAGCACTGACACACTCAACACAATGCACATCACCATGAACTGCAGCACTGACACACTCAACACAATGCACTGCAACACAGACACACACTCAACACAATGCACATCACCATGAAGAACTGCAACGCAGACACACACTCAACACAATGCACATCACCATGAACTGCAACACAGACACACACTCAACACAATGCACATCACCATGAAGAACTGCAACACAGACACACACTCAACACAATGCACATCACCATGAACTGCAGCACAGACACACAACACAATGCACATCACCATGAAGAACTGCAACACAGACACACACTCAACACAATGCACATCACCATGAGGAACTGCAACACAGACACACACTCAACACAATGCACATCACCATGAAGAACTGCAACACAGACACACACTCAACACAATGCACATCACCATGAAGAACTGCAACACAGACACACACTCAACACAATGCACATCACCATGAAGAACTGCAACACAGACACACACTCAACACAATGCACATCACCATGAAGAACTGCAACACAGACACACACTCAACACAATGCACATCACCATGAAGAACTGCAACACAGACACACACTCAACACAATGCACATCACCATGAAGAACTGCAACACAGACACACACTCAACACAATGCACATAACCATGAACTGCAACACAGACACACACTCAACACAATGCACATCACCATGAACTGCAGCACTGACACACAACACAATGCACATCACCATGAAGAACTGCAACGCAGACACACACTCAACACAATGCACATCACCATGAAGAACTGCAACACAGACACACACTCAACACAATGCACATCACCATGAAGAACTGCAACACAGACACACACTCAACACAATGCACATCACCATGAAGAACTGCAACACAGACACACACTCAACACAATGCACATCACCATGAAGAACTGCAACACAGACACACACTCAACACAATGCACATCACCATGAAGAACTGCAACACAGACACACACTCAACACAATGCACATAACCATGAACTGCAACACAGACACACACTCAACACAATGCACATCACCATGAACTGCAGCACTGACACACAACACAATGCACATCACCATGAAGAACTGCAACGCAGACACACACTCAACACAATGCACATCACCATGAACTGCAGCACAGCCACACACTCAACACAATGCACATCACCATGAACTGCAACACAGACACACTCAACACAATGCACATCACCATGAAGAACTGCAACACAGACACACACTCAACACAATGCACATCACCATGAAGAACTGCAACACAGACACACACTCAACACAATGCACATCACCATGAAGAACTGCAACACAGACACACACTCAACACAATGCACATCACCATGAAGAACTGCAACACAGACACACACTCAACACAATGCACATCACCATGAAGAACTGCAACGCAGACACACACTCAACACAATGCACATCACCATGAACTGCAGCACAGCCACACACTCAACACAATGCACATCACCATGAACTGCAACACAGCCACACACTCAACACAATGCACATCACCATGAACTGCAACACAGACACACTCAACACAATGCACATCACCATGAAGAACTGCAACACAGACACACACTCAACACAATGCACATCACCATGAAGAACTGCAACACAGACACACACTCAACACAATGCACATTATTATTATTATTATTATTTATTTCTTAGCAGACGCCCTTATCCAGGGCGACTTACAATCGCAAGCAAATACAAATACATTCAAGTGTTACAATATAAGTCATACAATAAGAACAAGAAATACAATAATTCTCAAGTGTGACAAACCACAATTCAATAATACAGCAGATAATAGTGAAACTGCAGCACAGACACACACTCAACACAACGCACATCACCATGAACTGCAACACAGACACACACTCAACACAACGCACATCACCATGAACTGCAACACAGACACACACTCAACACACGCTCAGCACACGAAACAAACACACACATGGTGCAGGTTTTCAAACCACTTACTACAGTCTTTATTAACTCCTATTTCATGAAACAAAACTAGAACCGGACAGCAAAGTAACCTAATGCAAGGTCTCTTAACCCTTTGCGGTCCATTGTCGGACCTGGTCCGACATTGCAATTATTCCTATCAGGTCCATTGTCGGACCCTGTCCGACATCATTACAGAAACGCAAAAAACGGGTTTTAGTCGTTTTTTCTCCGGAAAAAGTCGAGAAAACCATTCAATGGCCGAGTGGGAACGACAGGAGCCGAGACAAGTCGAAAAAAAAAAAAAAAAAAAAAGGCGCATCTCATGAATAGTCATACATTGCCCTGGTATCAGATAATGGGGCGGTCGTAAGTAAACAAGCTGGCTGCCTGTGAATCAGCGCACAGAACACGGACATTTGCAGATCTTTTTTGAGATGTTATAGTAATAAAATAATGACTTGGATCGCATTATTGAGGAGTTTGGTGATAAAACGAGTGATCAGGAGATGATTGATCGGTATGTACGACTATTATTATTATTATTATTATTTATTTCTTACATAGGTGAAAGCTATAGCGAACGAAAGGGTGGGGCGGGGCTGGAGATGCCTAGTGAGTGCTTTGTTGATATGCAGGGCCATTTAAACCCGTTTGACTGTGAAAAAAATTCTTTTAAACAGCGCGTCTAAAATTAACTGCGCGTGTGAAAATAAATTAGACCTGGCGTGCCTGACGCAAAGGGTTAAAGTGGCTGCAGCTCACACAATAATTCTATAAATCTGAAAAGCAGTGAAAAACCAAGAGCTCACTGATCTTGTCCTAACTTTCAGCCCAGTATCAGTACATATTGGAAACACACAAACTCCAGAACAAAGCATCGTGGAGGAGGTGAGAGACAAGCAGCAGCTATGCACACTACTCGGGAGTAGTAATTCATTTGGTATTGTGATAACCATTAGTTAACCGAGTCCCCAACCTGCCTGTGGTGTGAATATGAACAGAGCACGTTGCTGCTGCTGTGTTAAAGTCCAGTGTGCAGCAGCAGTCCGAGTGTATGCTGTTTACTCACAATCATGAGGGGCCAGTCTGCAGGAGAGGTGTAATCTCGGGGGCCCTTCATTTCAACCGTCACTGTGGGACACAAAACAGACACATTCACCCAACAGCCCCTTTTAACACGGTATTTCTGCAGTTTTACCTTGCTATTCCCATGGTTATGTAAACCTATTCACTGAACATAGGTTACCCTGGTTTACCTTTTTGTTTGTATTGTAACGCTAATGTTTTGTGGCTGGGAAACAGCTTATCTGCCCAGTTTGTTATTTTAAGGACGGTACAAAGTTTAGTTAGTACTCCATGTGTGAGTTAGGTTTTTGTTTTGTTTTGTTTTGACTTATATTTTATTTCTGTAATAATAAAAACGGCACACAAAAGTGCTATTTAAAACTTCAATTCTGTGTAACTAGTTGTGAGCCTGTTATCTTTTTTGTTAATTTCAAGTACCGATTGTACTCTGAAAAACGGATGCTTTTAAAACATCAAACAGGAAAAAACAGGGAAGTAGTTTACTTTGAAAGTCTTTATAAGGAAGTTCAGCTCGAGTTTTAGGAGTTTTGATTTGATGTTACAGTGTATCTATGTACTTTATGATTGGCTGTCTCAAGCTGTGGCTGTTCCCTGTGAAGGTCTCTGCTCATTGGCTGTTCCCTGTGAAGGTCTCTGCTCATTGGCTGTTCCCCTGTGAAGGTCTCTGCTTGTACACACAGAACCATACTCACTGGTGAAAGACCAGGTCTCCGGGATCAGGCTGGTCTGTTTCACTCCCTTCGCCTCGCCGTGCCGCACTGAAGCGATCTTCACAATGAACAGGAAGGAGCTGTCCAGCCAGGCCTTCGCCACAGCGTGCATATCCTGCAGGGCACAAAGAAGACAGCTCAATACCTTTAAAAGTTACATTGTCAACCCATTCTCAGTGTAGTCACTCTAGCCAAGTCAGAATCAATGAGGAAAATGACTGGGACTGCCTATAAAGCACTGAGCTTGATGGGAAATGCAGGGTAGTGCCACAGCTATCCCAGTTCTTTCAGCTCCACAGAAGAACACAAATCTGAACAGCTCTACACACTTGCCTTTTTGTACATGTGAAATGATTTTGGGCAGCTTGTAATTACTCCAATATTGCATTTTTACTTTCTGATCTCAGGAGCTTCTCTCCTGTTCTAGCTGCATGCCTGTGGCAATGTGGTCACGCCCTTGTGCGTAGTTTGTTTATATGTTGTATGTTGCGTGTGTTAATGTTGGTGTAGTTGGTACAGGGGATATAAATGGGTGTGTGCAGCACGAGTATTTAAATTGTATATTTGTATTTAGGCACGAGGATGGCACATCACATACTAATACTTTAAATGCACGTGATGCACACACCCATTTATATCCCGTGTACCAACTACAATACACCAACATTAACACATGCAACATACAACATATAAACAAACTACGCACAAGGGCGTGGCCACATTGCCACAATGCCATAGACATATGTAAGCAAGGCTAGATCAGCCGAAGTCTTACAGAAGAGCCAGCGCCATCTAGTTAATATACACGAGGGATCATGTTCCTGTGTGTACTGTTGTAATACACAGCTGTGCAATGCATGTTTCTGTGTGTATTATTGTAATACACAGCTGTGCAATGCATGTTTCTGGCTCTGCCATAAATACATTTTGGCTTTATTTAATTTATTTGGCTGATCATATCAACATTTTCCAATATGACAGATTATCACACGTGAATGTGTAATTTTTTTATTTTTAAAGCCATTTAGTGGACAAAATTGTGCCTTTTTGTACTGTACATATTTCAATAGTGCATGTCCCATCATCCCATTCCTTCACACAACCCAAAGTAGAATGACCAGGAAATGTACAACAGAAGTATCTGCAAACAGCGATCAACATATTTTCTTCACCAAAGGCTTAAAAAAACTACCATTAAAAAATTCACCTTTACCATAATGTGTGCGTCTTCTAGGAAAATGCAAGGCATATAAAACAATAGCAATACAAATCAGTTAAGACTTATTGGAATTATGTGTTAGTTCTGTCTACTTTAACCCTAATATTGTATCTTAGCAATTTGATTAAAAAGAAATCTGTGTACTAATACACTTGCTATTACTACCAGCCTCTGCCACAAAGACCATTTAACTGAGGAAAATACAACAAGCTGGTCCGCCACACTCACTGGCTTCCCTGTCACTGGTGGGGAGAAGGACTGGTTTCTCTGCTCACTTCCAGGACCCTAAGAAAAACAAAACCACACAATTCCTGTAAGTAACGAGCTTGGTATGTTATACCTCTTACCACATGCTCTTTGACGGCAAAGCAGTGTGGCGCTACAATGCTATGGGCCTGCACTAAGGGGCAATGGAAGCCCAGGAGCAGCTATTTTGAAATCATATCAGGAATTGAAAATCAAATTTAACAGCATGTGAATTGAAACCTCTCTCAGAATACAGTGCATGGAATGACTAATGCCTTTGATAGCAACATTAAAAGTACAAATTAAACTAAAACTGAAATAAAGAGTCACAACTAAAATAAAACTGGGGCCGTTTTGAAAGAAACACATGTTCTAGTAAACCTGTGTTTTCATGTTTAACCCTGCTATCTGGTCCTCCACTGGGTTAAATCAATCCCTGTTTGCAAGCCATGCTTACAGGTACTGCTGCACCTCTAAGTATCTTCACCTGAAGAGTGAAATGGTACCCTTCTTTCCTGTCATTAACTAACCAGCTGCTCTCCCAGCTGACCGACATGCTTCAGTCAGTAACATGCTCTGAGCAAGAAAGCACTGCTCAGGTGAAATGACTTGCAGCACTAACAGACTTCCTGAGGGCAAGACATTGAAACTGAAACTGTTTCTTAACCTAGAGCAACACCTGATATCACGATTCAAAATTAAAACGTTTGACACAACGTGTGCTTCTTTCAAACCAGCCCATTTGAGACGTGTAAAATATATGACTTGTTTTGTTACCTAGAGGCACTGTAAAGCAGCCCAGCCTGTAATCCACAGTGTAAAGGCCTGTCTATCTTACCTGAGCGTGAGCGAGAGGCAGGTGAGGGACAAAATCCTTGTAGTAAACCTGAAAGATTAAGACAATGAGATCGTGATGAGGATATCCTCAACATGAGTGCCCCTAAATATCATCCTTACGAAGCAATGCTTTCAGAAAGAGTGCTTCCCAAGATATAGCTAAATAGTTATGCTGCAAAAATATAACCTGTAGCACT
The DNA here is from genome assembly GCF_902713425.1 of Acipenser ruthenus. Taxonomy (NCBI): domain Eukaryota; kingdom Metazoa; phylum Chordata; class Actinopteri; order Acipenseriformes; family Acipenseridae; genus Acipenser; species Acipenser ruthenus. Next base: position 15,127,396 of record NC_081206.1, read on the forward strand.
GTTAACTTTGTAAATGTTTAAACTCAGATAACCTAAAACAAGATGCACACCAAGGAGCACTTCTCTATTTCAAATGCATATTTCTAACAACATTTAAACATTAACACACAATTCTATGAACAACTATGAACCCCTGATGATGATGCTGATGTGCAGTAATAAGTCACACTGCTGAACCAATATTTTCATTGGTTCTGTGAAATACCTACGGAGTTGGAAGAGATTTCAAACACTGATCCCAAAACGGAGAATAAGGATAGCAGCCTCCTAATTAAAATGTAATCCTCGAAAGAGATTCATTCCTTATCTATCTCCAATGTCACTAGCGGGTTTTGCATTTGCATTGTGTACAGCTACAGTAGTTACTAACAAGCCTGCCATTTGAGCCACCAGTAACATGACAAAGTAGATCACTATGTCCTGCATCACTTTACAGACAGGTACCTCCATGCACCCCAGATTACTGTGCCCTCTATAACAATGTGCTTAAGAAGGCCCTTTGCAACTTTCATCAGAACTTGGCAAGCACTTTTCTAAATATATGTAAAAACTTAGTGTGACCTACTGATTGACAGACAAAAAGATGTGACCCCTACATTTTGATCCATTCGAAAACTTGTACCAAAGAAGTTTGCAGTAGCACAAAAGGACCTCTAAATACATGCAGAAAGGGTGCCGTGCTCGTGCTCGCGCTCGCCTCCACTGTATAATAAACAGAAAGGGTGCCGCGCTCGCCTCCACTGTATAATAAACAGAAAGGGTGCCGCGCGCGCCTCCACTGTATAATAAACAGAAAGGATGCCGTGCTCGCCTCCACTGTATAATAAACAGAAAGGGTGCCGTGCTCGCCTCCACTGTATAATAAACAGAAAGGGTGCCGCGGTCGTACTCGCCTCCACTGTATAATAAACAGAAAGGGTGCCGCGCTCGCCTCCACTGTATAATAAACAGAAAGGGTGCCGTGGTCGTGCTCGCCTCCACTGTATAATAAACAGAAAGGGTGCCGCGGTCGTGCTCGCCTCCACTGTATAATAAACAGAAAGGGTGCCGCGCGCGCCTCCACTGTATAATAAACAGAAAGGATGCCGGGCTCGCCTCCACTGTATAATAAACAGAAAGGGTGCCGCGGTCGTGCTCACCTCCACTGTATAATAAACAGAAAGGATGCCACGCGCGCCTCCGCTGTATAATAAACAGAAGGTCCTGGAGTTACCTGTGGTTTGAAGAGTTCAGTGCAGTTATCAAAGGCTAGGGTTCCCTGGCTGTAGAACCCATTCTCGTTTTCCTTCATCTCTAGATCTGTGCCGAAATAAGCCAGAGCTACATTGTCCTGCAGGTAGAAGGGAACCTCAAGTTAGAACAAGGCAGCTATCAGGTTATTTTATTGCTCTGAGCATACTCTTAAACTCCGGGGAGACATTTAAGAAGGACAGAGATGTTTTGGACTCCTGTAGTGGATTGTTCGTGCACTGGGCTTGCAACGTATCCAGACAACTTTTAATAATCAAGAAAATCACACAGACTCATTTAATTTGAAGTTTTAGCGAAACAGAGCAGTAATAGTGCTCCTTCTGTTTATTAAATGCTTAAAAATGGATTGGGTGGTTGCACAGTAATACGGGTATGGTTATCACATACCCAGCCCTTAAGCTAGATATGCAAACCGCTAAAGCGCCCACCGCTAAATCCTAAAACATCCAATATATCACTCTCCAAAGCTAAAATGTAATTCTATTATCTTTGTGTGAATAATATATTTCAAAAGGTACCGGTGACTCCCTTTTCAAAATTAACTGAATGTGAGCTCATGGTTTCTCCACCCCTCCTTCCCTAAAAAAATGGTGAACTGGAGCTCACAGGTTCCTTGCTACCAAATGCAATACAAGTATATGTGTATATATGAAAGAGATGTTTGTTTAATACATAACATCAGCTTGTACAAGTATATATATATATATATATATATATATATATATATATATATATATATATATATATATAGAGAGAGAGAGAGAGAGAGAGAGAGAGAGAGAGAGAGAGAGATAGATACAATAGGTTAGATTTGCTTCATGTATAGATATGTTTTTTTTTTTTTTTTTTCTTATAAATTTAGTCGTTGCCAATTAGTTTTTATTATTTTCTCCCCAATTTGAAATGCCCAATTATTCTTTAGGATCAGCTCACCGCTACCACCCCTGCGCTGACTCGGGAGGGGCGAAGATGAACACACGCTGTCCTCCGAAGCGTGTGCCGTCAGCCGCCCGCTTCTTTACACACTGCGAACTCACCGTGCAGTCGCCTCAGAGCTACAGCGTCAGAGGACAACGCAGCTCTGGGCAGCTTACAGGCAAGCCCGCAGGCACCTGGCCAGACTACAGGGGTCGCTGGTGCGCGGTGAGCCGAGGACACCCTGGCCGACCTAACCCTCCCTCCCCCCGGGCGACGCTCGGCCAATTGAGCGCCGCCCCCTGGAAGCTCCCGTCCACGGTCAGCTGTGGAATAGCCTGGACTCGAACCGGCGACGTCCAGGCTATACCGCGCATCCTGCACTCTAGCGAGTGCTTTTACTGGATGCGCCACTCGGGAGCCCCGTATAGATATGTTTTAACACAATATTGGACAAAGACTGTACGGGTTTATCACTGAACATTTGAATAAAACCACTAAGCATACCGTGGCCAGTCCAGTTATTTTCATTTAAATGCAGGCTATAATGAACATGTTAAATATAACAGTCTCATATTAACTGTAACATGCTTAGACTAAGCCTGACCTCTCGCTGGTTCTAAAAATCCCCTGCGCAAGCAGGTTTGAAACACCTTGTTTACCTGCCAAGGCTAGTTTTTTATTAATACGAAACTCTACTGCAAGCGCTTTTCCAAATTCAACGCATTAAGTCATTTTTTGGCCGGATTCAAGAGACACCTCGGACCGGTATCTTTTCAGATAATAAAAAAGCTTACAGCCTAATTTTTATAACTAAGCTCTCACTATTTTTTTAATATAATGAGGTACACACTCCTGATTTTCTTAAAGCACCTTCCGTTGGTTATCATTCAAGGTTGATACACAGCTAATTCAAATCCTGCTTTTAATGACATTCCCTCTCTAGGTGAATTGACCTACTGTAGGAAATGTAAATATAAGAGCCTACCTAAAAAGAAGGCGTGCAAACAGAAAGCTCACTTCAACCTGGCATGCTGCCATGTGAAAGGTAATTGAATTTGCTTTAGGAGCCTGTGTGTACCTCTTACCAAAGTGTTGAAGACCGTGTTGTAGCAGATTGATGATCTGAGGTACCAGCTGACATTGAAAGCTGTATTCTGGTCACATGATCCCTGATCACCTTCGACTGGGAAAGAAACAGGGAGAAAGAGAGGGGACACTGTTTACAGACAGCGAGGGAGAGAGAGAGAGCACCTCAATCCTGACCTGAACACACCCTGCCTGTCATTCAGTCCCGGGCCTCTCTCAAGCAGAGAAACCAAATGGACAACAATGGATTTCTTCTTAAAATAATAATAATAATAATAAAAATTGTGTGTATACAGATTATACATATATATATATAATTACACAGTACTGTGCAAAAGTTTTAGGCAGGTGTGAAAAAATGCTGTAAAGTAAGAATGCTTTCAAAAATAGACATGTTAATAGTTTATATTTATCAATTAACAAAATGCAAAGTGAGTGAACAGAAGAAAAATCTACATCAAATCAATATTTGGTGTGACCACCCTTTGCCTTCAAAACAGCATCAATTCTTCTAGGTACACTTGCACACAGTTTTTGAAGGAACTCGGCAGGTAGGTTGGCCCAAACATCTTGGAGAACTAACCACAGTTCTTCTGTGGATTTAGGCAGCCTCAGTTGCTTCTCTCTCTTCATGTAATCCCAGACAGACCTCGATGATGTTGAGATCAGGGCTCTGTGGGGGCCATACCATCACTTCCAGGACTCCTTGTTCTTCTTTACGCTGAAGATAGTTCTTAATGACTTTCGCTGTATGTTTGGGGTCGTTGTCATGCTGCAGAATAAATTTGGGGCCAATCAGATGCCTCCCTGATGGTATTGCATGATGGATAAGTATCTGCCTGTACTTCTCAGCATTGAGGAGACCATTAATTCTGACCAAATCCCCAACTCCATTTGCAGAAATGCAGCCCCAAACTTGCAAGGAACCTCCACCATGCTTCACTGTTGCCTGCAGACACTCATTCGTGTACCACTCTCCAGCCCTTCGGCAAACAAACTGCCTTCTGCTACAGCCAAATATTTCAAATTTTGACTCATCAGTCCAGAGCACCTGCTGCCATTTTTCTGCACCCCAGTTCCTGTGTTTTCGTGCATAGTTGAGTCGCTTGGCCTTGTTTCCACGTCGAAGGTATGGCTTTTTGGCCGCAAGTCTTCCATGAAGGCCACTTCTGACCAGACTTCTCCGGACAGTAGATGGGTGTACCAGGGTCCCACTGTTTTCTGCCAATTCTGAGCTGATGGCACTGCTGGACATCTTCCGATTGCGAAGGGAAGTAAGCATGATGTGTCTTTCATCTGCTGCAGTAAGTTTCCTTGGCTGACCACTGCGTCTACAAGTGCTTCTTCAAAAGAGCTTGGACAGCACATCTGGAAACCCCTGTCTGCCTTGAAATTTCTGCCTGGGAGAGACCTTGCTGATGCAGTATAACTACCTTGTGTCTTACTGCTGTGCTCAGTCTTGCCATGGTGTATGACTTTTGACAGTAAACTTGTTAGCTGAGTTTGGCTGTTCCTCACCCAGTTGTATTCCTCCTACACAGCTGTTTCTGTTTCAGTTAATGATTGTCTTTCAACCTACATATTGAATTGATGATCATTAGCACCTGTTTGGTATAATTGTTTAATCATACACCTGACTATATGCCTACAAAATCCCTGACTTTGTGCAAGTGTACCTAGAAGAACTGATGCTGTTTTGAAGGCAAAGGGTGGTCACACCAAATATGGATTTGATTTAGATTTTTTTTCTGTTCACTCACTTTGCATTTAGTTAATTGATAAATATAATCTATTAACATGTCTATTTTTGAAAGCATTCTTACTTTACAGCATTTTTTCACACCTGCCTAAAACTTTTGCACAGTACTATATATATATATATATATATATATATATAAATATATAGGCTTGCTACTTTTCGATTTTAAATCGGTAAAGCTCGTTAAACGTCGAATTCCCAAAAAATCTTTTGTAGCAAAAGGAAAAAAAGTTACAAGAAAAAGATGTCTACAATTATTTATTTCAGCAATTTTTTTGCAAAACTCCAAAAATGCTAATTCAAAAGTATTCATACCCTGCCAAGGAAAATTAAATTAATAGCTAATTGAGGCACTGTGACAAAGTGGCACTGTGAATCAACAATCTCCCTCTCTACCTGTGAGAGCACTGTACAGCAGGAATTGCGTGCCCCATACTGAATGTTTCGGCAGTTCATTCCGGGGGCAGTCAGAAGCCGGCCATTCAGGAAAGGGATGACGTCATTGTACCAGGAGTCCCTGCCCTAGTACGGTAAGCAAAGTTTCATTCATGAATTGGAGGATACGTGATTGAACTAGCTATCGGAGGGGGCGGGGCTGAGGGTACTTTAGGGGGATGTGACGCCATAATCGGTTCCTTTGTTGTGGTTGATGGGAGGAAACGAGGACTTTTTGGAGCGAGAGTTAAGTGTTTTGTTTGTTTTGCAACCGTGTGTCTCTTGTCATTCTCAAAATAATTAAGCACGGATCTGGGAGCTGCAGCCTGGGGCCAGCGATTCACCCGGACTTCACCGCACCTGCACTTAACCAAGCATCACTGTTTCCAGCACCGCACCTGCACAAAGAGCACACACTGTCCGGAGATGTGTCTGTGTTTGTGTTGTGTTTGTGGTTTTTGTGATTATTATTTCGGGACTGCAACCCCTTGTTTTGACGCTGGCAATACCCATTGCTGGGTAGAGCCAGCTGTATTATTTGAGCCTGGTTTTGTGCTGGCAATACCCATTGCTGGGTAGAGCCAGCTTTATTATTTAATTTTTGTTCAAAAAATAAAAAAGAACTTGAACCGTAAACTTTGTGTTTTTCCTTGTCTGGAGCACCTGCATCACCTTTCACTACGCACAGCAACCCACACGTTCACAGGCACCTTTAGCAATAATAATCTCTTTTAAACAATTAAACAATTAAGATATTTGTCAATGAGCTTTTGGCATGATTCTTTAGTGATTTTTGACCATTCTGCAACACAAAATTGTTCCAGTTCATTCAAATCCCGAGGACTTCTCTTGTGCACAGCCTTCTTCAACTCATACCAAAGATTCTCAATCGGATTTAGATCGGGACTTTGACTAGGCCATTCCAGAACCTTGATTTTATTCTTCTTTAACCATTCGGAAGTAGATTTTGATGTGTGCTTTGGATCGTTGTGTTGGAACGTCCAGTTGCACTTTAAACCAAGTTTTGTAGCGGAGGGTTTCAGATGATTGGCCAATATCTTTTGGTATGCTATGGAATCCATTTTACCATGTATTGGAACTAAATTTCCTGTGCGAAAAACAGCCCCATAGAAGAATATTACCACCTCCATGCTTGTCAGTAGGTATGATGTTCTTTTCTTTGTACGCCTTACTAGACTTTCACCAAATAGCGTGACCAAATAGCTTGATTTTTGTTTCATTACTCCACAAAATCTTGGACCAAAACTCATATCCATCATTCAAATGCTGTTTTGCAAACTTTAAGTGATTGTCCTTGTGGTGTTTTCCTAAGAGTGTCTTTTTCCTTGGCCTGCGACCTTTGAGACCTTCACTATGCAATACTCGACCTATGGTTGAAATGGAAACCCCAGTCCCACTTGCAGCTAATTCACTTTCACTAATCCACTCTCTCTGGCAGTCAATCTTGGATTGTTATTAACCTTCCTCACAATTCTTCTACTTGTTCTTGGTGAAAGAACCTTCTTTCTTCCAGACCGAGGGAGTGTTGTGACAGTACCATGAGTCTTGTACTTCTTGATAATAGAAACAATAGTTGAAATTGGGATACTCAAATGCTTGGAAATCTTCTTGTATCCTTCTCCAGCTTTATGACAATAAATACTTTTCTGCCTAAGGTCAGATAGCTCCCATATTTGCTTATTGATAATGACAGCAGTCATCATATGTCTAACCCTTTTATACTCTAAGAATATTCACCTACAATCCTGCATTTTCTAGACTTTTCTAGAATTAGGTTCTGAATGATCATATTGAAATTTCTAGCACCTTGTAAACAATACTATCATAGCATCAAAGTGTATGAATACTTTTGAATTAACATTTTTGGAGTTTTGCAAAAAATTACTGAAATAAATAACTGTAGACATCTATTTCTTGTAACTTTTTTTTCTCATCCACAAAACCAAAACTTTTGCTACAAAAGATTTTTCCTAAAATCCTTTGTTTTTCGAGAAATTATACATTTCCACTGGGAATGCTATTATATATATATATTATATATATATATAATAGCATTTATTTAGTCACTACTATTTAGTGCTTGTATAGTTAAGCATGAAAGATATGAACTATTTAATAACAAACAGATGTACAGTAAATGTACAATTTGGGAAAACAACAAATGCCTGTGCAATCCCTCCACCAAGAGAGCTCAAAGGTTTTTATTAGAGAGCAGGTAGAGGAGACCTTCAGATAATCTCCACATTGAAAGTGATGGACAGTCTGTTCTGCTGCTTTTTCTTTCTACAAAAGTGTTGCCACGGACATCGAGGAAAAAACACAGGACAAATAATTAGAAACATGACTGGAATCTGTAAAACACACGCTTGTAAATCACTTTTCAAGAACACAAACATTCACAATAAAGATGTGACATGGATGGACTGAGGGAGAGGCTCCATTAATCTCATTAACTGGTGCTATTAATGTCTATACCAAGGGTGAGCAGTTCTCTAGATGCATTTAGAAATGCATGTCATATATAGATATGTGTACAGTGCACACGTACAGACTGGCAGACAGGTGCCTCCGCTATACACACGTCACCTGGGAAAAATCCAGTTCTGGGCACAGAAAGAGCTTTTACACTTCCATTACTTACATCGGATGTAGATGGTGGTGTTGGCATATAAAGTTTTGCGGAACACAGTGTTATTCTCCCTATCCTGAAAGTAAAGAGAGAGGAAATGTTGAGACTGCATGACCGTACACATTTACTAGAGGTGCAATCAGAAACCTAATCAAATGCAATCAACAGTAACCGATGCATTGAGAAGACTTTATTATAAAGCAAGAAGCAAAGACCAACCTGCTGGAAACTGAAACCATAAAAGAAAACTCAAATAAAAACAACAAGCATGCTAAAACTTTTTTTAATCCAACCAACAATAAGCCAGAACTCTGCATAATAATAAATAGGTGGCCAGATCCCAAATTCAGATACTTGGTCTCATGAATGTCCACACCGAGTTTCCTCAAACACTACAGAGATGTCAACTAGCAATGAAGAAGTACAGACAGTATGTCATCCTGGACATGCTTCTGAACTAGAGGGGGTTTTAATAGTATTATTCGGGTGACTTGGTAGGTAGGCAGCTCTTTAATGTACAAATGCAGTCTGATATAAACAGTTGTGTTTTGCACATATTTCCTGATAATAGATAGACATTTAATTATACATTAAAATACAACCCTGGTGAAAGAAATCCTATTGGAAATTTTATAGGAATCCTTCAGAAATTGAAATAATTCATATAGGAACTTTCAAATTTGATCCTATTAAATCCTATAAGAAACTTTAGAATCTAATAGGATTTAAAAGGATGTCCTATAATTATCAAGAGGATGTACGCGGACTCGCAGGATTCGCTGACGACGAAAACTAGGAACAAAATCATCTTCTAAGAGAAGCTCACGCAGCAAAAGTTGACGTGTCATCTTGTACTTTGATTCTACGAACAGCTTACACCTCCCTAAAGGTATGCGGACATTTTAAACAACAACTAGACTTACGTTATACCTATCATCGCTGGTGCAACCCGTGAAAAATTAGTAATGTGTGAAATCAACGTTAGTAAAGACACGCTTTAACTAAGCTAAGTAACAACTTACGCAGCCCAGACCTGCTGGACTCAGGTGGACTCGCTGGGGTGCATCTAAACGTGACCAGTGGAAACGGTGCATTAATGTTCTGTTGCGCTACAATTACAAACCCAAGTAAAACTACGTAGTCTTCTAAATGAGGGTTAACGCAATAAAATGGATTAAATGGAATTACAGTACGGTAACTAGTATACAGTTAAGTCGCTGAAAAAGACAAGCAATTGGGCGTAAACACACATCCATATGGCAAGGAAGAAAAGCTTCCGCGTTTAGTGTGTTTGTTTAGGCAAGGTGTCGTGGTTTCACAGGAAGGTTTGCAAATGTAAATACCTTGCTGAAACGGGGCCACGCTTTTATACTTTGGAAAGCTGGTTTGATTTACTGCGGTATGTATTTGGAACTGCGAATGTAGTGGTGTGCTAGCGCCCTGTCCGAAATGTAACAGTCAAATCCCGTCATGATTTAACGAAACTCACCTGGCTGACCGGTATTCTCCATAGAGACACCTCGAACCCGAGTCCAGGCCGGATAAGCGAAAGGAGAAATAACAATCCCTGCACAAACACAGACAAGTTCGGCATCATCTTCACAACAACACGAGCAACAGACAAGCATGCAATTCCGGGTACTGTCAAACACAGGCTCCTGCAATCTAGAACTCCCGCCACTAGAGGGGGATGTCGGGACTGGCGACGAGATTCAACAGCGACAGTCCCCGCTGGGTACACGACAGGGGATACTGAGTCAGAGTATTGTAACTTTTGATTGATTTTCTGCAGGAGATTCTGGAGATCAAGCACACAATGTATTTTATCGTTTTTAAAACTGTGTTTGTACGACTCTGCTTATTCTATATGGTTTAGCCTTATGCATGTATACGTATTCTGAAACAGACTTGGTTCGTTTGCATTCCATAATGGACTTCAATTCCCAGAAGCCCGCGGGAGGGATAGGGGGCGGGGTGCAGCTGTCAGAAAGGAGGATCACGTTTCTATTTACTTCCATAGAATTTGCAAACATAGAGGCATTTAAACCAGAGAAGCAATGGAACAGATACAGACTATGACGACAGCGACAGGAGAAAGGTACACGACCCCAGTACATTGGCTTTAAATCATTTATCTGTACTTGCATTATACGCTTACAGGTGGTGTCGTTTTTCTTAATCCAAATTTGTATTGTTTGTTGACCAACGTTTTAAAGTATTTTTTTTAATGTATTGAACAAACAGCACATTGAATTTATAATTATGGAAAATAAAAGTAAATGTGATTGGCTACATTGGAATGATCTCCACTTTTCGTTTTTTTTTTTTTTTTAACACAAACGCTGCCGGACTGAGACAAAACTGGCCGGACGGGGCAGTAAAACTGATCGATGATAAATCATACAACTCCTCGGGTCGCTCATCAGGACACAATGAGCGGAAGCTCTGCTCGTAGTAGTACCCAAAGATGTTTCTAATACGTTTATTTTACAATTTCACACATTACTGTTTTGTCTCAGTCAGGCGGCGTTTGTGTTAATATGATTTATGACGATCTGAGCAGTTTTACAGCCCCGACCGGTTTTGTCTCAGTCCGGCTTTTACCCGCTTCCAGATGCATTCTTTCTTTTATAAAAGTTTACCTTGGTAAATGCGCGCTATACTTTTGCAGTTTTCGCATGCAATACTATTACAATGCATTTATCACTGTTTGTCATGTTTTGAAATGCTTTACAATGCCTACCTGTGCTTTACTACCATACTTTCAATATGGTTTCTATTACTATGCCTTTGCTATGGAACTGTAAGTGCTTCAGCACAGCTATACATTTACTTTGTGTTTTCACGTTATAGGACCTCTTCTGACCCTGTGTATCTGCAGCACATGACACGAGTAGAGAGACAAAACAAAGTAGTGTATTGCACTGCACTTCAAGCAAACCAATAGCTTGTGACATTGCGCTATACCGACTTTATCGGTTTTTGATAGAATTGAAGCAAACATATGTAGCACTGCATATATTTTCCAATATACCGATTTATATCTCAACATATGCCTCCAGTATATTGCAATATATTTAATTTCCATAAGCGTGGATTTATGAGAAAACGATACAGTACGATTCATGTTGTGCTTTGTATTTTTGAGCTTTAAGCCTCCCATAGACTGCTGATTTTGTATTTCCAGTGTGGTCCCAGGGGATGAAGGCAAGGACAAGTTTAAGAAATGTGACCAGATTGCCTTTTACAGGTAATCCTTTGTGTGTGTGTATGTGGGGGGGGGAGCTGCCGGCCACGAAGAATTGGGGGGTGCCGGACCTCCCACCATGGCCACCCCCATGGACACTGTGCTTCCCCCTCTTCTGGGACTTTGAGACTGAGGGGGGAGGTGGCCATTTAGGCCATGTTGTGCTGCACACAAGGAGGGGAGGTGTGTGATGGGGTGCAGCCTATTTTGTGGTGGTTCTGTGTTTTTTTGTATTGTTTAGAGTGGATGTGAGTGAGTTTGGGGTGTGGTTCAGTGAGTGTGTGAGGAATGTGTGGAATGTGCCTGGGCTAATGAGGTGCGAATTGCCCAATTAGCCCAGGCACCTGTATAAAAGGGAGTGGTTGGGTATGTTAGGAGGAGAGTGTTTGTAACAGAGAGAAGACGTGTGTTAGAGAGAGAGTGAGTGGGGTTTTTTGGATTTGTTTAAAGCCTGTTTTGTGTTTGTCTTTTTGGTTGGCCATCGTGCCTTTTTATTTGTGTTTTGTTAATTAAAATATTTTGGTTTCACTGCACTTTGTGTCTCTGAGTCTTCCCTCTGCCGCTATCCTGCCACAGGTTGGTGTCAGAGTGGGATAGCGCCCCCCGGAAGTGCAGTTTTTTGTTTTGTTTAAAAAAAAAGAAAAAAAAAAAGGGAAGAGAGGATGAGGTGGAGGAAAATGGAGCTGGCCCAAGAGGAGGCAGATGACAGCTGGGAGCTATTTTTAAAAGGGCTCGCGGCAGAGTTGTGCCCTGGCTGTGGGGCATATGGACACACAGTGGCCATCTGCCCCACCCAGTATGAGGAGGAGGAGCTGCCGCTGCAACAGCCCGAGTGGGAGGCGCCCGAACGTCCACAGCCCGAGTGGGAGGAGCCCGAACGTCCACAGCCCGAGTGGGAGGAGCCCGAACGTCCACAGCCCGATAGGGAGGAGTCGGTGCGTCCATGGCCCGAGAGGGAGGAGTCGGTGCATCCACGGCCCGAGAGGGAGGAGTCGGTGCATCCACGGCCCGAGAGGGAGGAGCCGGTGCGTCCACGGCCCGGAGGGGAGGAGCCGGTGCGTCCACGGCCCGGAGGGGAGGAGCCAGTGCGTCCACGGCCCGGAGGGGAGGAGCCAGTGCATCCTAGGTCCGGCGGGGAGGAGCCAGTGCGTCCTGTGTCCGGAGGGGAGGAGCTGAAGGCCCAAACCCCTATTATTTTTTTGGGAGGGACGAGGGCGTGAAGCTCAGGCTCCACAGCAGCCGCTGTTTTTGCTGCTGAAGGGAGCCCAGCGGAGACGCCCGCCACCAGCCCTACCCCCGCTGTCGGAGGAGCCGGCAGCGCCACCAGCCCTACCCCCGCTGTCGGAGGAGCCGGCAGCGCCACCAGCCCTACCCCCGCTGTCGGAGGAGCCGGCAGCGCCACCAGCCCTACCCCCGCTGTCGGAGGAGCCGGCAGCGCCAACAGCTCTAACCCCGCTGTCGGAGGAGCCAGCAGCGCCACCGGAGGGAGACGAGCTGCTGTTCCCGCCGCCACCACCCGAGGGAGAGGAGCAGGAGCTGCCTCTGCCTCCACCACCACCACCCGAGGGAGAGGAGCAGGAGCTGCCTCTGCCTCCACCACCACCACCCGAGGGAGAGGAGCAGGAGCTGCCTCTGCCTCCACCACCACCACCCGAGGGAGAGGAGCAGGCGCTGCCTCTGCCTCCACCACCTGAGGGAGAGGAGCAGGAGCTGCCTCTGCCTCCACCACCACCACCCGAGGGAGAGGGGCAGGAGCTGCCTCTGCCGTCGCCTCCCGAGGGTCCGCTGCTGCTGCCGTCGCCTCCCGAGGGTCCGCTGCTGCTGCCGTCGCCTCCCGAGGGTCCGCTGCTGCTGCCGTCGCCTGGGGTCGCCAGGGATCCTGCTTCGCCTGGGGTCGCCAGGATCCTGCTTCGCCTGGGACCAGTTCCCCTCGCAGCAGTTTCGCTGCCGGAGATCGTGTGGTCGGAGCCCCACGGAGGGGAAATGCCGGCCATGAAGAAGGGGGGGGAGGTCAGGAGACCAGCTCCCCCAGCCGCACGTTTGCGGCAGGATAGTGTGTGGCGGGAGCCCCGGAAGAGGGAGCTGCCGGCCACGAAGAATTGGGGGGTGCCGGACCTCCCACCATGGCCACCCCCATGGACACTGTGCTTCCCCCTCTTCCGGGACTTTGAGACTGAGGGGGGAGGTGGCCATTTAGGCCATGTTGTGCTGCACACAAGGAGGGGAGGTGTGTGATGGGGTGCAGCCTATTTTGTAGTGGTTCTGTGTTTTTTTGTATTGTTTAGAGTGGATGTGAGTGAGTTTGGGGTGTGGTTCAGTGAGTGTGTGAGGAATGTGTGGAATGTGCCTGGGCTAATGAGGTGCGAATTGCCCAATTAGCCCAGGCACCTGTATAAAAGGGAGTGGTTGGGTATGTTAGGAGGAGAGTGTTTGTAACAGAGAGAAGACGTGTGTTAGAGAGAGAGTGAGTGGGGTTTTTTGGATTTGTTTAAAGCCTGTTTTGTGTTTGTCTTTTTGGTTGGCCATCGTGCCTTTTTATTTGTGTTTTGTTAATTAAAATATTTTGATTTCACTGCACTTTCTGTCTCTGAGTCTTCCCTCTGCTGCTATCCTGCCACAGTCTGTTAGCCCCCTGTCTGAGTCTCCCATCGTCGTATTGTACACAATATAAGACCATAGGGATCTGTCTTGATCTCAGCTTGTTTTTAATCACAGGTAGATGATACAATTAGATTGTCATGGAACCCATGGATTACAGTATGAAGACAAACGATAAATATTTACTATGTTTACCCAAAGTAATCCAGAGTTAATGTTATTAATCAATACTCTCAATCAATCAATACTTTATTTATATAGCACCTTTCATGCAAAAAGTACATCAAAGCGCTGTACAGGACAAAACAGAAGAACATCTAAATGCAATGCATGTGTATAGAGATTAAAGAGAAACACGGTTTAAAATTCAGTTTAAAAAAATGAATCTAACAAAGTAAGTTTTCAATTTTGACTGAAAGTCTTCCGCTGATGTATCATGTCTGATATGAGGTGGCAGTGTATTCCATGATCTGGGAGCACAGGGACTAAAAGCTCTCCCTCCCTTCCTGTTTGTGTACACCTGTGAGAGGCTCAGCAGACCTGCCTCAGCTGATCTTAAATCAAGAGAAGGTATAGATGTGATAGAAGCTCCTTTATATAATCTGGTGCCAGCAAATCAAGCATTGCAGTAGTCAAGTCAGGAAGACACATAACCATGACAAGAGATAAATGGACGAATTTTAGTAATGTTTTGCAAATGGTAAATGGAAACTTTAGTCACATTACGAATCTCAAAAGATAAATCAGTCAAATAAGACCCCTTTTTCACTCTGTTTTGATGTTTGTGGTCTAATTGCCCAGATCTGTGTTTAGAGATGTTGTGACTTCTAGTTGCTGCTGAGAACCTAATAACAGAACCCCTGTCTTTAACTGTAAAACAGGTTGGAACAGCCACCTCTTCACATCAGTAAAACATTCAGCTAAGGCTGATACAGCCAGGGTATCATCAGGTTTCACAGAGCTGTAGAGCTGTGAGTCTTCAGCGTAGCAGTGAAAGTTAACACCATGTTTATGTATTATCTCACTCAGTGGTAACATGTACAAGAGAAAAGAATGGGTCCCAGTAAAGAGCCTTGGGGAATGCCACAGGCAACCAAGGAAAATCCAGACAGTCTCCTAATGAAACAAATTGCTGTCTGTTAGTGAGATGTGACTTGAACCATTTTAAGACAATACCGGACAATCCAACCCAACCTCTGAGATGATCAATTAAAGCGGTGTGGTCCACTGTATCAAATGCAGCACTTCAGTCTAAAAGAACAGGAATAGATACACAGCTAGAGTCTGCACTTCACAGAACCTCAGTCACCCCTCTGATGAGCGCAGTCTCTGTACTGTGCGCAGAACGGAAACCCCACTGGCATTTGTCATGTGCTTTGTTACTCTCAGGAAATGAATTCGGCTGCTTTGCTATTACTTTATCCAGAATCTTAGCTGGAAATGGCAGATTTGAATTGGGTCTCTAATTGTTTAAAGCAGTGAGGTCTAGGTTTGGTTTCTTAAGCAGAGGTTTAACCACGGCCATTTTTAAGGCAGAGGGAACTACTCCTGATGTCAGTGATCTATTTATTAGGTCCAGGATAGTTTCACTGAAATCATGGAAAAGTGTTTTTTAATGTTGTTATTGTAACTTTAGTTTCCTCAGTTTTTCCACCCCCCCTTCAGTCCGCAAGCCCTGCAGTGAATTGTTGTCGTGTTTCCCAGACGGCAGAAGCAGCTCGCTGGATCGGTGCGGTACCACGCTCTGCTGGACACCCTGGAGGTATCGGAGACCCACGCAGAGCTGCAGCTTCAGCACACACACACAGAGGTCAGCCTCCTGAAGAGTGGGTGCTCACACACACACACACACACACACACACACACACACAGAGAGGTCAGCCTCCTGAAGAGTGGGTGCTTACACACACACGCACACACACACACACACACAGAGAGAGGTCAGCCTCCTGAAGAGTGGGTGCTTACACACACACACACACACACAGGTCAGCCTCCTGAAGAGTGGGTGCACACACACACACACAGAGGTCAGCCTCCTGAAGAGTGGGTGCACACACACACACACACACACACACACACACACACACACACAGAGGTCAGCCTCCTAGCCAGTGGGTGCTTTTAGAGATTTCTCATGTTTCTGTGTATATCATGCACTCAAGGAATTGCTTATATCTCTGGGAGTTTGTGTTTCACTACCTTGCAGGTGTAACATGCACCCAGGGGGAATTTGTTGGGTTACCTTGTGTGTGCTTTTGTCCTTAACCTTTTCAAAATGTGACTATCGTGATGTGAAGGATGGAAAGCTCAGATCTTCATTTAAGGCGATTCTGTAATGCAGGACAGAAAGTAAAAATAAAGTCTTCCTTTTATTAATGATAAACAAATTGAACAAAGTCCCTTTCACATCCACAATAAACTGCAGTGAACTAAAGAAACTAATACAAGTACAAATGGGAAGTTATTCCTTAATGTAACTTGCAAAACATACACAACACAAAAGCATGTGTTGCTACTGTGCAGCTGTGACTACACTGCAGAGCAGGGTGAGGCTTGTTAAAGTAAGAGGTCATTACTACTACAGAAAGTACTGTTCTTAAAGGGAAGTATTACTAACAATTACTGAAAATATAATATACAGAACAGAACGTACTGTTCTTAAAGGTACCAGTAAGTATAGTATTATTAAGACCAAAAGAGTCATTAGAGTGACTATCTTAGAAAATGCTTCGTAGAATTTGAAACAAGTAATTATTGCCAAAGAAATCTTCACATATTTTTATAGTTTTGTACTGCTATAACTACATTACATGAAAGAGCAACTTTGTATGGGTCTGACATAGCTGCAGTACTCTGCCCCTAGTGGAAGTCAGAAATACATCAGTAAAAAACAACACACAGAACAAATGTGTTATTTGTTACATCCACTAGGGGCAGGGAGACAGGTGGATACAATCAGGTGTACCAGCTGAACTCCTGCTGGAGAACTCTACTGAGGCCATAGGGGTGCTTTAAACTGAGGATGTGATACAGAAAATGATGCACATTGAATCTGAACAAGAAGAAAATGCAAGTACAGTGTGCTGTCTATATATCCTACAAGGATGTACAGTGTGCTGTCTATATATCCTACAAGGATGTACAGTGTGCTGTCTGTATATCCTACAAGGATGTACAGTGTGCTGTCTGTATATCCTACAAGGATGTACAGTGTGCTGTCTGTATATCCTACAAGGATGTACAGTGTGCTGTCTGTATATCCTACAAGGATGTACAGTGTGCTGTCTATATATCCTACAAGGATGTACAGTGTGCTGTCAGTATATCCTACAAGGATGTACAGTGTGCTGTCTGTATATCCTACAAGGATGCACAGTGTGCTGTCTGTATATCCTACAAGGATGCACAGTGTGCTGTCTGTATATCCTACAAGGATGCACAGTGTGCTGTCTGTATATCCTACAAGGATGCACAGTGTACTTCGTAGTGAAGCAAGCTGCTTTGTTTTTTGTTCACCGAACACACATTTCTAGTGCTTCCCACAGTAATGACATGCACTGTAATGTGTGTGAATTCTCTCTTCTCAAACACAGGCCCGCCTGCTTCTCCAAGCGTGTGGAATCAAGGGCGGGGCCGTCAGGGTAAAGATCAACGAGCTGCAGCCTATCAGATCCAGATATGAGGTTCCGGATGTTCTGATTGGAGAGCCGGTCACTCAGAGGTGAGTGTTCAGGCAGGGTGGCTGTGGGTTTCTAGACCTCGTTTCCCATAATGCCTGCGCGTGGCAGGGTTCCGGTGGAAGTTGCTGTGGTGTAATTACAGGAGTCGCCAGGGTGTTATTGTTATTGTTTTTGTGCCCGCTGTAATGACTGAATGAACTATCAAGGGAAAGTATATTTCCTGAGCATCTCCCCTTGTTTTCAGAGCAACAGTACTGAGATCAGCTCCTTAACTCCTTTAACTGTTTTTTTTATCCATTTCCTTATTTTTACTGAAGCTTTTTGATCCCTAACAAGTATGGTGCCAGTGTTGTGTCCAGTTTTGTCTGGGCATTGAAGAAAAAAAAGGGAGTAGGGGGTAGGGGAGAGAGAGTGTGCACACCACTATTTTGACCTGAAACTTCCTGCTGCCTGCCAGAGACGGATAGTTGTGACGAATTGTACAATTGTCTTGACTTGAGAAAAACTGATTTAAAAAATGGATAAAAAACAAATGTCCCATATGAACCTGCTTCACCCCCCCCCCCCCCCAGTGTAATAGCGCCCCCTATCTGTGTGCCCCTGCAGACTGAGAGCCGAGCCAGGAGGGGGCGGCGCTGTCACCCTGAGTGCAGAGGAATGCGGGTTCCAGGTCCGGGTCAAGGGTCACCCGTTCCTATTGGAGGTTGAGTGCGAAGGGGAGGTGCTGGGGAGCGTGAACGCACAGGGGAGACTGCACTTCGAGACACTGCAGACTCCACCCATTCAGGGGTACGTGGGGAGGGCGCCATGGAAACAGGGATATACAGTTGCTGAGGACCAATTAAGTAAACAATATTTCATAAAAAATAAAAAATAAATCTTTTTGAGTGTCTTGATTGGTTTGAATCTACTTTATTTCTCAGATATGATGTGAGCAGCTCACAAAGACAGGAAGGGTGAGGCTGTATAGAGATTCATTTTACTAGTTAATTCCATGAGTTGTGATCACAAGAGCCAACAAGAATCTTAACTTCCCTTCCCCGAAAGAAAGAGATCTCTCTTCAGAGCACATTGATGATAATGTCTAGAAGGTTATCACTGGCTGAATTTGTGAAAGCGTCTTTGCTAACAGTGTGTCACTTTGCTCTTTCACAGGGTCTCGTCTGTTGACAGTGACAAGGTAGTTCTGCACACTGTAGAGCCTTCCCATGATGCAGTAGAACACCTCTCATCCAAACGGCTCCAGGGACTGATAAAGGGGTCCTACTGTATCTGTTCTCAAGGTTGTATGTTTCAGATTAGGAACATTTGTATGGAAACTAACTCACATTTTACATTATTATTCCAGGGGGAAGATTCCCAAGGGCTGTGGAAAGAGGAATTTAAAACATTCCTTGATGTGAAAGCAAATGGTAAGATATATTTTCTTATTTGTATCGTACACCGTTGACTTATAAACACTGTGTTTAAAGAGGCTTTACAAAGTAATTACCTGCTGTTCACTTCCATTCGTTATATTGGGGCAAAATGTTTAGTTTTGAAAGAAAAGTTCAAGTAAACATGATATATGATACTGCACATGGTTAAAGAAATCACTGTTTGCAAGTCATGCTTTCAGATGTCCCTGTCCTTTCAATGGCTGCTTTCCTGTCACTAACCAACCAGCTTCTTCCCCTATTAATGGACATGCTTTCAGTCAGTAACATGCTTTGACCCAGAAGACTGTGCAAGGAGAAGTGTAACATATCCTGAGAATAAGGCATGGAAACAGAGCTTTCTTTAACCTAAAGTAGTAGCAGTTATGATGTTTTAAAAGGAATGTGTAATTCTTGTGTTAGCTTGTGATTGCTTTAATGAGAGAGAGGGGTGTTTTATATGAGCTCCTGTCTTTCAGGACCCAGTTCTGTGGGCCTGGATTTCTCTCTCCACGGATTTGAGCATGTTTACTGGATTCCTGAACACGCAGACACACTTCGGCTCAAAAACACCCGGTCAGGCTGAGCTGAGATCTTGAAGACAAGTTATTAAACATGATTCCTGTAGAACAGGGCGGAGGGAGGCTCTTATTGGGAGGCTTCTATACCAACTTGATGGTACACTCTGTGAAAATTCAAAGCTTCCTCAACATTATTGCTGTTCTGCAAATCACATTCTTTCAGTGAAGTTACAGTTCTGGAAGGGATGTTAATTCCGAGTGCTCGTACTTTTGTATATGAAACTAGATGTACATGCGTATGCATGCATATTTTTAATAAACTAGAAACAACCTAAATCCTGGCACTATAGGATTCTAGCAGCAGTGATTTCTGTGTTCTCCTCTAGAGATGTACACTGACTGATATCTGTGTTACTCCGCAGTGCTGGGGAGCCATACCGCTTGTACAACCTGGACGTCTTTGCCTATGAGATTCACAGCAGGCTGGATCTCTACGGCTCTGTCCCCCTGCTCCTGGGACACAGACTGGGCAGGACTGTCGGCATCTTCTGGTTGAACGCCTCCAAGACCCTGCTGGACATCGGCAATGAGATTGAAACCAAGGTAAACACTTGTCAGGGCTACTGATCCAGCAGAGGGAGGCTCTTCTACTCACTGTGCAGGACACAGAGCAGAGGGAGGCTCTTCTACTCACTGTGCAGGACACAGAGCAGAGGGAGGCTCTTCTACTCACTGTGCAGGACACAGAGCAGAGGGAGGCTCTTCTACTCACTGTGCAGGACACAGAGCAGAGGGAGGCTCGAATAAATACAAGGTGAGTCTGAACTATGGAGGATGCTGAATCCCTGTACCCCTGTGTCACTGTGTAGCCGTGTTACAGAACAGCCTGCAGTATTTACCACTACTTCACTTTTTTTTCACCCATCCTGTCTGTTAAGTCAGCTGGGGAATTAAATCAGGGGTCTTGGTGATATCAGTCATTTCATCTGAATTATTCTGCCATGGATTAATAATAGCTGGTTCAAAAGGCTGACAGTATAATCAATTAAACTCCACTGCTGCTGCTGAAGGTCCTGCTTTTCAATCCGCTGTGCTCCGCTCTCTGTTGATGGATGTAATTCGGTGTTTGGTCAGCAGGTGGCCCTGCACACTGTTGTGGAGCCAGTACAACTGTTCTTACAAAAGCTTACAGGATGACCACTCTTACAGTGGTGTCTGAGAGGGAGGAACATTTCATACATGTTTTTATACTCAATCTGGGTATCCAAATGCGTCCCAAATGTTGTGAAGTTACTACCAATGCAGAATGACTGGGTGGATTTGTTCTTCATTTTAACTCTGATAATGGACTTCAGCAATAGTGATTTCCAGACACAACCATCAAACAGCCTGGACAGTGTTTTTGAGCCGCTGCACATAGTGAGGGCTTATTATATACTGGATACCCAATGACCAGAGTGCTTTATTATCATCATTGATCAGTGTCATTGTGGTCATCACTCTGGAATACATTACTGCAATGAGTACATTTTCACAAAACAACCTGAAACTAGGCAGAAAGTCAGTTTCATGAGTACATAACAAAATGTATTTAAACAGTGGGCCATTCAGTCCACCAAATCTCATCTGGTCCTACTAGCTGACTGATCACAAAACTTTGTCAAGTCTGGTTTTAAAGGATCCCGGTGATTCAGCATCAAGGACATAGTTAGGTAACCCATTGCATACCCTAACCTTAAAGTCTGTCTCCTCTTAATTACTGTGTCTCTGGTGCTGGTTTCTGTGATGTGCTTAAAGTATTGACTAGGGTTATCTTAGTCAGATCCTTCTGAAGATTATTAATAAGCATCCTATGTTTGGATTGCTCTGTTTTGATCAGTCGAAGAGGGCCCATGCAGTGTTCTGTCAGCAGCAGCAGCCACCTCTACAGTAGTTCCGTGTAGACGCAGACGCAGTGTTGTAATTGCCCTGCTCTGTGCCTCTGCTCAGGGTTCGACAGACGCCCTGTTTGTCTGGAATGACATGAATGAGCCCTCTGTGTTTGATGGGCCCGAGCAGACCATGCTGAAGGATGCAGTGCATTGTGGGGGATGGGAGCACGGGGAGCTGCACAACCTGTATGGATTCTACCAGGTACCGTCGCTCCCCTCTTCACATTCCAACCGGGAGCAAACCCCCTGCAAAGGGGAGATAGTGGAGGCGGACCTACGGAAGTATGTCACACCTCACGCAGTTTTGCATTTATCTGGAGAACCACTTATCCAAAAACTCATGAAACGTGGTTTTAACTTTATTTAGCTCAAGGTATTGAGAATATCCGATGCTGGAGATACATGAGGCTGGCTGTCTACCCGTACATGCAGTATGTCCATTTGTATATCGCACTTAGATTTTTACATACATCGGGGGAGCCTCTTATTCAGTTGTCATAAACCGGTATTTAGCATGTTCAGAGTATTCGATGCTGTTCATGCAGGAGATGCAGTGAGGTCCCTGGTAGACAATTGAATAAACACCTTTCTCTTAGGGAGCACTTCTATGTTATAATGAACCTGCTGTTGATGTAGGCCTTGTTAATATCCATGGTACTGTTTTGTATTTATCTCCATGGGGACACTATGTACAGTGTATGTTAATGATGATCCCTTCCCCCTCCCCCCCCCCAGCACTGGGCCACCATGGAAGGTTTGATCCGGCACTCGAAAGGCACAGAGCGGCCCTTTGTTCTCACGCGCTCCTTCTTCGCAGGCTCCCAAAGGTTTGGTAAGGGAATGGTGAAGAGCGCACCCACAGCTTGTTGTACATTCCTACACAGTTTCTCCCCTAACCTGTTCTTTTCACAGCACTGCTCAGAATGAGTTTTCAGACTGCTCACTTCTGATGTAAAACAAGTTTACCTTTGGACTGCAAGTAGAACAGAAATAGAGTGTTTGTATTCCTGCTGTGCTGCTGTCCAAGTGGCACTTTTACATGTTCATTTGAAATCTTTCTTAAAGCGTTTTACAAAACACACAACATCACATTGTTACTATAGTCTAAGAGACTCCAGTGCAGTGATAACCTATAGATTCAGACGGGAAATCAGAAATCTGTAGCAACTGGAGACCTGTCCTCACAGCAACGGCAATGTTTAGTCCATTTCAGAAACAACGGTGTGAAATCCTGTTCGCGTACACGTGTATATTACAAATCACATTGCAGGAAAGCTTAAATCTGTGTGTGATTTATACATTTTATAAGGGAAAATAAAGCACAATAAACAAAACTACAAATAAAAGGTGCTGCGCTCGGCAGCTTCACCCCAACCGTCGCTACCCGCACGGCCCGGGTCTCCGTCCTACACTCACGGCTCCCTCAGCCTGCTATACAAATGTTTATCGGGGCTGCCCAAGGTTTTCCCCGCTACCGCTAATTCTTTTTCTTTTTTCCTTTTCTTTTTGTTGGGATTTCCGTCCCCACAGTTCTCGATCCAGCGCTTCCGTACGCCTAGTACGTCTCAGAGGGCAGACCTGAGGAAACAGCAGAATGTTAACTTATAGGGCCAGCAATTCCCCCAAGACCCGCCTCTCAGCCATTCAGAGAGAAGGAAAGCCCGCACACCCACTCTCCCCCCTCTCCGTGTCACTGCCATGACTGACAGGCGAATATTGACAGGCTGCTGCCCTCTTCCTGCAGCACTTCGAACACATCAGAAAAGTCAGTACAGGTCTCCCCCTGTTACAGTTACTGTCGCAGTTTTCTCTGGCTAAACTTTCGTGTTTTTATCAATAGTCTCGCAACGACACAGCACCTGTAGGCAGGCCTACATACAACTGGTTATGGTTTACAAATATATATACAAATGGGGACTTCCGGTGACGCGCGCCGCGAGATGGTCGCACTTCATTAAGCTCCTGACTGTTATCCCCTATCTACGTTTTATACTTAAATTTATTTTGCCTAAAGACTTCTTTTTTCTTATTAAATCCTGTTTAATGATGGCAGCGAACAAGAAAAACACTGCTTCTCCACAAAAAAATCCGGAGGGCAAACGTTTTAAGTCCTCTCCTTTGCCTGATGATGTGGCCTTGGTGATATCACAAGCAATCGCCGCTCAAAGAGATTCGATGCGCTGCATGGTAGCTGACATGTTGTCCGAGGCCTTGGGGGCTGCGCTGGGCCCGGTAAAGGATTACATGGCTGAAAACGGAGCCATGCTTCGATCACTTAAAGAAGATATCAGCACTCATGCTAAAAACATGGAGAGGGTATCTGCTAAAGTTGAGATTTTGCAAGGCAATCTTCGTCAAATAAAAAAGGACACTAACCATTGTCTCTCCCAGATTGACAAATTCCAAATGAAAATTAACGATTTGGAAGACAGATCACGACGAAACAATATTAGGTTGGTAAATTTACCATCGGGCCTTGAGGGTGACGACCCTGTTCGTTATCTACAGAAGATGCTGCCTTGCTGGATCCCGGACCTCGCTTCGGCTGCTCCTGGGCTTATTGAGATCGACAGAGCTCACCGGGTTTACTCAAACCACTCAAGCAACTCAGACAAGCCACGTACGCTGTTGTTTAGAGTTCTTCGTTATGCTGATCGCCAGGCTATTCTACAGGGTGCTCGCAAAGCGCAGCCGTCCCTTGCAGGAGGCCGCCGTTTGGGCTTCTACGCTGACTACAGCCCGGCAACAGCCCAGAGCAGGAAAGCCTTTACGGGAGTTAGAGCCAAACTTCGGCAGAAGGGCGTGGATTCCTTTTTAATCTACCCGGCAGTCTTGAAGGTCACCCACAGAGGCGATAAGCTATCCTTTGATTCACCAGGAGAAGTGGAGGATTTTTTGGCTGGCTTGGATCCCTCGACTTCGATGGCTGTAATTGCTCGAAAGTCTTTGCAATTTCAACCGGATATTACCGAGGAGGTCCCTATGCACGGCTCATAAGGAGGGATGAACAGGATTAGAATTGTTCTATTCTGAACTGCAAAGTGGAGCGGTACTGTATAGCACTGTATTTCGGGTTTACGCTTTTTTTTTTTTTTTTTTTTTTTTTTTTTTTAATTGTAAATATCTGCAATACCTGTTTTCAGCACCTCTATTTTTGTTCTGAACACAAGGGAGACGGCTTTAGAGGTTTTCTCCTGTGTTTTTATTTATTTATTTAATTTTTTTAATTGTAAATATCTGCAATACCTGTTTTCAGCACCTCTATTTTTGTTCTGAACACAAGGGAGACGGCTTTAGAGGTTCTCTCCGGAGTTTTTATTAATTTTTTTTCTCTTTTTTTTTTTTTCTCTCCCTCCAGTATTATTATTATTATTATTATTATCGTTTATACACGTGCTGTTCGGAAATAGTAAGGAGACATGAGTACCACTCTATAGTTCTATACCCTTCTTAAAAATAGCACAATTGTTTTCCTATTTACAGATGTTTTATTGCTTTATGCTGGAATCAAAAGGGATGGTTCAAAACCCCTTTTATTACTATTATTATTGTATCGCTAATTGTACAGCTCGCTGTCTGATCTTGTGTAAGACGCACATTTATTTTTCTCTCTTGTATCCACTACTATTGTAAATTGTACTCCGATACAACAGAAACTGTTGAAATGTTACAAGGAGACAGATTTAATTTCTAACAGCAGTAATAATTAGCTTCTAGTTTTGCTACCCCTTCTAATGTACTAATCTCAATTCATAAGGATGGTTAATGCAGTTTGCAATATCAGTTTGAAGGGGGTACAGGTGTTTGATGTTTGATGCTTGACATCGCATCGTGTTCGTCACAGATGTTTGCTACAGGGGGGAAAATGGGGATGGGGATGGGGGGGTTACATGGGTTTCCACTTTATCTGTTTCTTTACCATAAATGTTCTTGTGATCTTTCATACTTAGAAAACTTAAACACATGCTGTGCCCAGTCTCGAATGTTTCAGATCCTCTCATGGTGCTTGGAATACTTTGATAATGGCTAATATTACAGTTTTATCCCTCAATGTTAGAGGGTTAAACTCACCATTCAAACGCACCCGGGTCCTGGATCTCTTACGAAGGAAAAATGTTGACATAGCTCTTCTACAGGAGACACATTTAAAGCCAAAGGATGCTCCTCGACTCCAGAATAGTAGATATAAACTAATAGTTGCTTCCGGTGATGGCTCTCGAACAAAAGGTGTATTAATACTAATGAAACGAAGCATAAATCTAACATTTGAGAGAGTCAGCTCTGATCACAGTGGCAGATTAGCGTTTTGCTGTGCCTCCATTCAGGGTAAGAAAGTGGCGTTTGTCAGCATTTATGCACCCACCATTTTTGACCCTTTATTCTTCCCATGGCTTACCAAAGAACTATTACCACTGACAGAGTATTCACTGATTGTAGGGTCTGATATGAACACCTTTTTCGATTCCAAATTAGACAAATCCAATATCTCTATCTCTAATGCACAAGCATCGGCCTCTAAGATTTAAATTTAATCGACCTATGGTGCACACAAAATCCAACGGCAAGGGATTATACATACTTCTCTCCTTATCATAAAACGTTTTCAAGGATCGATTATATTCTTTCCTCCCCTGAACTAAACCCTTTAACTGGGAACGTAGAGTTTCTCCCCCGTAGTCTTTCAGATCATAATGCAATTTTAACCACTTTCAATTTAGCATCGATCCAAAGTAAACCGGCCAGGTGGAGATTTAATATTACACTTCTCCAAAATGACGAATTTCTCTCACAACTTAAACCCAAACTGAATGAATTTATTAACTTTAACAAAGATTCGGTTTCTGACCCAGCACTGGTCTGGTTTGTACGCAACAATGCGATTTGGTTTTCCTCTCATCTTAAAAAATCTAAATTACAGTTAATTTCCCAATTAGAGCTAAGTTGTAGTAAACTGGAAAAGGCCCTGAAATCTAATTACACCAGGGATACTGAACTTAAATTAAAGGCAGAAAAGGCAGAACTTAATAATCTATTACGGCAGCGAGTCGAGTTTCTTATGCATATCACCAAACATAAGTATTACTCTGAGGGAAGTCGGCCGAGCCGCCTCCTTGCCCTAACTCTTAAGCGTCAAGAAGGCAGATGCAACATTCAATCGATTAACTGCCCGGTGAAGGGCCCTACTTCAAACCCAAAAGATATTAACAAAACATTTAAATCTTTTTTTGCAAAGTTATACTCCTCTGACAAACAGCTCTCCCCTGACCACTGCCAAGCCTTCCTAGAGGATTTGAATATGCCTAACATCTCTTCAGAGGAGGCAGAGCAGCTAGACTGTCCAATCTCCATAGATGAATTACATCAAGCTGTAAAAACCACTAAAAAAGGCAGCTCCCCTGGGATTGATGGTTTGCCGGCTGAGCTGTATCTAGCTTTGTGGGATACTCTGGGCCCAATCTGGTTATCCACCATAAATTCTGCAATCGCAAAGGGTCATTTTCACAGAGACTGTAATACTGCCCTGTGGCAATGTGCCCCGCCCCTGTGTGCAATTGTGTGTTATGTGTTGTATGTTGCGTGTGTTAATGTTGGTGTATAGATTGGTACACGGGATATAAACAGGTCTGTGTTTCACGTGTATTTAAAAAGTGTAGATTTGTATTTAGGCACGAGGAGAGCACAAATCACTTCACGTGCTGGTTAAATGTAATATGCGAGCACGGGGTTGCACAGAATTAATTCACGTGCTGGGATTCAAGTGAATAATTAATTTGTAATTGAATCCCAGCACAACAGTATATATAGATGCACGTTTCTTTCACTCAGGGTTAGGTGTTCGGTGAGTGGAGAACGGGTGAGGAGCGGAGGTAAATGTTAGGAAAAATAATAATAAGTAGTAGTAAAATCTGCTCACCGTGTTGTGTTCGTCTGTCTGTGCACTGTTTAGTTCGTTTTGTTTTGGCCTCATTTATTTTGGCCTCAAGTGCCGTGTCCTGTGTTTTGTTGTTTCAAACCTTTTATTTTCTGTGCTGTTTTATTAAATGCTGAGCGAAACCATTCGCTCAGCTCCACCAAACTCCAAGTCTCTGTCTGTTTATTTCCTGCTTCTGGTCTGACGCCACCCACTCCGGCCGTCTTTGTGACACGTGGTGTCAGAAGTGAGATAAACAGCGCCTCCAAGCGTCAGACCAGGAGAGGGGGTTTTGGATTACAAAAAAAAAAAAATATATATATATATATATAGTAAAGCGAGGATGGGAAGAAAGAGCTGCAGGAAGCAGCGGAAGCATCCTGCATGCCGGGCTGGGAGGAGGACAGCCACAACGGGGCAGTAGCCACCCCACTGCCACCGGGTTCCCCACCGTCCCAGGAAATATGGGACTGGCTGGTGCACCCCGAGGGGAACTTCGCCAGTGACCTCCCCTGGGTTATTCACGCGCTGCAGAGGTGAGACTACAGAGACTACACGCTGCTCCCACCTTCACCGGCAGGAGCAGAGCAGCCGGAGCTGCCTCTGCCTCCGCCACCTACACCGGCAGGAGCAGAGCAGCCGGAGCTGCCTCTGCCTCCACCACCTACACCGGCAGGAGCTGCCTCTGCCACTTCCAGGAGCAGAGGAGCAGGAGCTGCCTCTGCCACTTCCAGGAGCAGAGGAGCAGGAGCTGCCTCTGCCTCTGCCACTGCCAGAAGCAGAACAGCAGGAGCTGTCTCTGCTTCCCGTACCTCCACCACGGGGAGTACGGTGGCCGGAGCCCCAGAAAGGGGAGCTGTCGGCCACGAAGAAGGGGGAGGAGGTCTGGAGACCACCAACCCCAGCAGCAGTTTCGCTGCCGGAGATCGTGGGGGAGGTCAGGAGACCTGCTCCCACTGCAGCAGTTTCGCTGCCGGAGATCGTGGGGGAGGTCTGGAGACCTGCTCCCACTGCAGCAGTTTCGCTGCCGGAGATCGTGGGGGAGGTCCGGAGACCTGCTCCCACTGCAGCAGTTTCGCTGCCGGAGATCGTGGGGGAGGTCCGGAGACCTGCTCCCACTGCAGCACTTGTGCTGCAGAAGAGACTGTGGCCGGAGCCCCGGAAGAGGGAGCTGCCGGCTACGAAGAAGAGGGGAGGTCAGGAGACCATTCCCCAAGCAGCTTTTCCGCTGCCAGGACTGCCCCGGCTGAAGGAGTCAGTCTGGGAGCTGTCAGCACGTCTGCTGACAGCATGGCCAGTAGCAGCCTGGCTATTTATGGTGCGTTTTAAAGAAATTTGCTTTCGGTCCAAATCTTATTAGAATGATACAAGTTCTGTACTCTAACCCTTCCGCAAGAGTTTCCACGGGTGGAAGCCTTTCAGACTTATTTAGTATCTTTCGTGGATCCAGACAAGGGTGCCCTCTCTCCCCTCTACTTTTTGACTTGTCACTAGAGCCCTTAGCCCAAGCTCCTTAGTTTCACCGGTGAAAATTGGATTGTCCTGCCACTCAATTTCACTATACGCCGATGACACACTTTTATATGTGTCTGATTTAGAGCGCTCTCTTCCAAATATACTTCAGATTTTTGAAAATTTCGGCTCAATAGCTGGTTACAAAATTAACTGGTCAAAATCAGTGTTAATGCTACTCAACGCGGAGGCAGGCAGAGTTAATATCCCCCCCATCATTCCAGTCTCACATCAAGTAACTTATTTGGGCATTGAGATACATCCCTCCATATCAACAATTGCTAAAAATAATTACACAAAAGTGCTAAAAAAAATTGAGGGGGATTTGAACAGATGGATGCTTCTGCCAGCTTCAGTTCCTGCCCGTATTGCCTCGATTAAAATGAATATTCTCCCCCGTATTAATTTTATTAGTTCAATGCTCCCATTGCCTCCACCAGTGGGCTACTGGTCAAAACTTGATTCCTTGTTGAGAAAATTCGTCTGGAATGGTAAACACTCTCGGATCAAATGGTCTTTATTACAACGCAGTAAAGCACAAGGCGGTTGGGCCTGTCCAAATTTTAAATTTTATCACTGGTCTTTCTTACTACGTACACTAAACCACTGGATGAACCCAACTATGCAGGCATCTTGGAAGGAAATAGAACAGGAAATATTATCCCCAATTAGAATACAAGATATACTGTTCTCTGGCCTTACTTACAAAAGGTGTTCCCTGCACTATGGCCCCATAATCGCTTACACTGTGCAAACTTTCCGGGCAGTGGAAAGAACTTTGGGTCTTAATATTAAGTGGCACAGACACTCGCCCATTTGGAACAATGTTAATATTTTATCTGGTGGTAAACCCCTTTCCTTGGACTCCTGGGCCCGGAGGGGTATAAACGTGTTGAACGATGTAGCCGGTCAGGAGTCTATCCTAGAGTTCCAGGACCTAGTTTCTCGCTATAGTATCCCTAGCACCTCTTTGTTTTTTTATTTTAGACTGAGATCTGCTTTAAAAACATATGGGGTTCCCTGGGGCTCCAACTTAATCCATCACCCAGTAGTGGATTGGGTCCTGGGGGCAGCACCTAAGGGCTTAGTCTCCCATATATATAAGCATCTCACCACACACTCCCCTGCCCCCCTCTCTTGTTCAAAACTATGGGAGAAGGATATAGCGCAATGGGGAGGGACTGTAGACTGGGATGCGGTTTGGGGTAGTGTCTTTGGAGCGTCTAAGAATCCAAATCACCAATTTATTCACTTTAAATTATGCCACAGAACTTATTTGACCCCTCGTAAAAGGCATTTTATGGGGCTAGCCCCTCATCCTTGTTGTACTTTGTGCAACCTAGGAGTACCAGGCACTCTGATGCATATACTGTGGGATTGCCCAGATGTTGGGGGCAGGTAGTAGATTCCATTTCTGCCATTATGGGGAGGTGCTTCCCACTGGACCCTGCCTTTCTTCTCCTGGGTGATGTTTCTAAATTTCCTCTCTCTGAGAATGAACATAGACTGTGGCTGGCAAGTATGACTGCTGCAAAAAAAATGACTGTGCAGCGCTGGCTCCCTCCTCATCAACTCTCCTTGCGGCACTGGCTACAGGTGTTTTTAGACATTATTTTTTTGGAGATGTCCTCAGCCAGAGTCAACGGAGCTAAAGCTTCCACTCTGCTGATGTGGAGAGACTCGGCAACTGCAATTAAGAAGTTACTATTGTTGTAATCAGTATGCATTGCTCATTTATTTGTCGTCAACCCATGTAACGAGGGGGTGGGAGGGGTGGGAGGGGCGGGAGGGGGCGGGGTGGGGTGAGGGAAATTTTTCCAGGGTCTTTCTGTTCACTTTGTATATAAATTTTCAATAAAAACTTAATTACAAAAAAAAAAAAAAAAAAAAAAAAAAAAGAATAATTGGCTGTATTTGGTTAAAAGTAATAAAATAATTCTCCAACGAAAAAAAAAAAAATATATATATATATACAAATATATATATATAATATTTTAAAGATATTCCTGGGCACAGTCTTTATTTGTGGGATTTATAATAAATGAATACATTGTGTGGAGGGTGTCTCTTTTTTTGTATAAGATGTCTTTTCACACAGTTTGAGCAGCCCAGTCTGCACGAGATGTTACCTGTTTAAACAATGACACCCTCCACGTGATGTGAACACTTATGAAATACTGTAAAGAAGTGCATTACTGTTTCCCAGGTGCTGTATGGACAGGGGACAATGTGGCTTCCTGGGATTACCTGAAACTCTCCATCCCAATGCTCCTTACTCTCAGCATCACTGGAATATCATTCTGTGGAGGTGAGCGGCCAGCTTCTCTCATGAAACGAGACTGGGCATGGCAACTAAATCTATAGTGGGCAAACCCTCGCCACATATGAAAAAGAATAACGATAATCTGTTGCCTGAGTATATCATGCATGAATTATTTTCCAAAATATAAACATTACGTTTCATATCCGGGCCAATCAAATGCATTCAAACTACAGGTCACTCCTGCTGAGACACCTTTCTCAGTACCGTTTATATCAAAGGCATTTTGTTCTTTATATCAAGCACACAAACTAATAATCTTTATCACTTTAATATGTCTCTGTGTGTGGGATTATTTACTATACTGTCAGTCATTTTTTGTCACCGTCCATTGCTTCAATTTTAGCCGTAGATGACTTCATTGGACCTGCGGGGTGACGAGGGTTCAAAGCTGTCACATTTTTGGTTGTATAAACCCATGGTAGATTGTTTCAATGTTTAAATCAATGTTTAAATACTGGTACAGCCTGTTTCACCGCACGCACTGCCACGCAGAGCCGCCCATCAGGTACAGCACAGCCAGGGCACCACACAGAGCACTGAGTCTGCACCTGTCAGGTACAGCACAGCCAGGGCACCACACACAGAGCACTGAGTCTGCACCTGTCAGGTACAGCACAGCCAGGGCACCACACACAGAGCACTGAGTCTGCACCTGTCAGGTACAGCACGGCCAGGGCACCACACACAGAGCACTGAGTCTGCACCTGTCAGGTACAGTACAGCCAGGGCACCACACACAGAGCACTGAGTCTGCATCTGTCAGGTACAGCACAGCCAGGACACCACACACAGAGCACTGAGTCTGCACCTGTCAGGTACAGCACAGCCAGGGCACCACACACAGAGCACTGAGTCTGCACCTGTCAGGTACAGCACGGCCAGGGCACCACACACAGAGCACTGAGTCTGCACCTGTCAGGTACAGTACAGCCAGGACACCACACACAGAGCACTGAGTCTGCACCTGTCAGGTACAGCACGGCCAGGGCACCACACACAGAGCACTGAGTCTGCACCTGTCAGGTACAGCACAGCCAGGGCACCACACACAGAGCACTGAGTCTGCACCTGTCAGGTACAGTACAGCCCGGACACCACACACAGAGCACTGAGTCTGCACCTGTCAGGTACAGCACGGCCAGGGCACCACACATAGAGCACTGAGTCTGCACCTGTCAGGTACAGTACAGCCAGGACACCACACACAGAGCACTGAGTCTGCACCTGTCAGGTACAGCACGGCCAGGGCACCACACACAGAGCACTGAGTCTGCACCTGTCAGGTACAGCACAGCCAGGGCACCACACACAGAGCATTTAGTCTGCATCTGTCAGGTACAGCACAGCCAGGGCACCACACACAGAGCACTGAGTCTGCACCTGTCAGGTACAGCACAGCCAGGACACCACACACAGAGCACTGAGTCTACACCTGTCAGGTACAGCACAGCCAGGGCACCACACACAGAGCACTGAGTCTGCATCTGTCAGGTACAGCACTGCTTTAAATGTATCGGGTGGCAAAAATGACAATGTTCGTATTCATTCCTGTAACAGAATTTATAAATGTGTTTTTCTCCTAATCATTTGATGAGTACCAGGTTTTTTTAAAAATTTCTGAGAGACTTCTGTTTTACTTCTGTTTCTGTACCAGTTTGGGGCATTCTTCTACAGAATTTGGCAGCCAAAGTTTATTACTTCTACTGTATGAATTACACTGTGTAACAATTTTGCTTTTGTGACCAGGACAGTGATATTTTGAAATTTACCTATTTTCCAGAACATTCCAGATAGATTCAGTGCTGAGTAAACTTGGAGTAACTTCTAGAACTTTCTAGAACTTTCCAGTAATATAAATAGTAGTATAAATACAGGGGCCTTAAGCCCACCAGTTCAGTTTAGTTCCAGCTGCCTAAGTGGATACATATCTGCATTTTTCTGAGATGGCATCAAGAGGCTGCAAGCATCCGGCAGACGCATTTTGCTATGTCTGCGGCCAATTTATCAAGACAAGAGCGAAAAAGTACTCCGTGGAAGCATCTGCTAAGATGTGTAAGGCCTACAAGGCATATTTCGGCATGCCTGTCGGGGATCAAGACAAACCCTGGGCACCTCATTTCACCTGCGAGCACTGCAAAAAAACTCTGGAAGGTAAGATGGACAATTGTTGCTCGGAATTTTATGTTATAAAATTTGTTAAAATTTTTAAAATTGTAAAAGTTTTTAATTGTAAAATGTTTTACAATTTTCAATGTTATTGAAAAAATATATCATATATGAAAAATGTTGCGAGAATCTCTTACACATTAGTCATGGGTGAAATAAATGTATTTTTGTAGGATGGTACAGAGGGGAAAAGAGAGCCATGAAGTTCATTATTATTATTATTATTATTATTATTATTATTATTATTATTTATTTCTTAGCAGACGCCCTTATCCAGGGCGACTTACAATCGTAAGCAAATACATTTCAAGTGTTACAATACAAGTAATACAATAAGAGCAAGAAATACAATAATTTTTGTTCAAGTGTGACAAACCACAATTCAATAATACAGCAGATAATAGTGATAGTTACATCAGGATATGATTAAATAGTGATAGTTACATCAGGATATGATTAAGTACAAAATACTACAGGTTAAACACTTCGCAGATTACAGTATTCTGAAGTACAGGATTAAATGCAGTAAAATAGGGGGCAGATAAGAGCAAAATAAAGCACATTTAAATCTACAGGTGCTGTTTGAAGAGGTGAGTCTTAAGGAGGCGCTGGAATGTGGTCAGGGACTGGGCAGTCCTGACATCTGTAGGAAGGTCATTCCACCACTGCGGAGCAAGGGTGGAGAAGGAGCAGGCTCTGGAGGCAGGGGAGCGTAGCGGAGGTAGAGCCAGTCTTCCTGTGCAGGCGGAGCGGAGAGGTCGAGTGGGGGTGTAGGGAGAGATGAGGGTCTGGATGTAGCTGGGTGCAGTCTGGTCAAGGCATCTGTAGGCTAGTACAAGAGTCTTGAACTGGATGCGAGCGGTGATCGGGAGCCAGTGAAGCGAGCGGAGTAGTGGAGTAGCGTGGGCGAAGCGAGGCAGCGAGAACACCAGGCGGGCAGCAGAGTTCTGGATGAGCTGGAGCGGACGGGTGGCGGACGCAGGGAGGCCAGCTAGGAGGGAGTTGCAGTAGTCTAGGCGGGAGAGTACCAGGGCCTGGACCAGGAGCTGGGTAGCATAGTTGGTGAGGAAGGGTCGGATTCTTCGGATGTTGCTCAGGAAGAATCGGCAAGTGCGTGCCAGAGTAGAGATGTGCTGGGAATAAGAGAGGCAGGGGTCCAGGGTGACTCCAAGGTTCTTAGCGGAGGAAGAGGGAGAGAGTGTGGTAGATTCCAGAGGAACGGAGATAGAGAGATCAGAGGAGGGGGAGGAGGAGGGAAAGAAAAGGAGGTCAGATTTAGAGAGGTTGAGTTTGAGGTGATGCGAGTGCATCCAGGAGGAAATAGCAGACAGACACAGACAGGTAGAGATACAGGAGGAGATGGTGGAGTCAGAGGTGGGGAAGGAGAGGAAAATCTGAGCATCATCAGCATAGAAATGGTATGAGAAACCATAGGATGCGATGAGGGGGCCCAGGGAGCGGGTGTAGAGAGAGAACAGGAGAGGACCCAAGACTGACCCTTGGGGGACTCCAGTTAAGAGTGGGTGAGGTGTGGAGGTTGCTCCACGCCAGGTTACCTGGTAAGTGCGGTTGGAGAGGTAGGAGGAGAACCAGGCCAGAGCAGTGCCAGAGGATTCCCAGGTCAGCGAGAGAGGATAGTAGAACAGAGGAGAGAGAGGCAGCTCGGGCACACTTAAGTGAGTTGGTGACAGACAGGAGGGCAGTTTCAGTGGAGTGAGCAGAGCGGAAGCCAGATTGGAGAGGGTCAAGCAGAGAGTGGTTGGACAGGAAAGCAGAGAGCTGGCGGTGTACAGTCCGCTCGAGGGTTTTGGAGAGGAAGGGTAGGAGGGAGACAGGACGGTAGCTCTGGAGGGAGGTGGGGTTTTTTGAGGAGGGCTATCCCAAGAATTTGGTGGGAACCCACTGACCACTCAAGCAACTGCTACTTCTGCATGGTGGACCCTTCCAAGCGGACCGAGTTCTCTGTGGGGAGGAACAACGTCAAGTGGGAGCCACTGGTGGACCCCCGGAAGGTGCTGATGCCACCACTGCACATCAAATTGGGCCTCATGAAACAATTTGTCAGAGCTCTAGATAAGGAGTCGGCAGCCTTCAAGTACCTTCAAGACTTCTTCCCTAAGCTGTCTGAGGCAAAGGTCAAAGCCGGTGTCTTCGTCGGACCACAGATAAAGAAGATCCTGGAGTGCAATGAATTCCCCAAGAAGCTCACTAGTAAGGAGAAAGCGGCTTGGAACAGCTTTGTCACAGTGGTTTGGGGCTTCCTGGGCAATCACAAGGCCGAAAACTGTGGAGCTGGTTGAGACTCTGGTGAAGAACTACAGCACAATGGGCTGTAGGATGTCCCTCAAAGTCCATATCCTTGATGCTCATCTTGATAAATTCAAGGAGAACATGGGAGCGTACTCGGAGGAGCAAGGCGAGCGCTTCCACCAGGATATACTGGACTTTGAACGCCGCTACCAAGGACAGTATAACGAGAACATGATGGGAGACTACATTTGGGGGCTGATTCGTGAAAGTGATTTACAGTATAATCGAAAATCTCGAAAAACTACTCACTTCTAAATCTTTTGTAGTCATTTTTGTATTACTTTAGTATAAATACATGTTAATTTGGATTCATATGTTGTTTTTTTCTGACTTTATGTGAACGAAAAGACACAAATTCGCCCGTTTTCTCATTGGAAATAGGTCAATTTCAAAATATCACTGTCCTGGTCACAAAAGCAATTTGTGGGGAATAATAGCCATTTTCTATACTTTTGAGGCATAAGCAATTAGGAAATAACACTTACTACCCAGGAACAAAAATTGTGTTACATAGTGTTATCAAAGCATATTGGCTCTCAAGCTGCAGTACCGCTTGAAACCAATGGAGGGGGGACGACCGCATGCATAATGACATCTTCCACTGTTTTCCATCCTTTATCATTGCAAATTGTGGGTCGAGACCAGGGCACATGTCAGTTATCTGCTTTGAGCTGCTGCCCCTGGAAACAGTCAGAACAGAAGCTATTAATACATAATGCCCAAGTGAGTCTCCTTCTCATTCCAGGCCACTCTGGGTTGAGTTCCCTGGATAGATACAGAGCTTTGAGATGGAAGACGAGTACATGATAGGTACTGTTTTCATTGTACAGACTGTGCAGTGATCCCTTGTATTTGCCAAATCTATTCCCCTCTTAACAAAACCCTTATGCAGTGCAGTCAAACCCTTTTAACACTTCACCAGCAGCAAGCAGTGCAGAAAAGGTCTGTATCGCTTCGAAAATGATTTAACCCTACATATTCATTTTTTTAGCCAGTAGTCATTTTCATGAAACTGCGCGTCTGTGTGTGCCGAATTCATTAGTTTCAGCACTGTATTTGATACCTGCATTCTTTACAGTACCCTGCTTATGGCCTGTTACAGTGTGTATTGAAAATGAAAGGAGGGCTCTATATTTTTACAGTGTGGTACATGAAGAAATATTACAAGGGAGTCCTACTGCACTACAGTATGTGGGGACGTTTCTGTGTCCAAAATATTTATTTTGTGACAGTGATTGGAACAAATGTGTACGCTGTGTTTCTGTTATTTATTTCTTGGTGTTTATGTCTGGTAGTAAATTCTTTGTCTTGTTTTTATTTGATTTCCATTAAATAAGCAGTGTTATCTTTCTAGACTGTATTGATGAGTAAACACTGTGTCTAACGTTTTACATGTAACTTGCATCATTCTTACATCATTATGAAGCTGATAACCCGTTCTTGTTTCTCACAAAGGGAATGCGTTGCTGGCTTGCCCTGTGATGGATGCTGGGGTGACAGAAGTGAATTTTTTATTTCCTGGTTCAG
Organism: Acipenser ruthenus; assembly: GCF_902713425.1. NCBI lineage: Eukaryota > Metazoa > Chordata > Actinopteri > Acipenseriformes > Acipenseridae > Acipenser > Acipenser ruthenus. The sequence goes on from NC_081206.1 coordinate 15,164,639, forward strand.
GGGAGGTGAGCCTGGGGGTGCAGTGCAGGCAGGTCTGTGTGTGTACGTCACGCTTGAGAACCGCCTGTCCCTCTGCCACAAGTTACTGAGTGTGTAAGAATCCTAAGAAATCTGACTCTGTCTGTCCATAACATTTACATTTCAACATATATCTACAGCACGGTTGGAAATAAGACTCCCATTCCTGGTTTTCCTTAAGCAATAAACCCAAAGAAGAGGGCTTTACTGTCTGCTAAATCCCGCCTCGTGCCGTTAATGAGGGTTCTATTAGAAAATGGCTGCGTTTCTGAAAAATAACATTTAAAGTTGTTCTGATTGTTTTGATTTTGTGATTTTATGCAGCACTAGTTTTTGTTGCTAATGAATGCATACATTTTTCCTCAATATTCCTTCAGGCTTCATTATCCCAACAGTGGACGATGTCAAGTAGTGGGTATTTGCCTAAATAATACCTCAATATTTAAAAAAACAAACATAATAATCTTCTACTTCCATGGAGCTGGTCTTCCGTTCAGTACCTCATACACAAAAGCGAACACGGTTTTGAGTGCAGGTTCATGGATTTGTGTAAGTTTCGGTATTTAAATTATCATTAGGTCCTAAAATTTACTAATGAAAGTGGGGAAAAAAAAAAATAATAATCTGACTTGTTCAGTGTGTTCATAAAGGTTATTCAAACCCTCCTGGCTTTGTTAGAGAAGAGAGCACTGTGCCTGTGTTGTTATTATGGTATGCTAAAATAAAGTTGCTGAAAGTAATCCGTCTGCACCAGTGGTCTGGTTTCTTGTCATTCAAACCGGACACTAGTTGCTATTACTATTGCTGTTGTGGTTACTGTATTGCCAATGACAGCAAATTATTATTTATTTATTTTAATAAATAAATATTTTTATATTTGCTATACTAAATTTTAAATAGATAGATTGAACTATAGCACAGCGAGGAAGCACGAAAAAGGTAAAATACATAAATGAATACTGTATTATTTTTTTTTCCAGAGGATTGATTTGGAACAGATTAAACGTAGTTGGAATGATAACATTCAAGGTCCTTTATTAGGGATCTCATATTGACCAATCAGGTTAAAGGAAATCTACGGTCCATGTTCTAATAGGAGTTTAATAGAACACACCTGAGCTTGTTACCGATACACTGTGAAACTGCTATGCAATAGGAGGCTTATTTCCACCCCTGTAGAGAACCGCTTGTCCTATTGTGTTGAAACTTGATAAAGACCTTTTTTTTAAATTTAAGAACAAATTATTGAGTGTATCAAAATATGGAGGCCCCATGTTTGTCTGTCTGTCTCTCTGTCCTTATGTCCCAGTTTTTACATACATCTAGAAAAGCACTTAATCAGTTATGATCTGGACATGCTTTCACAGAAGCTATTGAGATTGTCAGAACCTGGGGATCTGTCCATCAATCTGAAACTTACATTTATTTGTATACAGTGGATATGGTTCATAGTGATCCACTTTTACATGTTGCTGATGGCTCTAATTTCGAATGTACAGCCATGGCAGTGGGGGTGTGAGTATCACTGACAGGCTTGCTTGTGTGTTTGCAGTTCTGGTATGACATCAGGACATTCAGACGCTTTGAGTGAGGCATGAACACAAGTGTCCCTGTGACCCTGGACAGTGTAAGTACTGAATTTACAAAGCTGCTGTGCCCAATAGAGATTTGCAGCTAAATATAGAATGAAAAATAACATCATTTCAAGGTTGAACACTAGATTTCCATTACACGAGAGTAGATGTTAAAACTTCATGCTGATTTGAACTCGGCTCTCGCCAAGATAAGCACCAACTAAGACGTAGCTTTACAGTAAACTAATGTGATCCATATGTGTCTCCATCCATTTACGTTTCCTTCCATATGATGATGTAGATATCCTTCTGTCTGGTGTTAATGGCTGAAGTGTAATGCTGGCTCCAGGGATCAGCTTATTTTGCCTCCCTGGCGCATCAGCACACACAACGGCTGCAATGCTGGCTCCGGGGATCAACCAAAGTGCGGCCTCCCCAGCGCATCAGCATGACAACCGTCTGGATTGAGCTAAGTAGGGTACATCTCTGGGGTTTTCAAGTGGGCACCTTCCATCCTCAGTGTTTCGTCGACTAGCCCACGACACCTCAAGAGGGCTCGACGGTGATTCTGGCGTCCCAGCATCACCCCCCTCCGTCCCCCACTCAACTCAGCCCAGCTTACTTACCTGTCCCCAGCCAGAATCTTTCCGTCTCAACCACAGCCAGTTACTGCTCCTCTCTGCTGCTTCAGATAAGTTCTTCACTGTGCGACGCAACTCTTGGCCACTGAATCCGACGTCTCTGAGAAACCGGGTTGTAGAGTGTGCCACAAATCCTCGACAACCCACTTCCACTGGGTAAACCCGAACTCTCCATCCTCGCTGTTCCGCTTCAGTGGCTAGTTGAGCATACCGCAGTTTCTTCCTCTCATACGCCTCATCTACAGCATCCTCCCATGGCACTGTTAACTCTACCAGGTGAACAAGGCGTGCTGATCCAGACCACAAGACAATATCTGGTCGAAGGTTAGTGGTGGCAATCTCAGGTGGAAAAATAAGCCGTTGACCAACATCTGCCAGCATATTCCAGTCTCTAGCAGCTTCCAGTTGTCCTGGGCGAGGATTGGTTTTAACACCTTTTCTTGGTGGTTGCTCTCCTGGGCGGAGGAATGTTGTCTTTTGTGTGTAATGTTTTGATGGAACAGGTGGCAACTTATTGGTCTTGTTACGCTTGTCTTCCAATGCTAAGGCCAAACATCGCAGCACCTGGTCATGGCGCCAAGTAAACCGTCCTTGGCTAAGAGCCACCTTACATCCTGTCAAAATGTGCCTTAATGTTGCAGGTGATGAACACAAAGGACATGAGGGATCCTCTCCTACCCAGAGGTTTAGGTTCTGTGGTGATGGGAGAACATCATATGTTGACCTGATGAGGAAACTGATCCTGCTCTGTTCCATTGACCATAGGTCTTGCCAGCCAATCTTGCGTTGTTCCACACTCTCCCATCTCATCCATTCTCCCTGTTTGGCCTGGGAAATGGCCTTTATACACCTCATCCTCTCCTCCTGCTTTTGCACCTCGTTGACTACCAGCTTCCTCCTTTGAGCTGGGGCCGCCTTGTGCCATGTAGGAGGAGTTGAACTGAAACCAAGACCCCCTCTTCCATGCTGAACTTGCCCCATGATATCACCAATTCGAAGGGCAGCCTTTGCATCTTCCACAGCTTTCTTTGCCGCCCACTTTCTTCCAGTTTTCAACACAGGTGCTGCCTCCCTTACGCATTTATCGCGTGACTCTACTAATGTCATTTCCAGTCTGACCTTGGCGCACTTAAACTCCTCGGTTAGAGCAGAGACTGGTAGCTGCAGTATTCCTTTACCATAAAGTCCCACTCTGCTGAGGCAGCGTGGAACTCCCAACCACTTCCTGATGTATGAACTGATTAAAGCTTCCAGCTTCTCTACTGTTGTCAAAGAAACCTCGTACACAGTCAGTGGCCACAGCAACCTTGGCAGTAGACCAAACTGAAAGCACCAGAGTTTTAGTTTACCTGGTAGAGCGCAGCTGTCTATGCTCTTCAACCCTTCCACTGCTTGTTGTCTAACTTCTCCCACACGAACTGTGTCCTTTAGATCCCCGTCGTACCATCTCCCAAGACTCTTCACTGGCTTCTCAGACACTGTTGGTATTGCCTCACCATTAATGAAGAATGTTTTATCTACTACTTTGCCTTTAATTATAGAGATGCTCCTTGATTTAGTGGGCTTGAATTGCATTCGTGCCCATTCAATGTTATTGGTTAATTTGCCCAATAATCGATTAGTGCAGGCTACTGTTGTAGTCATGGTTGTCATGTCATCCATATATGCTCGAATTGGTGGTAGTCGCATTCCAGAAGCCAAGCGCTCTCCTCCTACTACCCATTTTGATGCCCTAATGATTACTTCCATTGCCATGGTAAAAGCCAGTGGAGAAATGGTGCATCCTGCCATTATTCCAACCTCTAGGCATTGCCATGTAGTGCTGAATTCTGAAGTTGAAAAACTGAATTGCAAATCTCCAAAATAGGCTTTCACTAAATTTGTTATTGTCATCGGTACACTGAAAAAATCAAATGCTGCCCAAAGTAGTTCATGTGGCACTGAACCATATGCATTAGCCAAATCCAGGAATGTCACATGGAGCTCCTTCCTCTCCTTTTTAGCTGATTGAATTTGTTGCCAGATCACATTGATGTGTTCTAAGCAACCTGGGAAACCTGGAATGCCCGCTTTTTGTATTGAAGTGTCAATGAAGCAGTTCTTTAATAGGTAAGCTGACAATCTCTGAGCAATAATGCTGAAGAAAATCTTGCCTTCTACGTTTAATAGGGAAATGGGACGAAACTGACTGATGCTTGTAGAATCTTTTTCTTTAGGTATAAAGACTCCACCTGCTCGGCGCCATGCTCTTGGTACAACCTGTTTTTCCCATGCCACTTTCATCAATTTCCACAGAATTCGTAGAACTCCTGAAGCACTCTTGTACACTCTGTACGGAACTCCATTAGGCCCTGGAGATGATGAAGCCCTTGCTTTTTTCACAGCTTGCTCTATTTCTTTCCACTTAGGTGCACAGTCCTCCATTTGGTATTCTGGTGGATTGATAGGTGGGATGTCTGACGGAATTGACATAGGCTCCTGCCTTTTTGAATCTGTATGTGTTTCCTCCAAATATCTCTCCAGCTCAACCTTAGATGCTTTTAGTGTGCCATTCTTCTCACTGGTGAATAACTTCTTTACAAATTTGAATGGGTCTTTATAAAAGTTAGCTCTCGCACGCTCCTTCTTTTTGTAGCGTTTCCGTAGGCGCTCAGCTCTGCGCAATGTTGCAAGCTTATCTTTTATGACCTTTTGTAAGAGATTGAGTCCCTCCTTCTGACTTTGTTCTGCTCTTCTCCATTGGTTCCTCAGCTGTCTCCTTTCTCTAACTAAGCGTTCAATCTCCTGCTGCCGTCTAGACTTTCCAGGAATAGTTTGTACTTTTTCCTTCCTTTTTTCATCTCCAAACCTCTCACTTCCATATGCGTAGATGATGTCTCCAAATTTATCCAGCTTCTTTTCAACTGTTCCACTTAATCTTTCCAATGCAATGCAGAGATCTGTGTTTACTGTGTCCCATGCAGTTTTCTCACAAGCTCTTGGCCATTTAACTCCAGGCTTGTGCCCGTTGAGGTTCTTTTCTCTCTTATGCTGGTTTGTCTGACCGGGTTCACAAGGATCATTAGGTTCATCACTAACTGTGTCCATGCAAGTCCTCCTCACATCTATGACAGGGGTGCTGATATCCTGCGAACTGTGGTTTGCTTCCTGTCGCTGGATTTCATTCGACTGACTTGACTGACTTCGTAAGAAGTACTGATCAATGCGAGGCCCTTGTCCCTTCTCCCTCAAGCATTTCATTCTCCCTTGATGAATCTTCAAACCCCTGACCATTGTCGCAAGAAGCTTCTGATCTCAATAAGGTACCTGCTTCTGTAAGCAGTGAAATTGCTTCTAGTTGTATAGCATCCTGCTTGTTTAATTGCTCTCTGGAGCTTCACTTGCCTTTGTCTTTGCACTTCCTACAAAATTGGGCCTGTAAGTTATGTGAAAGCATCACTGCAGGCTGTGACTCGCATGCTGCTGTAAAAACATAAATATATAAATAAAGGTTCTGATTTTCTTTGTTTTCTGGTTTAAAAAATGCGGTTGAGTCTTGAAGTGTAGCACCGAGTTTCCCTGCTTTGGGTGTGGATCTGTTTCCCCCTCCCTGGTTTAGGTCCCTGTCTTCCAGCGAGGTGGCACCATTGTCCCCAGAAAGACGAAAGCGGGCCGGTCGACGGCCTGTCTGAGCTCCATCCCCTTCGATCTGACTGTGGCCCTGAATTCACAGGTAATGTTTGTGACTCTGCAGATTCAGAAGGAAAGGAAGACAAGTGGCTCTGGTGTTCTGAATTCCTACACATTAATTATACTGTACCTACGACAGATATGAACCATTTCTTACCCCTGCACAATGAACAGCTATCCCAGCCAGTAAATCCGTGTTGAGAGTAAATATAATATATCATTTGAAATGTATATATATGTCCCTATGCTTTCTGAGGGGTGGTGTATATTTAGGATATAACTATAGTAGGGCTGTAACTCTGTTTAGATTCAACATTTAAACCTTTTTCTGTAAATGCTCAATTTCCATTGAAACTGTCGTGTTTTAAATGAAAAAGTAGAGTGGTATTTACAGTGATCTTTATATATTTATTTCCTTTGCAAGCTGGCACTAATAATGAAATTAGCCTCACTGTTAACTTTAGTCTCACATTGAAGACATTAAAAGCCCTTGTGTGGAGCTAAGTAGAAGCACCTAGTAATGGTCTTTAGAAAATATATGAACCTTGCTGAGTTTCAAGGATGGGACGAAAAACAGAAACAAAATACCCAAATACTATAGAAAGGGAGTACATTATTTTGTTTTGTACCCCTTTTTATTTTTACATTATAAGGAGTGGGAGTGTCCCATCTCACTTTTTTTACACTTTAGTTTTCTCTATAGAAGTAGAATAGATTGCAAAGACAGCACTGTTCGGTCAGTCTCGAACCTCAGTTCGGACAGTCTCTCTCTGCTCTCATCAGGGCTGTGCAGAGGGGGAACTGTACGTGGACGACGGCCATTCCTTCAACTACAGAACAAAGCAGGAGTTCACACTGAGGAGATTCACCTTCCGCAACAAGACGCTGTCCTGCCGGTAATATTGGCCGCTGCCCCGGGCTCTGCGCGGCCAAGACGCTGTCCTGCAGGTAATACTGACCGCTGCCCCGGGCTCTGAGCGGCCAAGACGCTGTCCTGCAGGTAATACTGACCGCTGCCCCGGGGTCTGAACGGCCAAGACGCTGTCCTGCAGGTAATACTGACCGCTGCCCCGGGCTCTGAGCGGCCAAGACGCTGTCCTGCAGGTAATACTGACCGCTGCCCCGGGCTCTGAGCGGCCAAGACGCTGTCCTGCAGGTAATACTGACTGCTGCCCCGGGGTCTGAGCGGCCAAGACGCTGTCCTGCAGGTAATACTGACCGCTGCCCTGGGGTCTGAGCGGCCAAGACGCTGTCCTGCAGGTAATACTGACTGCTGCCCCGGGGTCTGAGCGGCCAAGACGCTGTCCTGCAGGTAATACTGACCGCTGCCCCGGGGTCTGAGCGGCCAAGACGCTGTCCTGCAGGTAATACTGACCGCTGCCCCGGGGTCTGAGCGGCCAAGACGCTGTCCTGCAGGTAATACTGACTGCTGCCCCGGGGTCTGAGCGGCCAAGACGCTGTCCTGCAGGTAATACTGACCGCTGCCCCGGGCTCTGAGCGGCCAAGACGCTGTCCTGCAGGTAATACTGACCGCTGCCCTGGGCTCTGAGCGGCCAAGACGCTGTCCTGCAGGTAATACTGACTGCTGTCCTGGGCTCTGATTATCCCAGGACAAGCAAATCATTTGTGAGAAATCAACCAGTCGCTGTTAAGGATTTGTCTAAATTCTATCGTATCTTGTGTGTAAATGGCAGCACGTGCATAGAACACATGAGAGAATTTTAAAGTTAAAAAAACACTTTTTTATATTTAATAGCAGTTACTGAGTACAGTCTTTGTTATTATGGTGTGATGTAAGGTAATACATTGTGTGTAGGCTGTCTTTTATTATATTATTATTATTATTATTTATTTCTTAGCAGACGCCCTTATCCAGGGCGACTTACAATTGTTACAAGATATCACATGATTTTTACATACAGTTACCCATTTATACAGTTGGGTTTTTACTGGAGCAATCTAGGTAAAGTACCTTGCTCAAGGGTACAGCAGCAGTGTCCCCTACCAGGGATTGAACCCACAACCCTCTGGTCAAGAGTCCAGAGCCCTAACCACTGCTCCACACTGCTGCCCATAACATAAGTTTGAGCAGCTCAGCTTTGGTTTGTGGTCGAAACTGCACAATATTACATCTGTTATAATAATATAGTAGTGATTGCCCACAGCAAAGTGTAATAAAGCAGTGAAAGCATGGTTAAACATAGGCAAACACTGTAAAGCACAGAAAGGTACAGTAAAGCATATGGAAAACTGCAAAATTACAGTACCAATGTACTGTTTTAAAATGTTATAGGGTGTATGACTGCACATTAACTTCTAAGACGTTCTTCCAAGCCGCGCTTCCGTATTGTTACAGTGCTATACACGAAGAAATCAACAGCAACATTCATATTTTAACAGTAAAAAACTAGCAGGAAACTGCTCAGAATAATAATGCAACAGCTCCTTCCTGCCTCCCAGCTGTTTATTGCTAGTGTGTGTTGTGACAGTCGGTCTCGAGAGTGCAGCTGTGATTTCTAATTGTGTTGTGCAGCTGTGCTGATGAGAAAAGGCAGTTCCAGTGTGTGTGTGTTCAGTGGAGAGGGTCGTGTTCCTGGGACTGGAAGCCAAGCCGTCCACAGTGATTGTGCAGCAAGATTCAGGTAAGGAACTATCCCCTCCGTGGAGAACGAAACCACTGAATCAATCAGTCTCACACAAGAACACCTCTGTGGAGTGAAGTGATAACTGTCACAAGTGTAATTCTGGATAATAAGTGTATCAGTGAAGGTAGTTGTACAGGAAAATATAGTACTTGTACAATTTTCTGTTAAAAAAACTGGAACTCAAAGAGAAACCAAACTAACCCCAGGGCTTAACGTCACAAGGGACCTTGTGTAGAACAAGAAGAATTAGGGGGGTTTGATTGAAGTCTTTAAAATCTTAAAAGTAGTGGACAAAGTTTTTAACCTTTTTTTTTTTTAAACTGTACCCCGTCTGTCTGGAGGTTTCAGCTCAAGAACCCCTTTACAGTTTCCGCTCTGCTGAATGGTACCACAGTTGCAATAAAAGGCAGAATAATCTGATTAACAAATACGTTTTATTTAATAAGTAATTTATGTCAAACTGCTTGCTTACGACAGAATACCAAACAGTAATTCATGAAGTCTTTGGATGCACAAAATCAAAAGTCAGTATTTGGGAATCTCTTCAGAAACACGTATTCCCTTTCTATTCGACAACGTTACTATAAATAATCCAGAACTGTCTGCACTGTAAATGTTTATCACATAACCATTTACTTCCCATCTCAGCAGAATTATGTGCCATTTAAAATGTTTACAAAATCAAAAACATTAACCTCAAGAAAAAACTATAATAACTAACAATGAACTTTTTTTTATTAAAGCCAACATCAAAATCATCCAAAGGGACTTGGTATAACTTTCTGTCACTTTGCACGTTCTGTAGACTATTTTTTCCCTTCGTTTTTCTTTTGCAAGCAAGACATTTTATAAATTTTTTAATCGAAACGATACACAGGATAATCTGGATGTACACCGAAAACAAATTCAACCATCCGCTATTGGTGTTACTAAAATGTGCTTAGAAACTGTCAAGGTATGAATATTTTGATTATTTACTGGAGCATTTATACTTCTGATGCAGAAAGGTTGTGCTTCACTGTATTCAGTTATATGACGAGTGCAAAGTTCATAAGCAGCACAGAGCTCTCCACACCAGAATCACCAGACTCCTCCTTCACTCACCCTAAAATCAGAGCGGAAATCCGCTCAGTTGAAATCATGCATGCGTACAGGTGGATGATCATGTTGAAACTGCAGTCAGACTTGAGCTGCTAAGCAATAATTAAATATTTATGCACAGTGGTTTAGCGCTTATATATAATACCGTTAAAAAAAAGAATCCAAGATCATTATTTTCTTTTCTTTGTGTTTTTCTTTTTGCATGGCTGAGTCATCCTGCGTACCCCCTATGACCCTTAGAAGTACCCCCAGGGATGTGTGTGCCCCCGGTTGAAACCCTCTAATCTATACTTTAAGGGCAGCGCAGGAACCAGCACCAGAGTGCTTAGCTGGAAATTAAACGGGGATAGACTTGGAATATGAGGGCATAAAATGGGTAACTAATGATGTTGTTGGAGCTGAATCACAGGGATCCTGTAGGGTTGGGGTTGGGGTTGGGGTTAGGGTATGACTCCACCTCACAGTGTTTTGCGATCAATGAGCTGCTAGGAACCAGATGAGCATAGATTGGCTAATGCCCTCCTCGCCTAAACATTTTCTTATGTTCTTTTAGAATTTATTTATTTTAAAGACAGGCTTGCATGGAAACATGTTTGTATTTTGAATATTTTCTTAGGTACGCTGTTTCACAAACATAACAGGAAATACTGCACTAACTACTAGTAGTCCTTTTCTTCTCAAATTCATTCGTTTTCTTACCAAACAAAATGAGTGTCTTTCTGTGTGTTGCCAGGCAGATTTCAGTTTTTGTCTGCTTTAGGTTTTTATTCTATTGGTTGATTTGCTGTGGTTTAGGTGATGGATAAACAGCAGTGAAAATAATCCACTGCAGACTACAAGATTTAAACATAGTGCTTCACCACGTCAAGTTTATCTCACTTAAAACATTTCAACTGGTATCCATTCGAAATGCCATTACCTGATACCACTGATAATATAAAATAAATAAAGACATACATACATAAATATGCATATTGACAGATTTTTCAGTTCGTAAGAAGTTATATAAAAATGTTCTGCTATGGTGCTTTTCAAAGTGAGTCAGTCACTGATGAATCCACCGCACTCTCTGAATTGGAAAAGTATTAATTAATCAAAGGAGCAAAGGATGATGTCAGAGAACTGTTTTAGAAAGTTTGTGATTGGTTTAGAATCCCTACATGTGGAAGTCCACAATACCCATAACAAACTGAGAAAAACTCTTTGGCCAGCTGCTGCACTAGCCTAGCAACACACTGCAGTGGCATAAACCCAACAAGGAGGCTGTGTGGTCCAGTGGTTAAAGAAAAGGGCTTGTAACCAGGAGGTCCCCGGTTCAAATCCCACCTCAGCCACTGACTCATTGTGTGACCCTGCGCAAGTCACTTAACCTCCTTGTGCTCCGTCTTTCGGGTGAGACATAGTTGTAAGTTACTCTGCAGCTGATGCATAGTTCACACACCCTAGTCTCTGTAAGTTGCCTTGGATAAAGGCGTCTGCTAAATAAACAAATAAATAAACAAATAAAACAAGCAGTACTCAGCAGGTAAAACAAACACAACAGAACTAACTGTTAACAGCAGGCAGGGAAGCCAACACGTTTGCATTCTCTGTACCTGTCCACTGGGAATTGCAGATGCATATTGTTCTAAATGGTTTTGCTTTTTAGGTGTATGTGAAAAAAAAGCCCTTTCGTTTTGAGGAGGAGACTTCGATGTTGACTGTGGAAAACCTGAAATTAAAGACTGTCCACAGCTGGGAACTGAAGATCAAATAGAAATGCTCTATGAACCAGCATGGATCACCGGCTGTGCTGAGTATAGATTGATTACACAAGGGTGATAGACACACGTGTGTATGTCCCCACCTCACCTGTAAGTTGCACACTAATGTAACGGCACTGATGAAGACAATAGCTGTCATGCATGCGTGATATACCGTAGGTCTCAAATGTGCAGATTTGAAAGAAACTTGTATTAGAGCAAACATGTTTTATTTAAAAATGTGCTCTGTGGGACTACTTTAGGTTAAAGGGTACATCAGCACTACATGAAAAATAATACATAAACTATCCCACCTTGCTGTTCCGAATGTATTTGGTCATTGTATAATAATCCCTAGCACCCAAACATCTGCATAATGCCACACTGCTTGTGTCCAAAATCACTGTTCTCAAGCATCTCTTTTGAGCCAAAAAACATGACTTCCGCTTGTCCCCTCACAGGTGCTGTGAAACATACCAGCACATGCCCGTGAAGCGTTGTATAAGCCATTACCTCCGTGTGGAAACACACTAGTCTGTGTGACAAACCCTTTACCTTTTAGAATGTATGAATAAAGTAAAGTTTGATATGAATGTGTCTGACCTCCAGTAGTTTGCACATTACTAACCCTGCAGTATGTGTTGTGTGCACGCAGCCACTACTATACAGCTGGGTTACCAACTAGATCCATTCTTAACAAGGAAGAATGATTGAACACATGGAGGCAGGGGAGGCTTGAGAGAGGCTCATTTGTTTTGCATTTCTTTTTAAATCACAGGGGCTGCAGTCCCTTGGCACACATCCCCAGCCTCTTTCTGTGGTTGATTTTTAAAACATGATTTTTATTTCTGTGTAAATGTGGTTTTGTATGTCAGTTTCAATCAGAACTGTTGATTCTTCTGTCCTAAAATACAGTGACCACAGAAGAAAGGTCCTGCAATCTGCATACTGGAGATGTGGCACCTGAACCTTACACCAGAGGGCAGTTCATTTCAGTGTTTAAACTGTAAACACTTTTAAACGTTTCAACTTGAGCATACTGTTTTGGGAAGTAACCAAACCAAAAAGTTTAGACAACTATTCAACACCCCAGGCAGTTATTATTGACGGCAGTTCAGCATTTCACAGTATACCTCTTTTAACAGCAATGGCAGTATTACCAGCAAGTCATTTCAACATGGTGCTTTGGAGATTCTTGTCTACTGTAAGAACTTAAGAACATAAGAAAGCTTACGAGCGAGCAGAGCCCTTCATTTACAAACCCGTCAGTGCTAGTCCAGTTCCTAGTAGCTGGGCGAGCTCCAAACTTTGTCAAGCCAGATCATAAAAGGACACCTGTCATTCAGCATCAACAACATGACGAGAAAGCCCATTCCATTTCTCACCACTCTGTCTAAGAAGGCGTCTCCTTCCCTCTGTCCTAAGTCTATCTCCACTTAGTACTGAGAGATAGAGGATCCCTCTACAATAAAAAGGTACAGAAAAAACCCTGTTGTTTAAACCTACCTGTTGTGTTGCGTTTGAATACATGTTAATAAATTACAGCTAGCAAATGACATGAAACGAAGACATTGATTAAATGAAATCAGATTATGCATAATTCACACAAAATACATCTAATTAGCTGTTGGGAATTCATACCATCTCTGTGTCTTGATTTGCACCTGTAGTCAATCCTTTGATAAACATGTTGTATGAAATGCATGATAATCCAGCTGAGCAGTCAACACGGTGAGTAACCGCAGCGACCATGTGCTGGTTTCAAAGTGTGATTCCTTTCTTCTGTCCTTGCAGAACACCAGTACCCATCCTCTACTTGGGTATGCCATTGCGTGGATACGGTTTGGCCAAGCATTCTACTGGGCCGCACTGTAACTAGAAAGGGACTGATTTTTTTTTTACAGCTACATGATCTTCAGTTATCTTCTGATGATTTCAGAGTCTCCTGGAGTCGCATCGACCACAACACAACAAATCAAAAGCCGTCTGTGTTTTGGATTTCTTTTAAATCACATGTGCTACACTAGCTTGGCTCACATTTCCATCTGCTGTTTTTGGTTGATGGTACATAAATGATATGTGATGGAGAAAAGGGCTCCAGGTTTGGTGTCATGTGCTCGCCACTGAAGAGCTGTGGAACTCATTCCCCACAGTGTGAGAATGAAAGTGTCCAAGGTTTGGAAAGATGCCCATTTTAATGACCTCTGACCAAAGTCTTCTAGTGGGAAATGACTTAGAAATATCAGAGATCCAGGACAAGTATCATTATAAAGCTTGTTTCGAGGGTTTCACGTCTAACCAACAATGGGTGGAATGATCCAATAGAAAGATGGTCCTTATCTAAAGGCATGTTTACTGCAGTCATTGTTAGCTTTTGCACACACTCTTTTACACACCTTTTTTTGGACACTCTTTTTGTGTACTTTTGCACACACTGATTTGGGAACTCTTGTGCACTCTGTTTTGCACACTCTGTACTCTCCTTTTGCACACACTGATTTGGGCACTCTTGTACACTGTTTTGCACACTCTGCACTCTCCTTTTGACACACTGATTTGGGAGCTCTTGTGCACTCTGTTTTGCACACTCTTTGTGTACTCTCCTTTTGCACACTGATTTGGGCACTCTTGTACACTCTGTTTTGCACACTCTTTGTGTACTCTCCTTTTGCACACACTGATTTGGGCACTCTTGTACACTTTGTTTTGCCTCTTTTTGTGTACTCTCCTTTTGCACACACTGATTTGGGCACGTTTGTACACTGTTTTGCACACTGTACTCTCCTTTTGCACACACTGATTTGGGCACTCTTGTACACTCTGTTTTGCACATTTTTTGTGTACTCTTTTTGCACACACTGATTTGGGCACGTTTGTACACTGTTTTGCACACTGTACTCTCCTTTTGCACACACTGATTTGGGCACTCTTGTACACTCTGTTTTGCAGAGTGGAAAGTAGGGCCCATTATTCCTATAGGAGAACATTAAACGTGGGAGTGATTGTTTGTGCAAGTGGAATAAGTCGCTCTGTGGCGCCCGTTGAGTGGTGTTTGGGAGAGGGTCAGTGTTGCTCAGGTGTTCATTTCTCCTAATCGGTTCCATTGAAAAGGCTGAAACTACACATATTGCTTCTATTAATGGGACAGAGTAAGAGAAAGTAATACTTCAGCCAGCCCAACCCAGTAACTCTTCAACCTAATGGTCTCAAATTATTGTGAATTTCAATACAGTTTGCATAGTGGTGAAATCTGAACAACAAATGTTTTATTGTTTTGTCATTTTTCTAGTCTTGAAGATTTTTTTTTTTTAATGGCCACAAATGCATGAGAAATTCAAGTGGAACACTGCAGAAATGCAGCCAATGCATTTGAGAATTCATTGGCATTTGCGGCCATTATTTGAAAGTGTATTATTTAAGTGTTGGTTAAACTGGTTGAATTAAAGATAGCTGTGTATTAGCTTTATACAGTAATTAGAGCAACCGAGAACGTTGAAGAGAAAACTGCAGATGGCAGAATTCTATCCAGGGACATCGCTGCTCACAGAAAGCAGACACCTCCTTCTCTTCTCTGGCTATTTTTAGAGATCTCTGTGGAGAGCATTTGCATACAAGCTGCAGATGGAGAAGGGGGGGTAAATAGGAACTGAGAGCAGGGGAGCAGAATAAAGAAGGAACTACAAGAGAGGAGAGTTGAGAGAAAGTGTATCGGCCACTGAGCTGCTCGTCTGGCTTTGGAAGA
Source organism: Acipenser ruthenus (assembly GCF_902713425.1). NCBI lineage: Eukaryota > Metazoa > Chordata > Actinopteri > Acipenseriformes > Acipenseridae > Acipenser > Acipenser ruthenus. The sequence continues at coordinate 15,179,771 of NC_081206.1, forward strand.
CAGCACACAAAGGATTGCTAACTCTGTGCCCTGAACTCCAGTTCTGATTTATTGAGAAAAGACTACCTTGTATACTAGTGCATCTAAGAGCACATGCTTTTGGCAGGAAAGAAAGAAAGAAAGGAGCTTCTCTGTTCCCAGCATTTCCTACTCTTTCTGTAACCAGTTTACTGAATGCATTGTGTTGCTTTATTCTCTAAAGAGAAGTTGCAAAAAACGTGCTTTTCTCTAGAAGCTCTTCAGTTTCCTTCCTTCCTGCCTGGTTTGTGCAATCTGCTGATAAAACGTAGCAGCTATGCCAGCTGTGATCCCCTCCAGCCTGGCCTTTCAGATTGGCTGCTCCCCCATACCCCAGAAGAGCGCTGGCACAACCGGGGCTCCTGGCGGGATCTACTCAGCCATTCTGAGCAGAAACTTCCCCATCATCGACAAGAGATACAAAAACTTCCTGGAGCTCCGCGACAAATACTTAAAGAAGAACGTTCTGTTTGAAGATCCTGTGTTCAAGGCAGATGACACATCTCTGTTCTACAGCCAGAAACTCCCCATCAAGTTTGAGTGGAAAAGACCGCCTGTAAGTACATCTGTAGTGCCAGAGACTCTGCTCAGCGATCCAGCAGCTTGGCAGCAGTGCTCTTCTGAAGGCTTTTACTGCTAGGAGCATGTTCTTTTTAAACTGAGCATTCTGATGACGTGACGGGATCATATTTAAAGCCTTCAGCACAAGTACAGTGTGTGTGATTATTTACTGCTTTTGATTGACGTTTTCTTCCAAATTAATTATTCAGAAAATGTGAACGACCTTCCATAACTGCGTTATGTGTCTGCTGGATTTCATTCCAACTGAGCTCTCAATTACTGAACTAGACCCTTCATTGAACTGATAATTTGCTTAATTAGACCTTTTTAATTGTTTTCAGCTCTTAACAGTTGCAAATTTCAAGTTAGCTATAATATTTTACAAGTAATTTGAACTCTGCAGCTGTTAAGAGCTGAAAAGAATTAAAAAGGTCTAATTAAGCAAAGTTGAGTAATTGAGAGCTCGATTGGAATGAAAATCAGCAGACACAGCGGCCCCCAGACCAGGGTTGGGAAGCGCTGATGTAGAGGACTCATTCTTTCCTTCTTTTAAAGATCATTTTGATTAAATCAAGTTTGCAGTTCATGAGGCATTTTCTTAGAAGTGGATGTTCATATCACTGTTTTATCTAAGATCTCTTTTTAAAACATTCCTAATAAAAGCATTCTTTAATTCTGTCTTTCATTTTTTGTTATGAACTGGGCACATAATAGCAATAATAGTCCTCCACCAAAACATTCATTAAAATAAGAACTTGCATTATAGGGCCCTATTCACAAAACCGCAAGGAGGTCTTTAAGGACTGCTGGTAAGGCTTTTTAAAGTCCATTTTGAATAATTAAATCAAGTTAGCTGACCATATGTTTCAGCTGCTTTATAGAGGGTTCAGAGTTATTCTGACTTTTCAAAGCATGACTTTACCTAAGAGAATGTTTATGAACAGTATGTTAAAAAATAACCATTAAAACAGTCTTTAAAGTATTATGAATAGAGGCAATAATCTCTAAATTACCAGGGAACAAAACAAAACTGATTTATGATATTCAACATTGGCACATTATTTTAACTGATGGATTTTATCCTAAGCACAAAGCCAGGTAGATTTAGAGAAAATAACTCCACACTGAAGCAACAGAACTAACAGGAATGTAAAATAGAAATGAAAAAGACATTTGACATGACAACACTTTGAAATGTAGCTGTTTAAAATCTCTGTTTGCAATTTGACCTTAGATTTTTTTGTTGTGTGTGTGTGTGTGTGTGTGTGTGTGTGTTTTCTTCCAGTCATCTACAGTCTGTAACCCAGGTTAGTGTTTTTTTTTTTTTCAGCATTTAGTGTTAGAAGACAAAAACTATTGGAAGTGTGTCATTTTCACAATAAGCATCAATACATCTGATCATGATTGAATTGATCAATTTGAAGCTACATTTTTACCAGTACCAGCGGGTTCTGATCTAAATATAATGGAATACAAAACCAAACCAAATTATTTGAAGGAGTTTGATGTAATTTAACCCTTTCAGTCCTGAATATTTTTTGTCGACCTAATAAGGAAATCCTTTATTGGGTATACATGAGAACAGGACGACATTTATTTATTTCTGTATTTATTTATTTATTTTTTACATATATTTCTACACTACCTCAGACTGGGACCATGAGGTTCCAACATGATTTCCAACAAGCCCCTTTAACACTGGCATGCTCTACCTGGGTCAGGACCCTGTGTCATGCGGGTCGGATACGTGATTTCACACTGCTTTTGATAAAGCAGGGTTGAACTGGGTGATAGACGCAGGTACACAATGTGTGTATCAATGCCCTGGAAGCACCTTGTTACAGACGCTTCCATCCAAGCTTCTCTGGATTAAATCGTTGGCCCAAATGTTGATTAGAGCAAATGTTTCTACATCCCTGCTGCGATCTGGCTCATGGTGTGTCTCAAGCAACAAAAATGTGGCTAAACAAAATAAACAGAAGTGTTCCTTGCGGAACTGAAACCTTCACGCAGGCGTGGCTGTTTGTTATTGAGTCGGCTCACAAGCCCGTCATGCATTTTGTCTCACTCAACCCAGGTCAAATCGTGTCGACCCACATCCTGAGGTGGGTCACTGGGACCCGGGTCAACCCGGGTACGACCCGGGTACGTGGTTTCACACTACGCGGGATTATAACTCGGATCCGGACCCAGGTAGAAGTGCCAGTGTGAAAGTGGCTTTAGTTGTGCTTTCTGCAAGGTTCAGAGTGGTGTAAATGTGCTTGTATTTGATTGTATTCATTTCCACGATTCTGCTCTAGCGGTCACAGCAGACACGTCACCTCATGGGGAGCTGATATTGTCCCTTACCATTTGTATAACATAAGAACACTTTACACACAGAGGAGGCCATTCAACCCATCTAAGCTCGGACGGTTTCTCATAGCTGATTGATCTCAGAACTGTCAATTTAGATCTTAAATGATCCCAGTGATTCTGCCTCAACAACACGGCTAGGTTCCCATTGCATCCCCTCACCACTGTGTGAAGAAGTGTCTCCTTCCCTCTGTCCTACGTCGATCTGCACATCATTTCCAAGGGTGTCCTCGGGTCCTGGTTTCTGTATTGCGCTTCAAGTATTGGTTCAGATTAATACTACTATTTTATCACGCAGGTCATGGCAATTTGTAAATTTGAAGAAAAAAAAAGGCAGTGAAACCTTGGAAATGGATGGAAAAACATTTTGATTAGCCACTTCCTTTATTTCCTTTAAAAAATGCAGTAAGTCATGCACTGAATATACAAATCTGCGAGTATCTGTATATCGTTTGGTTGTGTATGCACGCAGCATTTACGTGTAGCTATGTAGAGTGAGACAGCTGAGCAAGCATTAGTACTTACCAACATTCCTCAGACGAGTCTACGCTCAAATATAACCGCTGCACATGGAATGTAGAATAAAAGCTCAACACACATCGGTAGCATGGGCACCCCCACAAATATATAAATAAGCTACTAAATGGATAAATAAAACAATAGACCACAGGATAGTGTTAGGCTATTCAACATATAACTTAAATAAAAATATATTGTAGTGACTTGCTAACTGGATAAGTGTCAACATGAAAGCGACAGACAAAATATCTCTGTAGCATCAAACTCCACTCTTTATTTTACAGAAACGCGACTGTCAGTCGGTGTTCTGAGTAGCTCCGACCCATGCTCCTTACGATATACATAAACATATTTACAGAAGTCTGTACTGTAAAACAAACCCACAATGCTGAAACACTACTCTATTCGGAAACCCCGATGACGGGAATCTCAGCATGGAGCCGGCCAAGAACGCTGTCTGTGGATGCAGTCTGCATATGTGTATCCCTTTATTCACACTCCTGGTGAAAGCCCCTTCCAACTGCCCCCCACTAACAACGCCTTCTGCTCCTGCCACACCTGTATGGCACAGTGAATAGCATGGAATGCAGATCATGGGTGTCAAAGTATGCTTCTGATATCAATGAGAAATAAATAACAATATATTTTTTTAAAAAGTCAGCTGTGTCCTTATACCTGAGTGTGGAATTACCGGGTGAGGGGCATGAAAAGGAAAGGGAGCCTCTGGAGAATGCAACTACAGGGATATTTCACTGATTGAGCCCTTGGGCACTGTGGCCCTTTGGCAATGTTGCTGAGGATAGGGCACTTAACTAAACGCATGTAATGGAAACATTCTGCGCATTGCAAGCCTGTCACCCTCTTCGCAAAACTTAGCCATTTTAATTCAAATAATTATCTGCTTAAGCATATGAAATTTGCGCACATGCATATATTTAGCTAATAAGAAAAATATTTAAAGGGGAATCACCGATTCTATGGAATTCAAACAGATGTTTCTATGCTGTGCTGTTTGCTGGGAAGTGAGTTTATGATTTCTCTGCTTCTGTCTCCATAAGTACATGTTACCTATTCTAATTCATTTACATTTTTGGACTTTCTTGTTTTCTGTTTCAGTACCTTCCTTTTTTTTTTTCTTAGTATTAGCCGTGATCCCAGATAAGGGCGTATATTATAACAAAATACATACATACATTAACAACAACAACTCTAATAATATTAATAATCTAGCTGGAATTTATTTTACCAATACAGTACTCAGTAGCCTATCCTACTACTGTATAAGCAGTGTCTTTGATATTGAAATCTATGTGAATGCACGGTAAGGAGGTGCAAACTGTTGCTTGATCGATCTAGGGTTGATATACTGCTGTATGTGTCTATTAAAGTAAAGCGTTCCTGCATTACACAGGTAGTTGTTTAGTATCTGTGTTACACACCGACGGTATGCGCTGTGATACCGCGCTGTACTCTTGATTCTGTTTTGGGAGTTATTCTTTCAGCACCAAGAAAGCGTGCTTGGGAAAGTGATTAGTTTTGTTTCAGTCTGATCATGATTGCAGCTTCCATCAACTAGTGCGACTGGCATAACCCTCAGCGTGGTGCACAAACCTTTCCAATATCTTTTTTGTGTTGGAACAGGCCAAAATGAAGTAATCGGACATGCGTTTCACTCTTGTAACCGTCAATGAAGTCTAAATGTTATAGGGTCGGATATGTGAGTGCTGACTGACTATATTTCAGTAACTCAATAAGCACCACTCTGCAAACAACAGAGGGAGGCAGGAAACCAAATAAGAAGATGACATTTGAACCCACTTACTCGAGCTTTCTGGACATCCAAAAGTAGCAAAACAGCAGCAGACTACCTGAAAGTAACACCTGCAGCCTGAGAGCTTTTTAACCCTCTGTGGTACCAGATAGCAGCTTTTAAAAACACATGTTTGCTATAACATATGTATCTTTCAAAACTGATTTTCTGGTTCCAAGACCAGACTAAGGCAATGTCAGCCAAAAACTTGAACCCCTCCAACACAGATGCACTAAAAAGAAAGGTTTTGTTGAAGTCTTTAGTGTGACCTTCTAGGCCACACAGACCCAAGTTATGTGACACGGAGGATTACCTTCATTTTTATCAACACCATATGAGTCTATTTGAAATCATTCTCCACGTGCAACATTATTAAATACTATTACAGCATGCAGGCTTGTTGCAGACCCGTAGCTAAAAAGCAACAGTTGCTGTAGAACTCCAAAAACAAAAGTTTGAGTGAACTCATAGCCTGGTTCAGAAATAAAGAGAGCTTGTCTCTATAGGATTAGCTCCCATAGTTGTGCTGGGAATTCCCAACAGCGAGGCCCATTGACAGCAGGTTTAAAGAGAGCGAATGCCTTCTGCTGAGGCAGGGCAAGCCTTGTGCAGTTCTTTACACTGACAGGCGTGCTGTTCAGTGGCTATTGTGTGTCTCAACAATAATGCAGAGAGCTGTATATTGGGCCCTGCTGACGGGGGGAGCGGACCCTACAGCCATTGTCCCTGAGCCAATGAGAATGCAACAGAGGGAAGATGTGTTCCCCTGAGTTCATTATGGCAGGAAGATCACATCACTGAAATGTGGCAAATCAGAGAGATGAGCTGTTTGGATTTATGCCAGAGTTTTGAGCCTTGTTAATGTATAGTGAAGTTAGCGAAAGCCAGAGAAACGTGAGACAATGCCCTACACACCGTCTGGTTTTTTCTGTGACCGGCTGATCCGTGAGGGAGAGGAAGGATGGGGAAGGCTCGCTGGTCAAGCCCATCCACTTTGTGGGTCAGGACTTCAGCGCGCTCAAGGAGGAGTGCCTCAGGAAGAAGACTGTCTTTGAGGATGACTACTTCCAGGCCACCGTCGAGTCCTTGGGATACAAAGAGCTGGGCCCCAAGTCCACCAAAGTGAAGAACATCGTGTGGAAACGGCCCAAGGTGAGAGTGGTCCCGGGGCGGCAGTGTGAAGGGTTCCTCAACCTGCTTTGGGATACTCTGAAGGTAGTGGGTTTGAGTGCTGGGGAGCAGTGTGAAAGCTGGTGGGTTTGAGTAGCTCAGTGGTTAGAGTGCTGGGCTGCAGTGTGGAAGGTAGTGGATTTGACCAATGAGAACAGGATGGTTGGTTAACAAAAAGCACTTGACTCAAATGTAAATATGTTCATCAATCTTTCTCTTTTATTAGTTGTCAGACAAAATCTTAGTTGCAACTACTCCAATGCAGAGCTCAACCATGTATGCCACATAAAGGCAGGCACTTGCTATCTCAGAAGAAACAAGTGTTTTATATGTGGAGCAATTTGTTTCACTGGGGAAAGTTTTATGTGTAGCACTATGTATTGTATGTGACTGCCAAGGAACTGTTTAAAGCAAAATGCCGAACACATTGGTCATTAGCAGCTAGGTAATATACAGCAGCCTGCTAATGGATGTCAAGGTATATTCTATTACAGGTGATTGTGCTGAGAGGGTATTAGTTGCTTTAGTTTCTAAATGTGTTGGTGTACTGATTGCATTACACTTCTTGACATTAAGCTGCAGTTACAGTGACAGATTCAGGAGTAAAAGCGTACTGATATCAATTGCTGGACAAATGGCTAATTAATCTGGTTAAGATTAAGACCAGTGAGGTTTGTAATTCTTAACAGCAGGCCTGTATTTAGTTAGTAAACAGACCTGGTGTCCATATACAACATGTGCAACGTGCTTCTGTTTCTAGAGGTAACATATCACAATGTATTTGATGCGTTTGGTCTACAGTAGTACTGTCTATATAATAAATAAAAGATAGTGTCTGTGTTCATCTTATAAACAAATTGCACTTTGAAATGTACACTTGAAGAAAATGTTCTTTTGTGAGTATTTTAGGAGCACAGGCCTCTTACTTCAATATTGTTTAGTCAAATAAGTATGATATCCATACCACTGTCCTGTTTCATGTACATGAACTCTGTTTTATTCATAAAAACAGATCTAAATTACTCAATAACTCAGGAGTTTAGGCTCAATATTACAAAATGAGGGAGAGAAACACCTGCAAAGCCTCTTTCTTGATTTATCGAATTACAACTAGTATTTTTTTCACGTAACCATGTTTGTTTGTTTTTTTTTTAATTAATTAATAAATAAATGCATAAATAAATAACAGGGCTGTGGTAAAGTACCTTTCAATACTGTCCCAGTAAATGTAATAGTATAGCTTATTTGTATCTGTATATTTTAATATAGGGTAAATATGTTTAACATGAATAAATAAATATGTTTCTTGTTTTAAGGTAGTGTATTTAACAAAACATAACCATTTAAAAGTACATTACAGCAAATAATGTCAAATTATTTGGACACAGGTTGCAAAATATACAGGTGTTCCAAAAGGCTGGACCACAGCTGAACGAGTGTAACAGTGCTTAGAGCATTTCAGATGTGTGTGGGTGAAGTGTTACATGTACTTCTGTTAAATGCATACTTCATATCATTGAGTAACGAAGGACTAAAACACTGTGGATGTCAAGTATTTTATTGCTGAATCACAGCAGGGAGATGTTTTGTAAAACAGCACAGAACTGTGGTGAGAACTCTGAAATATATCCTTGTCTGCGTTTACCCTTCAAGTTCACCATAGTAGAAGCATAGCAAAGTGTACTAAAGCATAGTGATAACATGGTGAAGTACAGAGAGGTATGGTAAAGCATATTAAAAAAACATGGCTGTTCAGGTAAACTATGATTCTCGTCTGAGCTGCATGTCTTTGGAGTTTCTTTGGCTACGTGCCTCCCCTATTGGAAATCCCAGCAATGACCAGTAGTGGTTTTCAACTTTATAGAGCCAGGTTTACTGTCACTTTACTGCAAAGTCAAATCTACACTCTTAAAGGAAGAAACATGCTGTAAAACTGCAGAAGTTTTTTTTTTTATTTTAAATGTGGTCATTTTTTCAACAAAAAGAAAAAAAAAAACCATTTATAGTGCCTTAGCCAAAATAAAATATCTATTATAAAACACTAACCAAATATCTTACCTCAGTGTAACAGGGACCAGGCACAGCTTAAAACTTTATACAGTAGTAAGCTTGGGGTCTTTGTCAGACAAATAAGCTATATACTAGTAATAATAATAAAAACTTGGAGCTTCATAATAAGCAACCTCCCCCGGCTCTGGTTATCCAGTTTTGAACCCAGATTCCGAACCCTCACTGCTCACCACTCACCAGTAGTTTCCGGAGCTCTTGAGGGTCCAGCCCAGTGTGTGAGGGAGTACAGTGTTAACCGTGTGTCCATTTTGATTAGACCACTTTGATTAGACGGAGTTCTTATTTTGCCCTTTTTAGAAATGATGCAGGTACTCTCAAGATAGGAGAGAGACATGGTTATAAGGACAGCTTGGGAACAGGCCAGTGTAGTGTGGGGCTTCATACAGTATCAGGGACAGGGCTGAGGGTTCAGTGTAGCGTGGAGCTTCATACAGTATCAGGGACAGGGCTGAGGGTTCAGTGTAGTGTGGTGCTTCATACAGTATCAGGGACAGGGCTGAGGGTTCTGCAGTGTAGAGTGGTGCTTCATACAGTATCAGGGACAGGGCTGAGGGTTCAGTGTAGCGTGGAGCTTCATACAGTATCTGGGACAGGGCTGAGGGTTCAGTGTAGAGTGGTGCTTCATACAGTATCAGGGACAGGGCTGAGGGTTCAGTGTAGCGTGGTGCTTCATACAGTATCAGGGACAGGGCTGAGGGTTCAGTGTAGTGTGGTGCTTCATACAGTATCAGGGACAGGGCTGAGGGTTCTGCAGTGTAGAGTGGTGCTTCATACAGTATCAGGGACAGGGCTGAGGGTTCAGTGTAGCGTGGAGCTTCATACAGTATCTGGGACAGGGCTGAGGGTTCAGTGTAGAGTGGTGCTTCATACAGTATCAGGGACAGGGCTGAGGGTTCAGTGTAGCGTGGTGCTTCATACAGTATCAGGGACAGGGCTGAGGGTTCAGTGTAGAGTGGTGCTTCATACAGTATCAGGGACAGGGCTGAGGGTTCTGCAGTGTAGTGTGGTGCTTCATACAGTATCAGGGACAGGGCTGAGAGTTCAGTGTAGAGTGGTGCTTCATACAGTATCAGGGACAGGGCTGAGGGTTCAGTGTAGTGTGGTGCTTCATACAGTATCAGGGACAGGGCTGAGGGTTCAGTGTAGTGTGGTGCTTCATACAGTATCAGGGACAGGGCTGAGGGTTCAGTGTAGCGTGGAGATTCATACAGTATCTGGGACAGGGCTGAGGGTTCAGTGTAGAGTGGTGCTTCATACAGTATCAGGGACAGGGCTGAGGGTTCAGTGTAGTTGCTTCATACAGTATCAGGGACAGGGCTGAGGGTTCAGTGTAGAGTGGTGCTTCATACAGTATCAGGGACAGGGCTGAGGGTTCTGCAGTGTAGCGTGGTGCTTCATACAGTATCAGGGACAGGGCTGAGGGTTCAGTGTAGCGTGGAGCTTCATACAGTATCAGGGACAGGGCTGAGGGTTCAGTGTAGAGTGGTGCTTCATACAGTATCAGGGACAGGGCTGAGGGTTCTGCAGTGTAGCGTGGTGCTTCATACAGTATCAGGGACAGGGCTGAGGGTTCAGTGTAGCGTGGAGCTTCATACAGTATCAGGGACAGGGTTGAGGGTTCAGTGTAGCGTGGTCCACCCGTCACATGCTCTGAATTCCCTCTGTTTTGCTGCGCCGTGCAGGGCACTGACTGGAAACAGTGCCAATGAAAAGCAGTGCCAGTTCAACCCTTGGAAAGGGCCTAATCCCTCCCCAAAAACTTTTTCAGTGCCTGTGACTAAAGCCCTAGTCATCTCCCAGCGTGCCAAGTGACAAGGAAGCTCTGAGGGTTGCCACCAGGCCTGGTTTTCCCCTGATCAGAGATGTTTCGAGGCAGGTGTCTGTATCTGGAAAACTACAAAGCTGTATGTAGTTGAATATATTAACGTAACATTATTCAGCAGGTTTCATTTGACTCCATGAAGCAAAATGAGTTCATGGAAAACCTTTGGCCATAGCTGTAGTTTACATGTACATAGCCAAAAGTAGTTCACACTGCGATCCTTCAAAGAGAAATTCTCTTTTCTCCTGCTTGAGAAATGTATTTCCCAGACGATTTATGAGGCTTAATGTGTGATTAAAATAATAATAACCAGGATTATGTTTAAAAATATATAATACTGCTACGTGGGCACCATGGGATTCAGAAGGTAAAGTAAAAAGTTTCTTGTAGAACTGCAAGGGGTTATTTAACGACAGGTATACTGTGTATCTAAGGACTACGTGTAAAATACTAATACAAAATCACAATGATTAAATACAGTCCTACCCTACTCACTAGCAACATAGAACTCAAGGTGTCAGGACATTCCAATTCCACCACTGCATTCTCCACTTTAAACTCAAAATTCCATAACAGCATCGACAGAACTAAAGGACTGATATCTCTGCAGCTGATTTTGATATATATATATATATATATATATATATATATATATATATATATATATCTATATATATATATATCTATATATATATATATATATATATATATATATATATATATATATATATATCAACTTAGAGGACATTTCTTAAATAGAGCTGCATATTTCTATTGCTGTACTGTACACAGGGCAATGCTTGTGTGAGAACACTCTAAACAGGACTACTGCACTTGCTGAGGTATCAACACTGTACCAGTAAATGTCACCAGGCTTGGTGCTATGCAGCCTACTCTGTGTCCATAAAGTAAGCCACATAGCACATAACAAAGATGGTTGGGTTAGGCAGGCATCACAAAAATGCATCTGTAAATTTGCTCGCAGCCCACGGAGATGTTGTCAGCTGTCCTGAGATTATTATTATTATTATTATTTATTTCTTAGCAGACGCCCTTATCCAGGGCGACTTACAATCGTAAGCAAAAACATTTCAAGCGTTACAAGTAATACAATAAGAGCAAGAAATACAATAACTTTTGTTCAAGTAAAGTACAAGTTTGACTAACCACAATTCAATTCGAGATAAAAGCTTCCTGACCTTGTGCCAACTCTGCTGCATTCTGAAACTGGGGCACAACTGTAATCAAGCGGGAGGCTTTGGGTGCAGAGGGCCAGGCAAGGCCTGGCCCTGTTGAAACTCCACCAATGTACTGGTTTACCCTGGTCAGATCTGGTAATTTGTGCTGGCTTTCATGGATTTAAATGGCTGTATGTCAGTTCAAAGAAAGTGAGCTGGTTATGTCCTTTAAAGAAAAAAACCAGTCAATTTAAAGTTTCTGTGCTGTAAAATTGTAAAGCTGTTGCTTGTTTTCTGCACAGTTGTATGTATCTAATTGCAGTAAACCTGTGATGGGTTTTATATACTAGCATGATACCCAGAAACCAGGAAACGTGTGCTCCAATTCCCAAACCATGGTCAGCAGGGAAGATAAAGGAAAACAGTATTACTAGCTCTACCTCCGCTACGCTCCCCTGCCTCCAGAGCCCGCTCCTTCTCCACCATGCTCCGCAGTGGTGGAATGACCTTCCTACAGATGTCAGGACTGCCCAGTCCCTGACCACATTCCGGTGCCTCCGTAAGACTCACCTCTTCAAACAGCACCTGTAGAACTCCTCTGTTTGTATCCTGGGACACTATCACCCTTCATTTAAATGTGCTTTATTTTGCTCTTATCTGCCCCCTATTTTACTGCATTTAATCCTGTACTTCAGAATACTGTAATCTGTCAAGTGTTTAACCTGTAGTACTTTGTATTTAATCATATCCTGATGTAACTATCACTATTTAATCATATCCTGATGTAACTATCACTATTATCTGCTGTATTATTGAATTGTGGTTTGTCACGCTTGTACTTTGCTTGAACAAAAGTTATTGTATTTCTTGCTCTTATTGTATTACTTGTATTGTAACACTTGAAATGTATTTGCTTACGATTGTAAGTCGCCCTGGATAAGGGCGTCTGCTAAGAAATAAATAATAATAATAATAATACAGCATACAGGAAAACCCAGCCAGAGGGAATCCATTTCTTTATGATGTAGGAGCAACTGGGAATAAGGTTTATTTATTCAACAGGGGCTGAGTGTGTTGACACAATGTCAAGTAGTCTTGTTTTGGAATCTTTATTGCATAATGACCGGTATGGCAGAGCAGAGGGGTCTGTCTATGTATGTGTGTATGTGTCTGTGTGCGTGCGTGCGTGCGTATGTATGCGTGTGCAGTACTCTCTGGGTTTGCTATTTTCACCGCTGACCAGCCTTGACCACCAGTCACATTACCACAACGGGAAAATCAAACTACGATCTCACACTGTTCCAAACTACGATCTCACACTGTTCCAAACTACGATCTCACACTGTTCCAAACTACGATCTCACACTGTTCCAAACTACGATATCACACTGTTCCAAACTACGATCTCACACTGTTCCAAACTACGATCTCACACTGTTCCAAACTACGATCTCACACTGTTCCAAACTACGATCTCACACTGTTCCAAACTACGATCTCACACTGTTCCAAACTACGATCTCACACTGTTCCAAACTACGATCTCACACTGTTCCAAACTACGATCTCACACTGTTCCAAACTACGATCTCACACTGTTCCAAACTACGATCTCGCACTGTTCCAAACTACGATCTCGCACTGTTCCAAACTACGATCTCGCACTGTTCCAAACTATGATCTCGCACTGTTCCAAACTACGATCTCACTGTTCCAAACTACGATTTTGCACTGTTCCAAACTACGATCTCACACTGTTCCAAACTACAATCACTGCTATACAGACGCAGGGCTCCCTATCAGTAAAGTTATCTGAATTCAGCTGTTTAATTTGGGCTTAACATTATTTCAGATACATTGCACTTGTTATTTAATCAGGATATTCCATGAATGTTTGAGTGCTCTATTTATTTCACTCATTAGGATGGCTATAAACAACCCACTGCCCCCTTTTGGAGGGTCGGTTATTCGGCTATTGTCATTCGTGGAATAACTACAGCACTCCATGAACATTCATAGAGTATCCTCCATCTACACCTTACTAACATTGGTTCAGCTCTGTCTGCCATCAACAACACATCATGCAGGTCCAGAGATCCATAGAGATCAATGTGCTTACCAGGACCAACCTTTCTTAGCTTCTGAGATCTGACAAGACTTCAAAGTGTTTTGGCTGCTGGCCTTACAGTGAGGCAGGGCATGTGATTCTCAGAGCAGAATTAATATTACACTTTCCTGATATCATTTCCTGATATTATTTCCCATGCTAACAAACTATACCAGCAAAAACTGTCCTCTGAATATTCATACTTAAAGTCACAGAGGCAAGAAATTGCTCCTGAAATTGCCTCAAGGCTGATTTTCAGAAGAGAGGTGGTGATTGCATCACTACTGTGCTTTCTCACCTCACTTCAATTAGCCTCGAGTCTTTCAGAAGACATTCTTGCCTCTGTAAATGTTTCCAGTTCTTTGGTCATCCTGCTGTGAAGAGGAAGTGGGGCAGTGAGACCCGCACGCCAGGTTGATTTTTAGATCATTTGCTAAACCAGAGATCCAGAGCCTTCTGATCCATTCAAAACTGTAGCTACGATGTATATTACACATGCATACTGTATATTACACATGCATAACTGGGCAGTCCAGTTGGAACTGCTGGTAACTGGGCAGGTGCCAGTTCTGGGCTCTTCAACAATACAGCTTTGGGACAACGTCTGATCCAGTGACACTAGCGAGATCTGCCACGTTTCAAATGAAAACAGTCAAGCTGTTATTGTGGAAGTGAAGTGGCAGGGTTTTGTCAAGCCGCTGCGGGAGTTTATAATTGAATGCTACATGCTGACCTGGGTTCGATTTGCTTGTTTTCCTGGATATTTTAATTAGTATCTACTAGAGAGGCAACAATTCATCAACTAATCGATTACTGATTGCCTTTTATTTTGCGAGCCTCAATGAAACATTCATTAATCAATGAAACACGCTGGTGTCCTATTCGTGGCTTTCTGCCTGAAACACGTGCTTTCCTTGCACATTGCTAGACTGCAGCTCTTCCATTTGAAATTGTTTTATGCTGAGAAATAGCAGAATCCAATTAAAAAAACAGATGTCTTCTTGCTTTTTAATAACGTTTTCTCAATGCATACAATATATTACTATGCATAACAGTATAGCCCTACATGTTTTCAGATAGAAACGTCTTGCTTTAGAATACTAAAGTGGCACCTGCACATTTGGTGTGACTCATGTGTGGCACTGTGGCAGGGCAGATTCCATTGTAAATATTCTAAATAGATTTGTATCAGGGTAGGGATGTTGGGTTAAATCACTGCACTAGGGCAGCAGTGTGAAGTAGTGGTTAGGGCTCTGGACTCTTGACCGGAGGGTTGTGGGTTCAATCCCAGGTGGCGGACACTGCTGTTGTACCCTTGAGCAAGGTACTTTACCTAGATTGCTCCAGTAAAAACCCAACTGTATAAATGGGTAATTGTATGTAAAAATAATGTGATATCTGTATAATGTGAAATAATGTATAATGTGATATCTTGTAACAATTGTAAGTCGCCCTGGATAAGGGCGTCTGCTAATAAATAAATAATAATAATAATTATATTGAGTTCCCCTCCAACTTGTTGACAAGCTAGCCATGTGAGAGTGTGGCTGGATCGGGTTACCAGATTGGAGGGGTCAGGCTAAATTGGATCTTTCATTGCCCATTTAGCCTGGCCGCATGTATAAAGCTGGAGAGGGAGTCAGGTCCTCAGCTCCACTCAGGACTCAATAGCAGCACGTGCTTGTGCTCCTGATCTGGGCACAGCGATGGTGTGGGGGATTTATCACTCATTTACAATGCTTGTTTGTAAATCCAACTTTTGTGTAATAATTGTTTTTTGTATCATCTTATATGTGCTCACCTCCAGCCAATCACATTAGAGCTTACTTCAGTGTAACCAATGGGATGTTAAAGTCGCGGTCCTGCGCTGTCACGTTCATCAGCACTTCCAAGGCCCATGAGTGTGACAGTGACACTCAATTCAGCTGGAGTAGTAATGGTTTGAGTAGAGTGTGTGTCAGGAGAACACGCAGGTGAGCTTGAATAGGAACATACCAATTGTATCTATGTGTCCCGTCCCCACACACTCTCTGTTAGGACTTCAGCAATCTTCAAGCTGAAACCAGGCTGCTGTTGAACTGTTTGTTTGTCTCGTCAACAGGAGATCTGTGAGAATCCACAGTTCATCATCGGAGGAGCCAACAGGACTGATATCTGTCAAGGGGATCTAGGTAAGTGAAACTGTTTTACATTTCAAAACATACAGAGTGCTAGGAGAGGTTTTGTATGTGCTCCTTAATGTGTCATTTAAGGGGTGCTATTCATAAAATGAAGGACTATTTAAGGAATGTATTTTTATTTTTTATTTTTTTTAAGATGATTTTGATTAATTTAATAACTAAACAAGATACATTTTAGTAGCAAAGAAGACAGCATCTTCTGAAGGAGTGATTTTAATTTCAAATCTTTTTTTTAACCATTAAATCTGTACCATGTGTGCACATTAATGTGTACCATGTGTGCATATTTAGAAAGATTGGAGTTTGTGAGGAGTTGATCAATCCAACATTTCAACCTGCTGCCCTCATAAGACACCTGGGGTTTGAGGGTCAGAAATCTTTATCTTGAGAAGCATTAAAGCTACAGATGGGTTTGAAATTAGAGCTTAAACAGCAAGCTGGTGGGTTAATGCATTCTTGTTGTTGTATCATTTAATCTATGTGCTAAGAAGTCCTATCATTCAGCACACTGCAGTCCAGGCCAAACCTTTACTGGTGTGTTTCTTCCATCCACTGGGGCAGAGTGTTTCAATAGAAATACATCTCTTAAAACCTGTTCATTACAACACTCAAAAAAGCACTTCCTTCGTTTGCCCTTGTCTACATAATTATTGAGTACCAGTCAATAACAATTTGACAGTGTGATTTAATATAGAGCCTGTCTTGATCAAACCAACTAACCACTATTGTATCTGCAGTTATTGTTTTACCTTTCTTTTATCCGTTTGATATAAAATCATTTGATTTAATTTTGCTAGTTTCCATTGTAATGTCATCTCTGCTGTGAACTGTGGGCTTGTCTATTGTAAAAAACACATCTCCCAGTATACACAGTGGTAGATCATTCAGTCTGAGAGACTAGCTCTAAAACATGTTAACGGGAATTACTCAGTTTTCTGAGTATCTGCACAGCCCTTGTCCATATCATTGGCAATGCAAGATCTCAGAGACCTAATAATGTGGAGTACTGGGCAAAAATGGAATCATTGAACTTACAACCAGATATCTTATAAAGATTCATAAAGACTTCCCTTGTAATAGGCCCCGCATGTAGTCTTTGCACCTTGCAGACAGGTAGACAGAGCGATGGGGTTTGCCTGTGCTCGGTGCTGCATTGACAATGAGGGCATGCCTGTGCTCGGGGCTTCATTGAGGGCTTGCCTGTGCTCGAGGCTTCATTGAGGGCTTGTCTGTGCTCGAGGCTTCATTGAGGGCTTGCCTGTGCTCGGGGCTTCATTGAGGGCTTGTCTGTGCTCGAGGCTTCATTGAGGGCTTGCCTGTGCTCAGGGCTTCATTGAGGGCTTGTCTGTGCTCAGGGCTTCATTGAGGGCTTGCCTGTGCTCGGGGCTTCATTGAGGGCTTGCCTGTGCTCGGGGCTTCATTGAGGGCTTGCCTGTGCTCGGGGCTTCATTGAGGGCTTGCCTGTGCTGAGGGCTGGATTGAGGGCTTGTCTGTGCTCGGGGCTTCATTGAGGGCTTGTCTGTGCTGAGGGCTGGATTGAGGGCTTGTCTGTGCTCGGGGCTTCATTGAGGGCTTGTCTGTGCTCAGGGCTTCATTGAGGGCTTGTCTGTGCTCAGGGCTTCATTGAGGGCTTGTCTGTGCTCAGGGCTTCATTGAGGGCTTGTCTGTGCTCGGGGCTTCATTGAGGGCTTGTCTGTGCTCAGGGCTTCATTGAGGGCTTGTCTGTGCTCAGGGCTTCATTGAGGGCTTGTCTGTGCTCAGGGCTTCATTGAGGGCTTGCCTGTGCTCGGGGCTTCATTGAGGGCTTGTCTGTGCTCAGGGCTTCATTGAGGGCTTGTCTGTGCTCAGGGCTTCATTGAGGGCTTGTCTGTGCTCAGGGCTTCATTGAGGGCTTGTCTGTGCTCAGGGCTTCATTAAGGGCTTGCCTGTGCTCGGGGCTTCATTGAGGGCTTGTCTGTGCTCAGGGCTTCATTGAGGGCTTGCCTGTGCTCGGGGCTTCATTGAGGGCTTGCCTGTGCTCGGGGCTTCATTGAGGGCTTGCCTGTGCTCAGCTCAGGGCTTCATTGAGGGCTTGCCTGTGCTCGGGGCTTCATTGAGGGCTTGTCTGTGCTCAGGGCTTCATTGAGGGCTTGCCTGTACTCGTGCTGGATAGGGCTTACTCCAGTGGAAGGGAATCTCACTGGCAGCAGTTCTCATTGTTAGATCCCTCTTAGTGGAACAAAGAGGCAGACAAAGGGGGAGGCCGTGGGGGAGCCTCCCAGCACCTGACCAGCATTGTTCCAAAGCAGGGTGACAAAGGTAGGCCGTTTCCTCACACAATCAAACCACAGCCATCAGCAAAGAGGACAGTAATCTCCACAAAGCAGCTTCAACACCACAGGAGTGAACCACAAAACACAGCTGATTCACACTTGAGGAGGAACACCTAGGACATGTGGGGATCAACACTGGACATTGACTTTTAAAAAAAGGGAAGAATGCACTGTATATGGGTTTAGTTTCTTGTAAATGTAGTGCTCATAAAAGATGAAACCAATATACAGTCGGCACAATTAAAAATAGAAACCACATTAAATGCTACATACATTGAATAGTGAAAGGCAACTGAAAGGTGGCTAAAAGTCATTTATATTGTGGAGCCACAGAACTTACAGCCACTCAAAATTATTAATGGTATTTGAGGCAGTTTACTCAAGTGCCCCCTTGTGTTTCACAAGATACATTACATGTTGTTTTACTTTAAAGGGCTAGATTCAGACAGGTTTTTACTCCAAATCCCTCCTTTTTTTTTCAGAAAGGAAACCACTGGCCCTATTTGAGGTAGTGGAGTCTGATTCCCCTGCGATCTGATAACAGTGTGTCCTGAAGTCCTATTTATTTACAAAGGCCTGCTCTGGATAATTGTGCCTGGGATTATCTTTAGCGTTTTAAACATGTCATTTTATCAAAAGTCTTCTGTTAATTAGTCCTAGTGTCTGCTTATTAAGCAACGAAGAACACTGTACATGAGCCTGGACAGAGGTTCTTCAGTGGAGGTGACAGATACACAGTCATTGTTCATTTCTAATGCCTAATAACTTCCTGTGCTGTACGCATAACTACAATTAAAAGGCAACAGGAATATAGTGTGCTACTGAATATAAACATATACATGTCCTGAAAAATGTACAGATCCTCAGCAGGTCAGTGATAAAGTTGCTTGTGCTTATAAGAGGTAAACTTTATTCGTACATGTCCTTGTGGGACTTCAGTGTGAGCGTGCGCTTACCCTTCACTGGGTGAAACCTGACTCCACTCATTCCACACAGACCCACACAGCACTCAATCTTTCTTATCTGAAATCTGGAACCAGAAGGGCCCAAGTGACTTGAAATAAATGTAATAATGGCTTGCCAGTTCTGAACAGGGCATGTGTCTCCTGGCTGGGAGTTTTGTGAATGTGTGTTGTGTGTGTGTGGCAGGCATCACGTAGCCCTGTGGCACAGACTTCACCATATCATTGGGGGTTCTACACCCGACCCCTCCCTTACTGCTGTACTGTCACACACACACAATCCATATCAATAGGCTCCAGCAGGGCTGTCCAATAGCTCTGAGCTGTGCATGGCTCATTGAGCTGTACAGTGTGGCTCTTTTACCCCATTGAAGGTAATGGATTTGACAAGACTGTCTGTAGTCTTAGGTAGAAGCAAGTACAGTGGAGATGCAGCATACTTTAAACAGGCATCGTGTTTAATAAGTGGAAAACTACAGAAGCTGTATCTTAGTGCACAGTAGTACATTTTTTTTCTTAAAGTTTTTTTGTATGCCTCCATAATAACTAACTGGTATTAATATGTCATTTGCATTGTTTTGCATTGAGTGTACAGGCTTTTAAATGTATATAACACAAATATACTGTATAAGAAATCACTAACCAGCCAATTCCATTCTATCAGGAAAATCAGCAGCATACAAAGGCTTGTGTTTATTGTTTCTGTACGAATCTGTTCAGAGAACAACAGCAATCCACTCTGCACTTTCTGCTGCCATTCTGCATGTCCTGAATTATTCAATTGTGATGAATGAAGTAAACGCTAGCACAAGAAAGTGCTAACTGGGTTGTGTTTTGTTCTTTGAACTGAGTAGGACGGAAACAATAAACTAGAGCTAAATGAAGGCAGTCATCATGGTGGCCATGTAGTGTGACAGACAGAAAAAGAGATGGACAGATGGACATGATCAATGATCCCAACACCCCCGATGAGAACCCCACACACTAACTCAACAACGTCCCTGATGAGAACCCCACACACTAACTCAACAACGTCCCCGATGAGAACCCACACACTAACTCAACAACGTCCCTGATGAGAACCCCACACACTAACTCAACAACGTCCCTCATGAGAACCCCACACACCAACTCAACAACGTCCCTGATGAGAACCCCACACACTAACTCAACAACGTCCCTCATGAGAACCCCACACACTAACTCAACAACGTCCCTCATGAGAACCCCACACACCAACTCAACAACGTCCCTGATGAGAACCCCACACACTAACTCAACAACGTCCCTGATGAGAACCCCACACACTAACTCAACAACGTCCCTCATGAGAACCTCACACACTAACTCAACAACGTTCTTCATGAGAACCCCACACACTAACTCAACAATGTCCCTGATGAGAACCCCACACACTAACTCAACAACGTCCCTCATGAGAACCTCACACACTAACTCAACAACGTCCTTCATGAGAACCCCACACACTAACTCAACAACGTCCCTGATGAGAACCCCACACACTAACTCAACAACATCCCTCATGAGAACCTCACACACTAACTCAACAACGTCCTTCATGAGAACCCCGCACACTAGCTCAACGTCCCTGAGCCTGATAGGGGGCTTCACTCCCGCTTCCCTCTGCTGCATTGGGAGTAAGATGATGAATTGATGTGCATTGAGAGGTACAGCAAAACAAGACACTTAAAAACATTTTATAACAATTCATATCTTATAAACATACATTTATAATAGATTTGTCACCAAGGCAGAGACTGAGAGCACAGAGTAGAGGAGTCTGCTGTCTTCAGCTCCCCTACACATCAGTATTGCAGTATTCCACATTAGGTGAGCTATCTTCGTGGACACAAATATCAACACATGCACAGCTTTGATATAATAATTAAAACTGGAACAAAATAAAGCCTTACATATCTGTGCTATTCCGTGCATTTGCTGTCTCACTGACACCCTGACAGTAACACAGATCCAGGCACGCTCAGGAACATGCGCCCCCTCCCCACCCCCCTAAAAAACCTCTCCAGCCAGAGAGCCAGCAGCGCGTGAGGAACATGATCCATGTGGAAGGAGAGGGCCAGGACCGCAGGGTTGGGTCTGCCAGTGAGTGATGGTTCTCACAGGTGCTGGAGTTTTCAGTGTGTGCGTCATTCTGAATGCCTGTTTGTTTGGAGGTTCTCCCACAGAAGTGAATGCAGTATGCTCCGAGATGAGCTTTGGCTAGTGGTTCTGTATATGCAGCGTATATGCTTATCCAATCTTGATGAAACTTAGTGTGAACACCATTTAGCAGAAGTCCTGAGAGTATGAGATTCTGGGGGTAGGTGGCGGTGTCTGAATGTCCATCCATCTGTAGGTAGATCTAGAAAACGGATTATTAAATTGTGGTGGAACTTGGCATTGACATTATTTGCTGTTGTATTAGTGATTGGGAGAATCAGACTATAAGGGTGTATGGAGGGTTTCTCTGTCTGTATATCGACCCATCTGTATCACACTAAAATGTTACATGTATCTTGACAACACAAGACGTTATTCCATTTACTGTAGATCAGTCTTGGTATTATACTTGACCATGCTACTTACACCTCACTTACTTACCTAATGCCATCTAGCTCTAAAACACCACTTATCAAATTTCCGTTAAGCTATTCGTTGCCATTTCTTGTTCTGTACCTTTCAGTAGATAATGTTGAAATGTATATACGGCATGGTCATTAATTTCTCATCATACTACTAGCAGTAATTGTTCATGTACAGCAGAGGAGATGCATGTTACTCACAGGCTTGTTAACACTAGTAATATTTTATCCTGTCTACCTTTTCCTCTTTTGAAGATATTTGCTTTTAACTGACTTCCATTTGGGATATGCAGATATTTTAAAGGAAACCCTATAAATGAAAAGTTGCTGATGCTTCCTGGTACCCAATCACTTCCTGTGTTGTAGTTCAAACTCACCCCAGTGGTCTAGCTGCACTCAGACCATGTAACCTACAGCACAGGTACCAGGATGCAACATAAGAGGGCCAGTAATAATGTTAAAATAATTGCATCTAACACAATAAATATCTTTGTTTTAAACATGATACCTGTACTACTAGGTTAAACACAGTGGCATGCCTTCGCTCTCAGCTGATCTGTTATACTTGAACTTCTCATCACTTTCTTCTTAGTCACAGCATGTCAGTCGACAGGGGAAGCAGCTGGCTGGTTAATGACAGAAAAGAGGCCATTAAAGAAGTGGCCCTACACTTTAACCAAGTGTAGTACCAGGTATCATGGCTTCAAATACAAACACATGCCTGCTATATCATGTGTTTCTTTCAAAATATAAGGATGGGAATTGCATGACAGGTAAGAGTTATGGAAATCGATCCTTTAACAGGCAGCCCTGCTTGGAAATGACCCCCCTCTCTTGTTCCCATGTAGGGGACTGCTGGTTCCTGGCTGCCATCGCCTGCCTGACTCTCAATGAGAAGCTGCTCTATCGAGTTATACCTCCAGACCAGTCCTTCACAGAGAACTACGCTGGCATCTTCCACTTCCAGGTCAGGGGTGTATATGGGAATATCAGTGGCCCCTATTACCTGAGCCAGGCTCTCAGCGGAGAAGGCCTCTGATTGCATGCAATATAGTTTATTCAAAAGGAGACACCCTAAAAATCATCTAACTCTGGAGAACCAAATACCATATATTACACTGTCGGGCCAGTTATAGTGGACATGTTCCTTTTGCATCAGTAAGTGTATGGTCATTTCCCGGACGTGTGGTTAGAGTCTGTATTTGGTGTTGTTACGCTCTCTCTTTCCCTCTTCTTGTCTCCAGTTCTGGCGCTATGGCGACTGGGTGGACGTTGTCATTGACGACCGGATCCCCACCCTCAACAACCAGCTGGTGTTCACCAAGTCTGCGGAGAGGAATGAGTTCTGGAGCGCCCTGCTGGAGAAGGCCTATGCCAAGTGAGTGTGGAGTGGAGCAAGGAATTGTGGGGCACGGGATAGGCACTTACAACCCCGAATAGATGACCCCCCACTCTTCAAATATATGCAGTGATATTAATGAGCAATCCCTCTTACCAGAGCAATGCTACCCCAAATGTTTTCTACGTTCTTGGAATGTACGACTAGGGGTGGGGTGTTTATTGCCCTTTTAACCTCAGTCAGACCCCTTGTTTACTAAACTGCTAAATGGTAATTGCCCCTCTACAGCAAGAGAAAGCAACACATGTGTCCTGTATATTACACAAGAAGATTGTTTCTGCAATTGTGACTGCCCACTGAATGTTGCCAGTCACAATTGTAGAAGCTCGTTTTCTGTGGTAAAATGCAGAACAAATTATTCATTCATTCTGCATTGGTTCTGTCTCATTGTTATATTACTGATCTAAATTTTTCCTGGTCCTCATACAAGAACTGCACAGTTATATTTAAAACACTGTGAGACTTCTAGTCAAAGCTGTTCTTTTAGTATAACTAGATATTTGACAAGCCATGAAAGATTGTATCCTAGTTTGAATGGAGCTGTGAGGCAGTCTGGTAAGTCGTGCTGTCCTTTCATATCTGTGTCCCCCCAGGCTCCACGGTTCCTATGAAGCACTGAAAGGAGGCAACACCACCGAGGCGATGGAGGATTTCACCGGGGGAGTGACAGAGTTCTTCGAGATGAAGGAGGCTCCTAAAGAGTTCTTCAAGATCATGAAGAAAGCTCTGGAGAAGGGCGCACTCATGGGCTGCTCCATCGACGTGAGTATCGGCTGCATGGACCGGATGCCTTCCTGTCTAACTAGACATACAGCTGTAGTTAGAAGTTTACATACCCCAATGGAAATTTATAATTTCTCAAAATTTCTCAAAAACAAAGAATTTTAGGAAATTCAAAAGCTTTGCTTTTGTGGATGAGGAAAAAAAGTTACAAGAAATAATTATTTATTTCAGCAGATTGTTTTGCAAAACTCAGAAAATGCTAATTCCAAAGTATTCATACCCTTTGATGCTATGATGGTATTGTCAACAAGGTGCTAGGATTTTCAATATGATAATGCAGAACCTAATTCTAGAAAAGTCTAGAAAATGTAGGATTGTAGGTGAACATTCCTAGAGTATAAAAGGGTTAGGCATAGGATGATTGCTGTCATTATCAATAAGTCAATATGGGAGCTATCTGACCTTAGGCAGAAAAGTATTTATTGTCATAAAGCTGGAGAATGATACAAGAAGATGTCCAAGCATTTGAGTATCCCAATTTCAACTATTGTTTCTATTATCAAGAAGTACAAGACTCATGGTACTGTCACAACACTCCCTCGGTCTGGAAGAAAGAAGGTTCTTTCACCAAGAACAAGTAGAAGAATTGTGAGAAAGCTTAATAACAATCCAAGATTGACTGCCAGAGATATTCAAAGTGATTTGGCTGCAAGTGGGACTGGGGTTTCCATTTCAACTGTAAAAGAGAGGTAGTGTGGTGTTGCTGGACACCGGTATTTTTCTTCACAGACTGGAGTGAACATGTCACTGATTCAGGTGAATACTTTTATTTACAATATTTACAACCAGACACACTCATTCAATTGCATTTATTTGCCCTGTACGGGCCACTAACTATCTCACTTCTCCCCTCTCTATGCTACGGTGAGGCGACCAAGTGGTGACAGGCTTAGCCTGTAAACGTCCAAAGTCCACAAGACAGGTAAGTTGGGTTTGGGCTCCCTCTGGAGGAGCATACCAGGAACTCAGGTGAGTACAGGTTGGGCTCCCTCTGGTGGAGTGAGCCAGGAACACAGGTAAGTACAGGTTGGGCTCCCTCTGGTGGAGTGAGCCAGGAACACAGGTCAGTACAGGTTGGGCTCCCTCTGGTGGAGTGAGCCAGGAACACAGGTAAGTACAGGTTGGGCTCCCTCTGAAGATTATCTCCTGGAACATAGGAAAGAACAGCACATCCTCTGCAAGAGACTGCCTGGAAGACAGCAAGGAGAAGTCCACAATATGCAATAGTGTTACACTAGAGCCAGGTTTCCGAACACCTAAAAGTGAAGCTGAGTTCCTATTTAACAGCCACAAGGTGTCGCGCTGTTTCCCTGTTGTGACTGTATGGAAGGCCAGAAGGAAACAGCAATAATAAAAATTATTCCAACACCACGATCTTGTGCTTGGCAGTTTCCTTCAAAACGCATACCCCTCCTTCTTAGAAATGTATCGTTACTCCAGCAGCTGTAATCCAACCTGGATAAGCCAGTCCTGGTCCTGTAAATTGTTTCTTGGTGTGTAATCGCTGCTCCTGCAGCTGTAAACCACGCAGTATTTTTAACCAGTCCCGCTCATATAAACAACACACTCGGTCAAAGTATTGCTGCTCCTGCAGCTGTAAAACATGCAGTATTTTTTACCAATCCTGCTCATATAAACAACACACTCGGTCAAAGTATTGCTGCTCCTGCAGCTGGAAAACACGCAGTATTTTTAACCAATCCTGCTCATATAAACAGCACACTCGGTCAAAGTATCGCTGCTCCTGCAGCTGGAAACCAAACAGTGTTGACACCATGTTATATTTTAATCCAAAACTACAAAACAAAACCAAACAGTTCAAAACAAAAGTCTGCCTCACCAAGAGGTAAAAACGCTCTATGCTAGACTTTTCCAAAATCGCTATGATTCAAACGAGACGCACTTACTACACCTTCCCCAGCACAGGAATACTTCTCCGAAGCTTGAACCGGCAGGACAACTGGGCAGAGTTCCCCACAATTGCTCAAGCCCCTTTTAAACTATCTGACCCCGCCTTTCTAATCAATACTGGGGATTATGGGTTGTGTAGTTTTTCCCCCAGTGGCGCCATTTCTTAAAGGCGCCACTGCTCCTTCTTCACAAACCATAGGTTGAGTATTGCATGGTGAAGGTCTCAATGGTCACAGGCCAAGGAAAAAGCCATTCTTAGGAAAAAGTCACAAAGACAATCACTTAAAGTTTGCAAAACAGCAATTGAATGATGGATATGAGTTTTGGTCCAAGATTTTGTGGCGTAATGAAACAAAAATCAAGCTATTTGGTCACGCTATTTGGTGAAAGTCTGGTGAGGCGTACAAAGAAAAGAACATCATACCTACTGTCAAGGATGGAGGTGTTAATATCCTTCTATGGGGCTGTTTTTCCTCTAATCGCACAGGAAATTTAGTTCCAATACATGGTAAAATGGATTCCATAGCATACCAAAAGATACTGGCCAATCATCTGAAACCCTCCGCTACAAAACTTGGTTTAAAGCGCAACTGGACGTTCCAACACAACGATCCAAAGCACACATCAAAATCTTCAGAATGGTTAAAGAAGAATAAAATCAAGGTTCTGTAATGGCCTAGTCAAAGTCCAGATCTAAATCCGATTGAGAATCTTTGGTATGAGTTGAAGAAGGCTGTGCACAAGAGAAGTCCTCAGAATTTGAATGAACTGGAACGATTTTGCGTTGAAGAATGGTCAAAAATCACTAAAGAATCATGCCAAAAGCTCATTGACAAATATCCTAATCGTTTAAAAGAGGTTATTATTGCTAAATGTGCCTCAACTAGCTATTCATTTCATTTTACTTGTCACGGTATAAATACTTTTGAATTAGCATTTTTGGAGTTTTGCAAAATATTGCTGAAATAAATCTATTTCTTGTAACTTTTTTTCTCATTCACAAAAGCAAAACTTTTGCTACAGAAGATTTTTCCTATAATTGTTTGTTTTCAAGAAATTTCTAGAAATTATTATTATTATTATTTATTTCTTAGCAGACGCCCTTATCCAGGGCGACTTACAATTCTTACAAGATATCACATTATTTTTACACACAATTACTTTTTTTTTTTTTTTTTTTTTTTTTTTTTTTTTTACACATTATTTTTACATACAATTACCCATTTATACAGTTGGGTTTTTACTGGAGCAATCTAGGTAAAGTACCTTGCTCAAGGGTACAACAGCAGTGTCCTCCAGCTGGGATTGAACCCACGACCCTCCAATCAAGAGTCCAGAGCCCTAACCACTACTCCACACTGCTGCCCACACATATGCTATACATTTCCATTGGGGTATGTAAACTTTTGACTACAACTGTATGTTTAATCGTGGCACATGAAGCCTAGTAAAATGTCATTTAAAGCACAGTGAATGAGCATGGCTAAGAACAGGAAAGTGTAATGTCCCTTAAAATCTCTAGTTTAGTAGTGCATGTTTTAAACAGTGTTAAAGCGACAGTATCAATATATTGAACACAACAGGAAGTATGGCAAATGGTAAAGGGATAGTGCAAAAGCTTTTTTTCAACAGGTGCTTCTCTTTAAAGTGTAATTATTACCTTTGAGCCAGCTAGTGTGACTCTCTTATTCACAACTAGTTTGTGTCTCTCGGTCTGTCTCTCTCCCCTCTCCTCCCCTCTCCTCTCTGTTCCATTCTTTCCCTGTGTTATGGAAGGATACAATGGGGCCGACCCCCAGAGTAGCCCCTCCCAGTTTGATTGGAAAGATGATTGAACGAATGCTCAGTGACTCCGGGCAGGGGGGTGATAGCAGAAAACCTGGGGAGCAGCCAACAGGGGTCTGTATCCAGAAACACAGTCCTGGCATGCCCCCCTCCATTTACATGGCACTGGACCGTCCCAGCATGCCGTGTGCACATTGCACTGAGCAATCACTGCTTCATAACAAGTGTACCGGGCAATCCCAGCATGCCCTGCTTCATAAGAAGTGTACCGGGCAATCCCAGCATGCCCTGCTTCATAACAAGTGTACCGGGCAATCCCAGCATGCCCTGCTTCATAAGAGCTGGATTGGACATTCCCAGCATGCCCTTCCTTCATAAGAGCTGGATTGGACATTCCCAGCATGCCCTGCTTCATAAGAGCTGGATTGGACATTCCCAGCATGCCCTTCCTTCATAAGAGCTGGATTGGACATTCCCACCATGCATTGCCTTCAAATGCTTCACATTTGTTGAGAAAAATACAGCCAAACACCTCCCACCACAGTGTGTTACTCTTTTCTGCACACAGCACTGCCCTCGACTAACACCTAACCTACCCTCCTTCAATCCTTCAATCCTGCAGAGAACACTAGTATCTGTTAATAAACCACTGCTTAATACAGGCCCCATGCCCTGAAGTAAAGGTTCGCTCATTGATGCAACACTAAAAACAGCAGAATGCAGGTTCTGCAAAGGGACACACAACCTCTTACTTAAAAACCATGTGACCTGAAAATCACCTGGTTAAAGTGTTAAAAAATTCTACTACAATTCACCTAGCTCATGGTACTTGACTAATATAACCTACAGACTGAGGAATGGTAGGCATCGTTCTTTGCTTGTATTTTAGGAAGCATCAGTCTTTGGGAGGCGTTGATTAGCTTAGTCAGCTTTCTTCAGGAGTGTTTATGATTCCTTGGCTTTTCCCGAGAAAAGCATCGTGAAGGTATGCAAGCATTGAAAAGCCCAGGATGGGTATGGTAAAGTATATTAAAAAAAGCATGGCAAACTATGGTAATTGTATAGTGTAACCATGGAAATACATGCAGAGTATAACCATGGAAATACATGCAGAGTATAACCATGGAAATACACGCAGAGTATAACCATGGAAATACATGCAGAGTATAACTATGATAACACATGCAGAGTATAACCATGGAAATGCATGCAGAGTGTAACCATGGAAATACACGCAGAGTATAACCATGGAAATGCATGCAGAGTATAACCATGGAAATACATGCAGAGTATAACCATGGAAATGCATGCAGAGTATAACCCTGGAAATACATGCAGAGTATAACCATGGAAATGCATGCAGAGTATAGTCATGGAAATACATGCAGAGTATAATCATGGAAATACACACAGAGTATAACCATGGAAATACATAGACACTGTCACCTTTTTGCATCAAGGGTTATACTGTAAATGTAGTTCAACTTTACAGCTGATAAGTGATGCTTGCAATGAAAAACATCTTGACTTACTGATAAAATATATTTTGTATGGAAAATATTTTAAGCAGGAAAAATCTCATGAGATGAAGGATAAGAGCTTCCTGATACAACCAAATAATGAACATATGCTTGGCTTGTCTAGCCCTCTTATGAGCCCATGTACATTATGTTGCAAACCCTGTCTAAAATTAACCCCCCCCCCCCCCCCCTCTCTCTCTCTCTCTCTCTCTCTCTCTCTCTCTCTCTCTCTCTCTCTCTCTCTCTCTCTCTCAGTCCTTGGTTCCAGTTCGGTTTGAGACACGTACCAGCACTGGATTGGTTAAGGGCCATGCCTACTCTGTGACTGGGGTGGAGGATGTGAGTTTCACTTCATGCACTCCACTTTCTGCCATTTGAAACCCACACTCTGTGAGGAAAATAGTTGTATTGCGATAGTTGCAGCACCCTGTCTAGCAGTGGTCGGAGTTGGCTGTAGAGCTGACAACTGGCCGTGCTGGTTTAAGAGATTGGACTGCTGGTACTGCTGTTTACATTAATCTTAATATACCACTGTCTGCCTTTCTCTTCTGTTGAATATCTTCTTGGTACCAAAGACAGCTGTTAACTGGTTAGCCATCTTGGAATGATGATGTAAATTACATCACAGCTAGAAAAATTACCAACTGGCAAACTTGCTCCGCAATTCAGTGGCAACTCAGGTACTGTCAATTATCACTAGCAGGGATTGTTACACACATTGTTAAACTGTTTATGGTGATACACCTTTAAAACCACTGATACTGCACTTTGAGAAGGGTCCGTGTTGAGATGAGCAGCCCCCCCCCCTTTCTCTCCTGTGCACACAGATCCAGCACAAGGAGACGAGGGTGCGTCTGGTCAGGCTCAGGAACCCCTGGGGGCAGGTGGAGTGGAACGGCCCATGGAGCGACAAGTAGGTTCACAGCAGTGCAGAGCGCAGGGCAATCCAAACCATTTGTTACTGTAGGGTATACTGAAAGCAGCTCCGTATTTCATCCACTGGGTGGAGTGCTCAAGCAGAGGGCAATAGTGATGGTAAAACATGTCATTTAAGATGTACCGGAATGATTATCCTCCACTGGGATGAAATCCTTGGCGACGGAGGTGGTTATCCACATGTCCCAATGTATGTCACAATGTTTCCATATATCTGGAGAACTGTTTATCCAATTGTGATTAAACTTAGTATTGCCATTATCACTCACGTAGAGTCACTTAAAACAACGTCTCACCCAAAAGACAGAGCACAAGGAGGTTAAGTGACTTACTCAGGGTCACACAGTGAGGCAGTGAGTGAGCCAGGATTTGAACCAGGGACCTCCTGGTTACAAGCCTTTTCTTTAACCACTGGATCACATAGCCTCCTATAATAGAGCATGGAGGTGTCTCTCTGTCTCTACATCCATCCTCTTTATGTCACACTTACATTTTCACATGTACAGTATCTTGAGAACACAAGTAGCTATTCCACATACTGTAAATCCCTCATTTTAATATACTTTACCATTCACTGCTATTTTGTATCTGTTCTGTACATGCTGTGGATATACGCCTTACTGACAGCTCTCATTTAGATTTTGCAGTCATGGTGGGGGGGTGAATGCTGTTGACACACTTCTTTTGTTAGCTCTGTGTACATTCAATGATGCTGCTTGTCAAGTTTGGCATTCTTTTTTTTCAGCTCCAAAGAATGGGCTACGATCGAGAAACATGAGAAAGAACGTCTGCAGCAACAGAGTGCTGAGGATGGAGAGTTCTGGTAGGCGAGCGGTGCTGCTGCTTTCTCACTCTAAATCACCTGAAACACAAACGCAGCAGCACCCAGAGAACTGCACTAGTTCTGAACGGCTAAATAACCAAACCTAACAACCGAACTCTTAACCACTTCCTGGATGGAGCATGAGTGTAAATTATTATCTGTTTACTGCTGAAAGAGATCTGTATTTGCAGTGTTAATCAAAGTAATCATTTGCATAGATGTGATACTGTTTATTACATTAACTATGAAATAAAATCTCTTTCAAATGACGGAAATGTAAAGAAACAGGGGTTATTGGATGTGCAAATGAAATATAAACATCACCAGCTGTGTTTCTCTGAATTTCCACTCAGCCCTGAAGATGAGACTTTTGAGGTCTTGAACTCTAGTGATTTTACATCAACTCTCTGATCTCTTTACTGTTAGCTTTTTAAAGTAATAATAATTCTCGCACCCGTGTCTTGTGTGGTTTCCAGTTGATGTCGTCTTACTGTTTTTCATCATGTCATTGAAAAGTTTAAGACACAAGGCAAGCTGCTGAAAACCATTTCAAGTTATCTAGTTCAGGATCTTTTTGCATCATCAGTGTGCGCTCCCTGTAGACAATTGTATTGTAATGAGCTGTCTGAGTTAGCTGCTACTTTTAACAAGAGGCAGTGGTGTTTATATTGTTTAATATTTAAAAAGCATATTAATATGAATGAACCGGTTTTCAAGAATATTCTATGAGATTCAATACTATATAAATATGTCCTCATTGATACGAACAATCCACTGATAAGGTCTTCTCGTTAAACCACGTTAAAGAAAGAGCCCTGTGTTGTATAACATGAATGCAGTCTGCAGTACATCAAGTCAATTACACATCAGGCTCTGATTAGGTAATGCATGGGGCTGGTCTCGCTACTGGTAATTTAAACAAACATTTGAAAGTACAGTATATGTGTAGATTCAATGAAGTGGTCCCCTCTCTCCCTCCTGCAGGATGGCTTTCGAAGATTTCAAGAAGAACTTCACTAAGATCGAGATCTGTAACCTGACTCCGGACAGTCTGGAAGAAGATAAGCTCCACAAGTGGACGGTGTCTGTGAACGAGGGCCGCTGGGTGCGGGGCTGCTCCGCTGGGGGCTGCCGGAACTATCCAGGTGAGTGCCGTCACTGCGCCAGCTTCTCACCAGCATCAACACCAGCTTCTCACCAGCATCTCACCAGCATCTCACCAGCATATCACTAGCTTCTCACCAGCATCTCACCAGCTTCTCACCAGCATCTCACCAGCTTCTCACCAGCATCTCACCAGCTTCTCACCAGCTTCTCACCAGCATCTCACCAGCTTCTCACCAGCATCAACACCAGCATCTCACCAGCATCAAAACCAGCATCTCACCAGCATCAACACCAGCATCTCACCAGCATCTCACCAGCATCAACACCAGCATCTCAAGATCAGCCATTTCCTGGGACCAGTTTACACTAACTGAAGTTATTAATCATTTATACCAAAAACAAGTGAAATATGAAGACAAAGTTAACAGTGTTGTTGATGTAGCTGGTGGGATAATTCTGCACATTTGTACTGCAGAATATGAGTGAAGGAAAACAAGTACCAGCACAAAATAGATTAACACAAAATAAACACTGTATACAAGCAAGGGGTTTCCATCCTGTCACAGCTTCTCTCAGAGAAACTGCTACCTCTGGTTTTATTTTCTTGCTGGAAAAAGGTGGTTTATACTGTGAAGACTTCCTCCCTTTGTTTTTCTACTGCTTCAACACAGCTAACAGCATATTTTATATTGGGAATAGCAAGGTCTGTGAAGTGATGGCAATGCAATACATGTACTTTAGGAATTGTTCATGTAGCGACCCCTTTCCCTTAAGAAAGTGCCATAAAGAGTGTTGGGTTAAAACAAAAAAAAAAACAAACAAAAAAAAAAAAAAGAATTAATGATGAATGAGACATGCCACTCTGTAGTACAGCAACCAAACCTTTTTATAAATGGGGTTTCTGACAGAAAGAAACTGATATCAGAAGATTCTATTGAGTTACTGGGCTCAATCTATAATACTCGTAACAGAAAAGACTTTGGGGTTATTTGATCTTTAAATCATGCAACCAACTGATTCAGTATTGGATGAAACTCAGAAGTACAAACTAGCCAAGATATGAAAGGCTTCAAAATGTTTTACTCAATACATACAAAGCTTTTCAAGTTTATGACTCAACTCTGGACTAGCAACACCCTTTACGAGAACCTTCATTGAATGTGCCTAGATCTCTGATCAAGCAATTGATAGATCTGACAAAAAGCATGCACCTGGAACAGCACAGGGTGAAAAGCATGGGAACAGCACAGGGTGAAAAGCAGGGGAGCAGCACAGGATGAAAAGCATGGGAACAGCACAGGATGAAAAGCATGGGAACAGCACATGATGAAAAGCATTGGAACAGCACAGGATGAAAAGCATGGGAACAGCACAGGGTGAAAAGCATGGGAACAGCACAGGGTGAAAAGCAGGGGAACAGCACAGGATGAAAAGCATGGGAACAGCACATGATGAAAAGCATGGGAACAGCACAGGATGAAAAGCATGGGAACAGCACAGGATGAAAAGCATGGGAACAGCACAGGGTGAAAAGCATGGGAACAGCACAGGCTGAAAAGCATGGGAACAGCACAGGATGAAAAGCATGGGAACAGCACAGGGTGAAAAGCAGGGGAACAGCACAGGATGAAAAGCATGGGAACAGCACAGGATGAAAAGCATGGGAACAGCACAGGATGAAAAGCATGGGAACAGCACAGGATGAAAAGCATGGGAACAGCACAGGGTGAAAAGCATGGGAACAGCACAGGCTGAAAAGCATGGGAACAGCACAGGATGAAAAGCAGGGGAACAGCACAGGATGAAAAGCATGCACCTGGAACAGCACAGGGTGAAAAGCATGGGAACAGCACATGATGAAAAGCATGCACCTGGAACAGCACAGGATGAAAAGCATGCACCTGGAACAGCACAGGGCGAAAAGCATGCACCTGGAACAGCACAGGATGAAAAGCATGGGAACAGCACAGGATGAAAAGCATGGGAACAGCACAGGCTGAAAAGCATGGGAACAGCACAGGATGAAAAGCATGGCAACAGCACAGGATGAAAAGCAGGGGAACAGCACAGGATGAAAAGCATGCACCTGGAACAGCACAGGGTGAAAAGCATGGGAACAGCACATGATGAAAAGCATGCACCTGGAACAGCACAGGATGAAAAGCATGCACCTGGAACAGCACAGGGTGAAAAGCATGCACCTGGAACAGCACAGGATGAAAAGCATGGGAACAGCACAGGATGAAAAGCATGGGAACAGCACAGGATGAAAAGCATGGGAACAGCACAGGATGAAAAGCATGGGAACAGCACAGGGTGAAAAGCAGGGGAACAGCACAGGATGAAAAGCATGGGAACAGCACAGGATGAAAAGCATGGGAACAGCACAGGATGAAAAGCATGGGAACAGCACAGGATGAAAAGCATGGGAACAGCACAGGGTGAAAAGCATGGGAACAGCACAGGCTGAAAAGCATGGGAACAGCACAGGATGAAAAGCAGGGGAACAGCACAGGATGAAAAGCATGCACCTGGAACAGCACAGGGTGAAAAGCATGGGAACAGCACATGATGAAAAGCATGCACCTGGAACAGCACAGGATGAAAAGCATGCACCTGGAACAGCACAGGGTGAAAAGCATGCACCTGGAACAGCACAGGATGAAAAGCATGGGAACAACACAGGGTGAAAAGCATGGGAACAGCACAGGATGAAAAGCATGGCAACAGCACAGGATGAAAAGCATGGGAACAGCACAGGATGAAAAGCATGCACCTGGAACAGCACAGGGTGAAAAGCATGGGAACAGCACAGGGTGAAAAGCATGGGAACAGCACATGATGAAAAGCATGCACCTGGAACAGCACAGGATGAAAAGCATGCACCTGGAACAGCACAGGGTGAAAAGCATGCACCTGGAACAGCACAAGATGAAAAGCATGGGAACAGCACAGGATGAAAAGCATGGGAACAGCACAGGATGAAAAGCATGGAAACAGCACAGGATGAAAAGCATGGGAACAGCACAGGGTGAAAAGCATGGGAACAGCACAGGCTGAAAAGCATGGGAACAGCACAGGATGAAAAGCATGCACCTGGAACAGCACAGGGTGAAAAGCATAGGAATAGCACATGATGAAAAGCATGCACCTGGAACAGCACATGATGAAAAGCATGCTCCTGGAACAGCACAGGATGAAAAGCATGCACTGGAACAGCACAGGGTGAAAAGCATGCACTGGAACAGCACAGGGTGAAAAGCATGGGAACAGCACATGATGAAAAGCATGGGAACAGCACAGGATGAAAAGCATGCACCTGGAACAGCACAGGGTGAAAAGCATGGGAACAGCACAGGGTGAAAAGCATGGGAACAGCACAGGGTGAAAAGCATGGGAACAGCAAAGGGTGAAAAGCATGGGAACAGCACAGGATGAAAAGCATGCACCTGGAACAGCACAGGGTGAAAAGCATGGGAACAGCACAGGGTGAAAAGCATGGGAACAGCACAGGGTGAAAAGCATGCACCTGGAACAGCACAGGGTGAAAAGCATGGGAACAGCACAGGGTGAAAAGCATGGGAACAGCACAGGATGAAAAGCATGGGAACAGCAAAGGGTGAAAAGCATGGGAACAGCACAGGGTGAAAAGCATGGGAACAGCACAGGGTGAAAAGCATGCACCTGGAACAGCACAGGATGAAAAGCATGGGAACAACACAGGGTGAAAAGCATGGGAACAGCACAGGATGAAAAGCATGCACCTGGAACAGCACAGGGTGAAAAGCATGGGAACAGTACAGGATGAAAAGCATGGGAACAGCACAGGATGAAAAGCATGGGAACAGCACCGGATGAAAAGCATGCACCTGGAACAGCACAGGGTGAAAAGCATGGGAACAGCACAGGATGAAAAGCATGGGAACAGCACAGGATGAAAAGCATGCACCTGGAACAGCACAGGGTGAAAAGCATGGGAACAGCACAGGATGAAAAGCATGGGAACAGCACAGGATGAAAAGCATGCACCTGGAACAGCACAGGGTGAAAAGCATGGGAACAGCACAGGATGAAAAGCATGGGAACAGCACAGGATGAAAAGCATGCACCTGGAACAGCACAGGGTGAAAAGCATGGGAACAGCACAGGGTGAAAAGCATGGGAACAGCACAGGGTGAAAAGCATGGGAACAGCACAGGATGAAAAGCATGGGAACAGCACAGGGTGAAAAGCATGGGAACAGCACAGGGTGAAAAGCATGGGAACAGCACAGGGTGAAATGCATGGGAACAGCACAGGGTGAAAAGCATGCACCTGGAACAGCACAGGGTGAAAAGCATGGGAACAGCACAGGGTAAAAAGCATTGGAACAGCACAGGGTGAAAAGCATGGGAACAGCACAGGATGAAAAGCATGG
Organism: Acipenser ruthenus; assembly: GCF_902713425.1. Classification (NCBI taxonomy): domain Eukaryota; kingdom Metazoa; phylum Chordata; class Actinopteri; order Acipenseriformes; family Acipenseridae; genus Acipenser; species Acipenser ruthenus. The sequence goes on from NC_081206.1 coordinate 15,216,119, forward strand.
GAACAGCACATGATGAAAAGCATGCACCTGGAACAGCACAGGGTGAAAAGCATGGGAACAGCACAGGGTGAAAAGCATGGGAACAGCACAGGATGAAAAGCATGGGAACAGCACAGGATGAAAAGCATGGGAACAGCACAGGATGAAAAGCATGGGAACAGCACAGGGTGAAAAGCATGGGAACAGCACAGGATGAAAATCATGCACCTGGAACAGCACAGGATGAAATCGCATCATGTGGTCAAGGCAGCACAAACATTGATTTCCCAAAAGCTTCTGGAATGTATTGACAGCATGACAGCAATTGTTCTAGTTCTTACAACCAAGCTGTGTTTCTAAATTGCATTCTATAAAGCATCTTTTCATTCAGCTTAATAAAGTGAATTTCTGCTACTTTATTTTGACTGGTTCCATGATTTGACATGGAAGGACCCGCTAACATTGACTTTGACAATGTTTGTCTGAATCATTTCTTTTTGGTACTACTTTGAATATTATGATCAATTGTTTAAAGTTCATACAAAAAGAACGTAATTGTAGCCAGTAATATAAGTGTGATAAGGTAACAATGTATTGCTGTGCTCTGACGCGTGCCCTGTGCCCACAGACACATTCTGGACAAACCCGCAGTACCGACTGCGTCTGCTAGAGGAGGATGACGACCCCAATGACAACGAGAAAATCTGCACCTTCGTCGTGTCGCTCATGCAGAAGAACCGCAGGAAGGAGCGCAAGATGGGGGCTAATCTCTTCACCATTGGATTCGCCATTTACGAGGTAACAGTGTGGGTACGAGGGGAGAGGGTGAGGATGACTGGAGCTGTCACCAGGAACTCAAAATGAGAGTCGGACTAAAAGAGTGATTGGGATGACTGGGATGATTGGCTGCAATGCATACTCCAGACTCTAGATGGCAGTGCAATATATATATATATATATATATATATATATATATATATATATATATATATATATATATACAGTGCCTTGCATAAGTATTCACCCCCCTTGGACTTTTCCACATTTTGTAGTGTTACAACCTGGAATTAAAATGGATTTAATTAGGATTTTTTGTCACTGATCTACACAAAATAGTCCATAATGTCGAAGTGGGGAAAAAAATCTACATAGTTTTCAAAATTATTTACAAATAAAAAACTGAAAAGTCTTGATTGCATAAGTATTCACTCCTAAATAAGCTCTGGTGCAACCAATTGCCTTCAGAAGTCACATAATTAGTTGAATGGAATCCACCTGTGTGCAATTAAAGTGTCACATGATCTCAGATTAAATACACCTGTTTCTGGAAGGCCCCAGTGTTTGTTAGAGAGCATATCTAAACAAACAGCATCATGAAGACCAAGGAGCTATCAAAACAAGTCTGGTATAAAGTTCTGGAGAAGCACCAATCAGGGTTGGGTTATAAAAAAATATCCCAAACTTTGAACATCCCCCGGAGCACCGTTAAATCCATTATTAAAAAATGGAAGGAAAATGGCACAACAGCGACTCTGCGTAGAGAAGGCCATCCACCATAACTCAGTGACCAGGTAAGGAGGGCATTAGTCAGAGAAGCAACCAAGAGGCCAATGGTAACTCTGATGGAACTGGAGAGATCCACAGCTGAGATGGGAGAAACTGTCCATGGGACAACTATAACCCGGACGCTCCACAAAGCTGGGCTTTATGGAAGAGTGGCGAGAAGAAAGCCATTGCTGAAAAAAACCCATATCAAATCCTGTTTGGATTTTGCCAAAAGGCCTGTGGGAGACACAGCAAACATGTGGAAAAAGGTTCTCTGGTCTGATGAGACCAAAATAGAACTTTTTGGCCTTAGCGCAAAACACTATGTGTGGCGCAAAGCCAACACTGCTCATCACCCTGAGAACACCATCCCCACGGTGAAGCATGGTGGTGGCAGCATCATGTTATGGGGATGCTTTTCATTGGCAGGGACTGGGAAACTGGTCAGGATTGAGGGCAAGATGGATGGAGCCAAATACAGGGAAATTCTAGAGGAAAACCTGTTTCAGTCTGCAAGAGACCTGGGACTGGGGCGAAAGTTCACCTTCCAGTAGGACAATGACCCTAAACACACAGCCAAAGCTACACTGGAGTGGTTTAAAAACAAGAACCTGAATGTCTTAGAATGGCCCAGTCAAAGCCCAGACCTCAATCCGATTGAGAATCTGTGGCAAGACTTGAAAATTGCTGTCCACCAACAGCCCCCATCCAACTTGACAGAGCTTGAGCAATTTTGCCAAGAAGAATGGGCAAAAATTGCAAGATCCAGATGTGCAAAGCTGCTAGAGATTTACGCAAAAAAACTCAGAGCTGTAATTGCTGCCAAAGGTGCTTCTACCAAGTATTGACTCAGGGTGTGAATACTTATGCAACCAACAAATGTCTTTTTTTTTGTTTAATTAACTTTTGTGTCACAATAAAAAATATTTTGCATCTTCAAAGTGTTAAGTATGTTGTGTAAATCAAATGGTAAAAATCCCAATTAAGTCCATTTTAATTCCAGGTTGTAACACTACAAAATGTGGAAAAGTCCAAGGGGGGTGAATACTTATGCAAGGCACTGTGTATATATATATATATATACACCAGCAAATAGAATGGAACAAAACAAATGCTATTAATACTTTGTTAAGGGAAGATGGCTTTTTAAGTACTCTGTGTGTGGGCAAATGATTACTTATAGAAAAGATGATTACTTTTAGGATTCAGAATAATGGTTTTAACACATTTAAAGTTGAAAGATGTGTTTTAAGCAAGACCTAAACATGGGAAGATGGCAACAAACACACTAGCTACTCAGTTTTCAATGCACAGGTGGAGAGGATGTGTTTTCTGGAACAGAACTGTTAGGAATTTACATTTGAAGCATTTTAATTCTAAGAAAATAAGAGGCAGAACCTCTATATGTATATGTATATATATATGTGTGTGTGTGTGTGTGTGTGTGTGTGTGTGTGTGTGTGTGTTTTATTATGATGAAATCCCCAGCAACGGGAATGTAATGTAGGTGCTTGACCACTGTATATTACAAATATATCGATATCCACTTTGCCAGTTGTGACTGAACGTGGTATTGCCATATATATATATTACATGTCCAATGCCAGCTCTTCTGTTCTGCTGTGCACGCCCTGCTGATCTGCTGTAACTCCTCTCTCGCCGCTGTCCTGCAGGTTCCCAAGGAGGTATGACGTGACTGAAGAGGAGGTGGCCGGCTGGTGTAATGTTTTCCAATGAGCTTGGCTGCTGGCTTGCTGTTTGTTGAGAGTGCACTGGTCTGTCCTTTGTGTCTGTTTGCAGTGAAATAACCCAGACTGACCCCATGCTTTCTTTGTCCACTAAACAAACTGTGAGTTCAGCTTCTTAATTATTTATTTATTTATTCATTCACATGAAACAGTAAAATAAATGCAGACTTGCCTGCTCTGAGATTCAGCTGTGCGATTTGCCAGGGGTCTGAGCACTAATTTCCCAGTGACAAAAAAACTTGAAGAATCTTATTACAGTACTATATATATATTAGATCTGTTGCAATTATTTCAATTATTTTCCTGCCCTTAAACGTAACTGAATCTTAAGGACTATCGTTGAATTCTACCATCATTCATTGCGTTCACTGAAGTTTTGGTCAAAAACACATTTGGCTATACTGTACTAGTACAAAATGTGTTTAATGGCAAAGGCAGCGAAAATAAAACTGTAACTTTCCACTACAAATCTAGGCTTGATTACTTCCCCGGTGGTCCTACTATATAGAAAAGCCCTTTAGCTGAGTGGAATTACATTGCATCCTCGCGTTGAGACCGCCTCACAGTTAAGGCCACTTTTTTACACTCCTGATTTGCTCCTACTGACTGCAGTGTCAAGCCTCCTTCAATATAACAGCCACGCTTCTATTCAGTATCAAGGACAGCCCTGTATTCAGTGCTTAAGCCAGCACCTGCAATGCCAGACCTATCAATCCTCTGTTCAATTACCTCTTTAATGAGACAAAAAAAAAACCTCAAAGCTTGGATGCAACATGACGTGACTCTTATTTGATTCAGAAAAAATGACCAGAAACTAAAACAGTAAATTGAACAGTTTGCATTAAAGAAAATAGATGAGATGAAGAATAGTCTGATAAAGGGTTAACCAGTTAAACTAACGTTTTGAAACATTAAGACTGTTCTGGTATCAATTTGTCATGAGAAATGAGCTAGAGTAGTCAGGACACTGGCTGTTAAGTTCACTGGCCTGGTGACTTGCCTGGATTGCAAAATTTCACCCAGTCTGCAGACTGAAAAACAAAACAAATTCCCTCAATTTTAGTTATAACAGTTAAACATGTAGGTACTACCAAAAAAGTGTTGTCTTATAAGTTTTGCTTTATTCTAACACTGAGCTGGATACTCCTGGCAAAAAAACAAGATGCTTAAACATGCATTCTTCTAAATGTCTTCTTCCAGCTGCTTGCATTACACACTGAAAAACATAGAAGTCATGAGAGAGAGACGTAGTGAACAAGGGGTTTGACTGGGCTAAACAGACACATGCCCCACCCCACTTTCCAAAACATTTGAGATACACACTTCATATTTGGAAGGTTATATAAAAAAAGATTAAAACTAACCTATGTCCTTTCTTCCTTTTGCTCTCTCTTGTTTGTTCTTTCTTTCTTTGTTTGTTTCTCTCTCTCTCTCTCTCTCTCTCTCTCTCTCTCTCTCTCTCTCTCTCTCTCTCTCTCTCTCTCTCTCTCAGATGCATGACAACAAGCAGCACATGCCCAAAGACTTCTTCTTGTTCAACTCCTCCAAGGCGCGCTGCAAGTCGTACATCAACCTTCGGGAGGTGACTCAGCGGTTCCGGCTGTGCCCCGGGGAGTACGTCATCATCCCCTCAACCTACGAGCCCCACCAGGAGGGCGAGTTCCTCCTCAGAGTCTTCTCTGAGAAGAGGAGCACCTCAGAGTGAGTGCCCCCTAGCTGCTGGGAGGGGTAGTGATTGTGGTCCCTTATTTGAGTCACTGGTTACAGCACTGTCCTCCACGTTGGTCCGCTGGTAATGGAGCCCCCAATGCTTGCTGTGACAGAGTCCTTTCTTAGAGGACATGCATTCACTATCATTAACTTGTCTCTCAGTCCATTCATGCAGAAGCTGGACTCATAAGTATAGTTCTAAAGCACGGGGGAGTCTAATATGTGCGGAACAACACGAAATAGTGTAGCACCTTCAACCGCACACCACAAGATATTAGACATTTACTTTTGTCTGGCACTCCCAAATATTTGTTTTAGGAGGCTGATAAGCTGTTGCCTTTCTTGTTACTGGCGTAGCACAAGGACAAATAAATTTAATGATTTGATTTGTAGAGCTGGACGAGGTTGACCCCAAATCGATGTGGTCATGGAAACATTAATAGGACAGGTGGCCTCAGAGTTGGGCAAGCGCCGGTAAACATTACAGATGAACCCCCTGGACCACCCCCGAAACAAGAACCGAGGCTCAGCACTGCTGAGAGCACGATGGTGTCCCTGCAGTGACATCCTGAACTAGAAATAGAAGCACATGAGAAAGGATGACGAGTTCTTAGACCCTTTCACCCAAAGACTGCATGCCGTCTTGGTTTTAACTGCCATTATTTAAAAATTGTAAGAAGATTTTACAGTAACTTATTATGTGACAAACTTCTTACTTTTGCCACAAAAACGTTACATTGAAGTATTTTTATATTTTTAGTTTAGTCTAAACATAAAGAAATGATTTGGTATCACTTTTTATATTAACCATATTGGCAGGTAATATTTCTTAATTTGGTTTTAAGAAACAAAGCTCTAGAAAACCTTTACTGGTTACTTCCTGGAGCGTAGGCCATCTGGTCTGATCACAGTTAGACCAGCGGAGTAAAACTGACCTACAGCCCAGGAAGTGGTTGGGAAGCAACTACATTTTAAATGACTGCATATCCTAAATTTAAAGTATAAAACACAAGCAAAGAACCAACACAAGAAAAGATGCACCAGTGATAATATTACTACTGCTAATAAGAGGTAAGAAACAGAAACAGAACATTCTAGATACTACTCTTCTGACATAGTGTGTAGCTATTCTTAAATAAAGCAGAACCAAGAATTTCCCTCATTTATTTTTAGTGGCAGATCACACTGTGCTGGGTCTTAATACAGCCACCACTGAAACCATTCAAGAGGGACTCTGTTGGGACACCTGTAACAGAGCTAGCAAGCTGCTTATTTCTTGAGTAGCTTTTTGTATTGATGTGAATGCCGCTGGTATTGAGGTCCACCACTGCTAAGATCAACTGAATAGAGCCCATTGTTTTTAGAGGAGTAGTTCCATTGTGAATGAATGGCAGATACAATGACATGGAAGTAAATATCAAGCAATATCAAGCAATGCTGATTTAAGTGAGGTTCATAAGAAGACATCCTGGGCTGGTTATGCTGCTTTCCATGCAATTCAATCCAAGTGTCTGGGTGTCAGGACCCAAGACACAGTGAAGGATGTTCTATTACTATGTAATGGTACCCGGGCACTGCGCATGGTCCCTGGTGACTACTAGCCTGCGAGATTGTAGGTGTGATGATGGTGATTGCTGTTTACTGCTTTTTATTCAGGGAGATTGAGAACAAGATCGAGGCCGACCATCCCGTGGTGAGTACATCATTACTGCTATAGCTGCTCCTGGTCATTCAGAAAGGAGGACCTGCAGCTAATTCCGCTCTGCGTGAAGTCCAATACAGACATGTTTGTTTCATGCAGAAGTAACTTTAATTTCCAGCTGCTGATCAGTAAAGCAGAGGAATAGTCAGCCGTGTCAGGGCTTGGCAGTCAAATCCTCACACTGCCTGTATAACACATTGTGGAAACGTGACTGTGAAGGAATTAGGGGGGCACCGAATGGCAACTCCTCGACCAGTTGAATAGAACACTGAGAGTCCACCTCAGAAACTGCTAGCGACTGATCGCACGTGGTTGTGAAGCGTATAGTTTCGGATGGACAGAAGTGCAGTCTCGGTTGCAAACCATTACCACATCAATTACATTTTAGAACATTAATTAAAAAAATGAACACTCTGAAGTAGTTTTAAGATATATCATCCGTAACTATTAAACACTCAACGGTGCTACATTTATTACTAAAAAACGTATTCAAATTCAATGACTAGAAGTCTTTCTCAGTGTCTTCAGAGAAAGGGTTCTAGTCTAAACAACTGTCATTGAATTTATAACGTTTCTTATAGTATCCCTAACTTTTAAAGTATAGCGCAAAGTCTTACAAAACAGTACATTCACAAATAGTGCACCAGACATTATCAAACACTTGATGTATAAAAGTTATTTTTAAAGTTGCAACCTATTTGACTGTTTTTACCTCGGCTGTTTGACTGTGTCAAATTGATATGCGGTGTACCCCTAGAAGGAATGGCAATCCTGGGGTTTTAACGCGTGAGTGTGCATTGGGTTAAAAAATGTCCCCTTCCATTAGATTATTGAGTTAAAAAAATGTTAAATATGCTTGTGCATGGAACAAGCATTATCAAAGTATTGGAGGTTATTCCAGGTCGAATCAATTTACAGGTATTCTTTCTTCATTTTTACTGGGAAAAAATTGTTTAACTTTTTGAGTTTAAATGACCTTACATGTAAAACTAACTGAAGCATTCAGACCATGAAGAATGTTGTGAAGGACTGTGTATAATATAAGTGCCCTGTGTGGTGGAAATCAATCCTACACAGAACTCTTCACTGTACTGTAATGTATAGTTCAATATGACAGTACAGATACAGGCAGTAGATGGATGCTGTAGATCATTTTAATGTGACATTGTTTTTATCTGAGTAATCTGCTTCAAAGACGTTTCAGATGGCTGTTCACATCAGTAGCATGGACAGCTATATTTACCAAGCTTTACAGCTTTCAATTCACTTCATTTACAAAATCGACAATGACCAATTGACAATGCCTTTTCTCTCCTTTATGATGCTCCTTAGCTGCCTAAGAAAAAGCAGAAGGTACAGCCTGTGCGTTCGTGTATGCGTGCGTAACGTGCGTGCGTGCGTGTGTGTGCATGACAGGCTGAGGGTGTGCATGACAGGCTGGGGGTGTGCATGCCGGTCCCTGGGTGGAGTGCTTTGAACACCTGGGCAGTAAAACAACAAACAAGCAAAGCCCCTCACACTGTAGTAAAACACAAGTGTTCACCCAGGTGTTGTGTGATGCTCTGCCGTTTGGGATTGTGTTCCCTGTCGGTGAGGTTAAAAGCTCTGTAGACGAGCCTGGCTCTTTTGCATCGTTAAGACGGTCGCTTGCGGTGTGCATGGTCGCCCGTTTCACCCAGCCTCGCCCTGTTACACATGCTGACATAACAACAGCCTCCAAGTACTACAGGTGCAGAGGAGCATGTTTGATCATGTTTTTCTTGGTATTGAAAACCAGGTGTAATTATTTTAAAAGATTTGTAACGAGTGACATTCACACCTGGGCAAGGCAAATGTCTTGTACGTGCAAAATCAGCACACACGCATTCCTCATAGTAGCGCCATTAAGAGATCCCTCACACTTTATCATTCAGCGTTTCAGTTTGTCACGTTTCCTTTAGTATTTTGAAAGATTGCATGGTTTGATAATCATGTTTGTTTTGCTGTGAGGGGGCATTTTGTTTTCTCTGGAGATTTCACTTCAGAATGTGCATGGTTGTGGAGTTGAGGATAGTAAATTTTTTAGTCGACACGTTTTCTTTAAGCTCTAAGGCAAAAATGGTTTGTGATTAACGGATGAAGTACATTACTTCAGATGGACAAATGGCATTAACTTTAGTAAAGGTTAACTGATTATACCATTATTGATTTAAGACATTTTTTGCCACTACAACCCTGCCCTTAAGTGTATTTCTGTCTGTATAAAACGTCAGGGATGGTCCATATTTGAATGTATTTACCATTGAGATCAATGAAAGAGATCTCTGCATGGCCTAACCCACACTGGTGCTTTACCTTCCAATCATTACTAATGTACTGTAGCTGTCAACATGTGAGGGTTCTGTTCTCAAAGTGATCCACAAGGCAGCAGGAGTTGTGTGCATGCTGAATGTAGATGCTGCACTTTGATTTGAAATGGTGCTTGTACAGGGTCAAGTAAGATTTGTTTGTTTTATATTCAAAGTCTTTTCCATGTACACGTACGTGTTGTACACGTCTGTTCTTCGAAACATGAAAGCTGTAGTAATGTATAAAACAATGGTGTGCTTGTTAATGATTCTTTGGGGAGGCTTAATCATTACAACCTTTATCTTTAATAATGTATTTGTCGTCCTCTCGTCAACGGGATCAAACACCCTTGCTGTCTGCATCCGCCAAGCCCCCATGCCTCTCCCTCAGTAACCCCTCCCCTTCCTGTTTCCTCCTCCCAGCCAATCGTCTTTGTTTCTGATAGAGCTAAGGCCAATAAGGAGCTCAACACTGACGACTACATGCAGGAAGAGGAGACAAAGACAATGGGGAAGAAGAAGGTGGTGGTTTCATTCCCTGTAGCATGCTGGGATGAGAGGAGCATTAATCTCTATTGCTCTGAATCCCTGGCTTTCTGGATTAGCTCACAAGCCTACCCCAGAACCCAAGACATGTTTTGCAAAATATTGGCTCTATCTGCTTGTAAGCAGTGTAAATATGTTCAAATTACATTTTCTTAGTTTAGAAGACTTCAGAGAGCAACCAGGCTGTAATAGACTGTATAGAGTGATGGATATTAAGAGTACTTAATCATTGGGTGGGTTCTGAGCTGATGTAGAAAGCCATGTTTTTTTTTTCTCAGGTTGGCATGACTTGGGACTGAAGGCAGTTCGCTCAGTACTGCAAGGGGTGTAATTTGTATGTATGTTGAGAAAGCAGTAGTTTATCAGTGGCTTTTCAGATGTTCTTCTTGAGAATGGGGTTGCCTGTGCATACTGTGAGCAAGGCCAGTCTAGAAGGAGGTGCGAGTGCTGTGCGGATGTGTGGTAGAAGATTCAGAAGCATGCTTATTTGGAGGGGATGCCAGATTAGGAGGTGCTGTCCATTGGATCAATGTTTAACTATCTACTCTGGACACTAGATCCAATTACACTCTTTTGAGAAGGAGATACAAGACAGTATAATTCTTGTCTATATACTGTAAACTAATGCCACATTTCCATTTGCCACTGGAACTGTGGCGAAAGCGAACTGAAATGAGCAGCAGACCGAGATCAAACCGGGTTGAATTGTTATCACTGCGGCTCGCTGGCAGAACTCACTTCTCTGATGGAGGAAGTTACCTAATGAACATTGCATGCCATTGCATGTATATCAGCAGAATGGAAGGCTGCCAAGGAAATACCACCACTGCGAAAATGGGAATTAGACAAAAAATCTGTGAAATATTGTCAATCTTTGAGCAATGTGTAATTCCCAGTTGCAGACTGGACTATAGACTGCAGATGGCACAGGCGCTGGGTAGGTAGGGAGATTTCACAAACTGGTTTCATCATGTAGGTGAAAGCATGGAATACATCCCTCATCCCGCCTTAAGTGGCTTCAAATGTCATTTGAATTAATTTTGTTATACTCCCCTTACTATCTTATTGTGCTTAGAAACACTGAGTGGCCCGGGGTTCTGCTGCCTATATTGAGTAGACAGAGAGCAACTGGGGCATTAGGAGGGCTGTTCAGTGCTGGCACTTAGGATTCTCCAGACAAGCTCAAAGGAGCTCAAATTCAGGTAAAGAGAGATTCAGAGAACAATTAACAAGTGAATATTGGAGCAGCAGAACCAGAACTACTGCGAATGATTGTAAAGACCATGACATAGTAAAGACAGTATAATAATGCAATGCCAATGACACTGGCTGCTCTTTAATGAAAGGAAATCGATTGATATCCTCTAGCCCTAAGGGTTAGTTCTCTGGATCCCTCCTCCCTCGACAGCCGGTGATGAAGGCAGTCTGTTTTTTGGCTTGCGTATTTGCAGTTGGTTCAATAATTCTTATTTACAGTAAGCTGGCATGGGGTATGGCCTGTGGCTACGCAGGTTGGCATGGGGTTTGCAAAAACAGTAGAGCTGGTGCTGCCATTCTTTATCAAAGTGTGCAGTAAACCTCGGTAAAAGCATGGCAAAATATAGTAAAGCATAGTGAACAGGAGTACAGCACAATAACTGAACAGTACAGGCTAGTTAAAATGTCACGTGGCGACTGAACAGCGCTGGTGAACAATGTGTAACCGGCCTGCACAGTATAAGCAAGGTGAAAGCCTGTTAAACTGGGTAAGTGGCACAGTGCAGATTGCCACTGGGGTTCTAATGTCTGTACTCGTATTCCACAGCCGGCCCCTGCCTCTGCTGGAGAGGAGAGTGAAGAGGACAAGCAGTTCAGGACTATTTTCCAGCAGATAGCAGGAGATGTGAGTAACGGGAGCAGCCTTTCCAATCAGCCCGGTCCTTTCAGAGTATCTGGACACAGACTGATTCCAGACCAATTCAAAACCACGTTAAACAGCACTGTCTAATGGGTGTAAGAAATACACCAGCAAGAAATGCCACACAGAAGAAGCATGGTGTCACGTCAGACTGGGCTGTAGCAGATGTACCTGGAGGCTAGACATGATTCCAAGAGCTCTAGAGAGCCTACAGGGGAGCTTTGAACTGTTTTTAGAAATACACCAGAATGACACTGAAATTGCAAAATTATATAATGTGAAACCTAGATGAGTAAATTGGCTTAGCTCTAATATTTCATTTTTAACATTAACATGGAATTTTCTCCTTTTTTTTACCTTGTCCTGAGAACAGCCTCCTCAGTGCACCCCATTCTCCCAGAACAGCCTCCTCAGTGCACCCCATTCTCCCAGAAAAGCCTCCCCAGTGCACCCCGTTCTCCTGAGAACAGCCTCCTCCAGTGCACTCCATTGTCCCAGAACAGCCTCCCCAGTGCACTCCATTCTCCTGAGAACAGCCTCCCCAGTGCACCCCGTTCTCCTGAGAACAACCTCCCCAGTGCATCCCATTCTCCTGAGAACAGCCTCCCCAGTGCACCCCATTATCCTGAGAACAGCCTCCCCAGTGCACCCCGTTCACCTGAGAACAGCCTCCTCAGTACACCCCATTCTCCCAGAAAAGCCTCCTCAGTGCACCCCATTCTCCTGAGAACAGCCTCCCCAGTGCACCCCGTTCTCCTGAGAACAGCCTCCTCCAGTGCACTCCATTGTCCCAGAACAGCCTCCCCAGTGCACTCCATTCTCCTGAGAACAGCCTCCCCAGTGCACCCCGTTCTCCTGAGAACAACCTCCCCAGTGCATCCCATTCTCCTGAGAACAGCCTCCCCAGTGCACCCTGTTCTCCTGAGAACAGCCTCCTCAGTGCACCCCATTGTCCCGCAGCACCAGCCTGCCTGCTCAGCTCACCCACACTGCTCCCTCTTTACAGGACATGCAGATCACGGCTCACGAACTGAAGAATGTGCTCAACAGGGTTGTTTCAAAGCGTAAGTCAACAAATTATTACTCTACCTGAAAATTAAATACACTTTGATTATAACATTAGGTTTCTTTGTAGTAGGTGGGTAGAGTTGACCTGCTACCTGCATGCAGGGGGCTGTGTCTCTAGTGCTTGTTCTGTGTTTCAATGTGTGTCCCTCCTTTCAGACAAGGACCTGAAGACAGACGGGTTCAGCCTGGAGTCCTGCAGGAGCATGATCGCGCTCATGGATGTATCCGCAGTCCTACCTTGAGATAGAGTGCTACAGTGGAAAGCCACAAACCTACACAAATCCATATGGTCAAAGGCAATACCTTATTTAGCAAATAGTATTGCTTTAGATGAAACTACAGCTATGGCCAAAAGTTTTGCATTACTCTGTAGTATTAACTAATTTTGCTTCATAAAGTCGAATGAAACCTGCTGAATAATACGTTAACATATTGAATTACATACCGCTTTGTAGTTTTCCATATACTTAATGAAAAACTGACAAAAAATGTGACATGCTGCACTACTATTATGGCTTCCGGTAGACTCATTTGGTAGTTTCTTTGATACATGAGGTTAAATAAAAGATTAAAATTATATGCGCCTCAGATATAACGCTCCTACAGCATGTCCCTCAATTCCCTATACTAGTGATTCATGCAGTATTTCTACAGTAAATACAGTACCGGTGTTCAAACTGTAAACAACTTCTCAGTCTAACTTGTTTCTGTCTCCCTTTTGATACAGTATCTAAACTGAAGAAAAGCTGCGCTGGCACTTTATAACACAGACATCTTATTCAGCATTCGTTTTATAACTACATAAATATTAGGCCTATTACGTGGTTATCTTTCCTAATGTATTTACTTTTTTGCTGCGAGAGGAGCTGCGGCTTTCTATGCTTCAGCCCCGCTCCGGCAGCCGAACCTGGGGCGAGCCCATTCCCTCGTCCCCTCTCCCCCTCTCCCGACCCGCTCTCCTTCTCACACTTGGTTTGCTTGTCTGTTGCTTTAAACTGAAGTCCCGACTGCCGTTTAGCCAGGCTATTTATAGTTAAAACGCTCATTAAAATGATCCAGCGTTGATTACATGGTGCTTTATGCATGGTTAATTCACGGAAAGTTACATTTTTGCTTCACTATATTGTGCATTATAGAGAGGGAGTTATTTCATTTTGTATTTTAGTCAGATGTGTGTTGTTATGTGTCCCGCGGCGCCCCCTACCCCCTCCCCCGTTTATAACGCTCTTCGGTTATAACGCTCATGTTGTGTGTCCCCCGAGACCCGCGTTATAGCGAAGGAGCACTGTATATATATATATATATATATATATATATATATATATATATATATATATATATATATATATATATATATATTGTATTTTGTCTCAATCCTAAAATTCTAGGTGATGCTAAACTTTTGGCTTGGCCTAGTTGTATAGGCTATTTATTAAGTGCTTATTCTGCTATATATATTTATATAAAGAGGGGCTAGGAGGTGGAGAGGGGCGAGCCATTCACTTCAGCAACAGCACAGCTTGGTTTCTCTTCCCACGATAGCCTTAATTTCATTCAGAGCAGGGAGTGTGGTCTTGGAAACACTCACAAGTCAAGTTGATTTCAATGTATTGTCACCCTGTTTAATTCTGCAGTGTAACCAGGAGGAGTGAATACAAATATAAAAACAAGCAGGGTTGAGTTTAAACAATCGAAACATGTACACAGCAGGGGTGAAGCAGTGCATGTGCTGTTAGCACCGCCCTTACAAACACACAAGCACTGCTATAGACAGCAGCACTGTGGTTTGGGGTTTGTGGAGCACTTTGTTTTTCCTAACCTTGCTGGCGCTCAGACTGACGGCACAGGCAGACTGAACCTGCAGGAGTTCCGCCACCTCTGGAACAAGATCAAGCAGTGGCAGGTAGGGGAGACGATCCACAAGGGGGAGCAGTGACAAGTATGAGAGATTATCCACAAGGGGGCGCAGTGGCAGGTAGGGGTGACGATCCACAAGGGGGCGTAGTGGCAGGTATGAGAGACTATCCACAAGGGGGGCGCAGTGGCAGGTTTAAGAGACTATCCACAGAGGGGCGCAGTGGCAGGTAGGGGAGATGATCCACAAGGGGGCGCAGTGGCAGGTAGGGGAGATGATCCACAAGGGGGCGCAGTGGCAGGTAGGGGAGATGATCCACAAGGGGGCGTAGTGGCAGGTAGGGGAGATGATCCACAAGGGGGCGCAGTGGCAGGTAGGGGAGATGATCCACAAAGGGGCGCAGTGGCAGGTAGGGGAGATGATCCACAAGGGGGCGCAGTGGCAGGTAGGGGAGATGACCCACAAGGGGGCGTAGTGGCAGGTATGAGAGACTATCCACAAGGGGGGCGCAGTGGCAGGTAGGGGAGATGATCCACAAGGGGGTGCAGTGGCAGGTAGGGGAGATGATCCACAAAAGGGCGCAGTGGCAGGTAGGAGAGATGATCCACAAAGGGGCGCAGTGGCAGGTAGGGGAGACGATCCACAAGGGGGCGCATTGGCATGTAGGGGAGATGATCCACAAAGGGGCGCAGTGGCAGGTAGGGGAGATGATCCACAAGGGGGCGCATTGGCATGTAGGGGAGACGATCCACAAGGGGGCGCAGTGGCATGTAGGGGAGGTGATCCACAAAGGGGCGCAGTGGCAGGTAGTGGAGACGATGCACAAGGGGGCGCAGTGGCAGGTAGGGGAGATGATCCACAAGGGGGCGCAGTGGCAGGTAGGGGAGACTATCCACAGAGGGGCGCAGTGGCAGGTAGGGGAGACGATCCACAAGGTGGGGCAGTGGCTGAGTGTGGTCTGGTGCTCCGCTACTAGGCTGGTGTTGAGTCTCCTATTTTTGTTGAATTGTTACAGATTGGTGACGGTCTTCCAAAATATTGTATTCCTGGTCATTTTCCTGAAAAAGAGCTAAGAATATAGATATGTGCCCAAAATATCTATTATCTAATATGTGTGGGTGATAAAACTGGACTTTTTGGTTGCGGGTCAAACCCATGGGAGTTTACAAAAACCAAAGTGATACACGCCGCTGTAATCACTTCCAACATTATTATTTACAGGTATTTGCATTTAAGGCTCTGGACATTGTAATTTATCAATAAACACCCTTGCACCTGTTAGTAATTGTCTGTGTGATTTGTACCTGCACTGCACTCACCTGTATCCACTCACCACTTTGCCACAGTCATCGATTGCCATTTAATCAGATCGATCTTCCTTCGTAACTCTGCTCAGATAGAGGCTATCAGTATTGATAACAATCACATTGAAATCAGGAAACCGAAGGTGGATTCAACCAAGTTAGCAATTGCTGGCCAGCATTGGTTAGACTCCAGTTTGTTTTCCAAGTGGTGATCACGCCTCCTCTTTCAGGGCACTTTCAAACATTACGATGCTGACCAGTCAGGAACCATCAGCAGCTATTTACATGGGAGGCACTCTGTTTATATGGAGGTATGGTGCCTCCTGACTTCAGGATTATTACTGTATCTATTTCTTCAGACCTGTTGGAAATGTTCTGCAGCATAATTCACCAGCTTAGTTCTTAATTGCTTGGATGGAATGGAAAGCTCTGGCCAAGGCATTGCCCAGCCCTAGACAGCATGACATTCACCCAAATGAAAGTGCCCTGGTGTTGGTGTAATCAAATATTGGGTTGGAATTATGGTTTGTGGTTTTTCATAAAAAAAAAAAAAAAAAAAAAAAAAAAAAAAAATGGTAAAATGAGTGCACTGCATTCTTTTTTTTTTTTTTTTATCATTTTAATCAAATAAAACTTGTGCATTTACTGATTGGATTTATTCTGCTCTGGTGTTGTGGAATCCATTGACTATATTTATTTTATAACAACTTCCCAAAATGTTAGATTCTAACCAACACAAGCCAGCCAGGTTAGGACCGACTCAAACTCTACTGGAGCACGTTTAAACCAGTAATTTGCTGAAATTATTGAACATATATTTGGTATTTAAAATGGTAAACTTGATTTCGTCCTACTTCCATTTCTTTTGCATGTATTGTTTTTTAAATGATACAGCCACCATTAAAACAATATAATCTTTTAATATTGCTCACATCTCATAATGCTAAACAACCTACAGCACTGAACATCGGAGTTATTAAACAAGTCGCTCACGTTAAAAATTCTTTAAAACAAGCAGCATTGTACAAAATGTGGTCTTCACAGGATTCAATACACATGAAAAAAAAGAAAGTTGCAAAGCCATTCGTGCAAATGCATATGAAGCAGCCTCCACAGTAAATAGCTCATTTTTGGCTGTCCCTTGTAGGTAAAATTCCCACATTAATTTGCACATTTATATTGTAAATTAATATTATTATTTGCTTATTTAGCAAATGCCTTTATCCAAGGCGACTTACAGAGACTAGGGTGTGTGAACTATGCTTCAGCTGCAGAGTAACTTACAACATCTCACCCGAAAGAGCACAAGGAGGTTAAGTGACTTGCTCAGGGTCACACAGCGACTCAGTGAGTGAGCCGGGATTTGAACTGGCGACCTCCTGGTTACAATCCCCTTTCTTTAACCACTGGACCCCACAGCCTCCTTTAAAACCTTAAGACCCTTCTCATTTTTTAAATGGTCTTTGTTGTTTCTGTGTTCTTTAACTACAAATATAAAAATGTAAGGCATCTTTTTCATAATAAAAACACAACACAGCAAATACAGTTTAAAATGTTTATTGCCGATACAATTTCTCTTTACAAAATTTCAGCAACAAGTTTGCAGCTTTGTAACTTCAACTGAAAACTAAAGGACAGCTGCATCAGTCTGTAATTGGAACTTAAATGTGGACCAGTCAGCTGTATAGTAACACGAATACATTCAAACTGAAAACGTGCTTCATCTTTGAAGAAGGTTTTAGTTCTAGTTTTTGTGGGGATGTTTATTCGGGTTTAATGGGCATGTGATTTGATGGTAGACATCATTGTAGAGGGTTTCTTTGAACTGTTGAACTGATTTAAGAAGTGCCAAACAGGCATGTTATTGAACAGGAATTAAACTAAACGATTCCTCTAAAAATACAGCAGACTGGCAAGAAGAGAATAGATTGTACTGTTTTCTAATTATTTGATTTCATACAGATAAAATAAAAAAAACCACAGGACTGTGCTGTACAAGAAAGTCCTAGAGCACGGGCTGTTAAGATAGTCCCTATGCATCACCAATATGGACGAAATCAAACACACAATTGAAAATATTTCACAGGTGTTTTTCTCAGTTTAATTAAAAGTGACCACCTACTTTCTTTCAGTCACTATTTCTGGAAATTATGTATGTGTATGGCATGGCTAGCACTAAAGCTTACAAATGCATGATATTCATCACGGTAGCATTTTTAAACACTGAAACCAAACAAGCCTGCTGATCCTGACCAAGTAGCTGTCCCGTACAGAAATATTAGTCCTTAACAAAATCACTTAAAAAAGAAAGAAAAAAGTACAAAAACCCCTCAAAACGGTAACAAAAAACTCAAATACCTGGTCGGCCTACTGCTATCTTTACTTTTTTTTTGGTAAAAGTTTTTTTTCCTTCCTTTCAAACCAGACTCACAATTGCAGCACCCTCTTTCAAGCTAAGATCACTCTATTAAAGTGGGGTAGAGAGATGTAAGATGTGCACAGAATGTGAACCACCATTATGCTTGAAAAGGTATCCTGCAACATTAAAAGAAACTACATGCAACCAAACTCCCAATTATATTGCTGCAAGTCTTTCACTACAACAACTGCATCTCTGCAAAACAACCTTATGATCACACGCATTCAACAATACAAATAATGAAAGTTCAAGTGGGGAACGACAAACTGGTGTCATATCAACTGATCTGACGGTACTGGATCCAAACACCAACACTGTTTAAAATAATTAATAAAGGACCGAAGTTATGAAAATCAGACATCAACGGTGCATGTTAGCCTCTTTAGTTTCCCTGTGTCCATTAGATTATGAAAAAGGAAGGTTTTTTTTTAATGATGTAAATGAGAACAACATGCAGACCTGCCTCTGTTCAGATGAGCTGACGAGAGACCATGCTGGCATGCCTGTCAGATTACTTTCCGTTAGAACACAGTAGCTGCTGCTTTCCAAACATTCAGTTTGCCTGAACCCTGACCTTCCATAAATACAACATGAAAATAAAATGACAATTATTGAAATCCACAAGAGCTAAAGCTCCGATTCATATGAGGTGCCTCTGGGGCAGTTCTGGATGGCTGGAGTTTACAATGGTTACCTTCTGGCTCAGAACGGATTGGTTTGTGTGCACATTGATGTTCTGAAGAATGAAGGATTTACGGAACTGTTCAATGTTTAATCTTTGTACTAAGAGTAGAAGTCATCTTTTTCATTTAATTTCTTGATAAATTAACTATGGTTGATAAAAGTTTCATATAGATTCTGTATGTCCTCCATTCCTTGTGTTAACCAGTAATACTAAAATAAATGTAGTTATACAATAAGACCAATGTTTTTGTTTGTTTGTTTAACAGGCAGTCAGTATCTTTCGTTTTCAATGAGAACCACTGTATATCTAGCGACTGAGTGTTTGGATTTTGGAATTTGGTTTTTGCCACTATGAAGTCTTTCTTTCATGCCAAGAAACTTCTTCAAAAAGCTACCAAATAAAATAACATACACTCTTAAAATGTTGGCTTTAAAAGAACACTAACACAATGGATTCACACCCGACGCAAGTACAGTTAACACTTCAGTACTAACGGAGCTATGCCCCCAAAATCAATGGAAAAAAGACTGCACAACAGGAACACATGTAAAATTGTGGAACACAAACACACACAAATAGGTCATCCTGCTCTTTACCATCACTGCAACAAACCCATTCCTTTCAAAAAACAAAAACACTCAGGCACTTTAAAAGCATCTCTGCACTGCTGTGTTTTATACACAATATGTGACTTTATTTTCTCCTTGCATTAACTCACTGACACTAGAAGAGCTAGGGGGCGAGGGTACAGGGCAGAAGAGATTCTTCAGTGTCTCCTGGGTTCCTCTATATTAATGGTGCTCTTAAATCCCTCTGAAATCCATGTCAGAAGCATCTCGGTCTAGAAAAACCTTCTACAGACCCTTGGAAGAAGTAAATGGACATGATTTGCAAAGATCCGATAAGAATCTCAATGCAGTATTCACTATCTATTTAAAGCTGCTCTTTGGCTGTGCAATAGGCCGTTGTGATGCACTTAGCTTTGTGCCAAGAGGATTGCTTCAATAGAACCAGCACAAGATTACAGATCTTACAAATCAAACACAACACTCTTTCAGATGCAAACTCTTTAGACTATAAAACAGTGCCCGAACTGCCAGATCACTATCTGAAGTACGAGGACTGTACCCCCGCCCCACCATGCCACACTGTAAATCTGAGTTAGCTTCTTTTTCCGCGTGTCAGTAACTGCAGCTTTCCCTTACACACACACACACACACAAAAACTCAGATACTGTTGTTTGTTCTGCGAATGAACATGGCTTAATGTGAAACAGGCTTGGCCTTCAGCGTTGTCAGCAGTTAGTTTTAACAGAAATTATACAAGAGTAAAAATGAATGTACTAGCCTCCTGAAACAGCAGGCTGTAATTGTCCTCTTCAGTACATTGCTGAGCGCTTCTATTTGCTGTTCCAGTGGAGCTCTTGTTTAGTGATAGACGCGGCTACACTCATTGGTGCTCTTCACTTTCAAATGAACCATTTCAACTGAACTAATTCACGCACCCCCACCCACCCCCATTTCCACCTATATAGTTCCCATAACAAAATGCCTAAATATTAAAATACAGGTTTATGAGTATTAGGTGGATTCAGTTTTCCTACTATATTGTACACCAACGTCTTCTTGTACAGTCATTAGCAGAAATGTGACGACTCAAATAAACACTTACCCCTTAATAAATCTTTTTCTCCCTCCCCCAGCCCGCTGATATTAACTGGAAAACTGGATACAAAATGATTTCTCTTTTTTTTCATATTCCAAATAAAACACTGAAACGCTCATAAAATTGTATACAAATTAAAACCAGAAATAAAGAGCCTTATGTAGCATTGAGGTGTGGTTTCTATGAGCGGGGACAGTAATGTCAGACTGTGTTCCATGCAGAAGCAGGCTGTGAGGTGTTCCCCTCCTCTCCCTTGAGCAGTAAGGCAGCCTGCTGGTGTGTCTCTGCCTCATCCTCACTCACGTCACCGTGGTTTGTTTTTTTCCCCTGGGATGTTTCAATGCTTCCCAGTATGGGAGGAGAAATACTTCCTTATGGGTCAAGCTTGCTGTCTTCTTCAGCATGTTTCTGCATGTGTTTGGGAGTATCCTGAGGGTACAAGAAAACAATCTTTCTTTAAAAAGCACAATCATACCAAGAGTTAGTACATCTTCATTCCCTTCAATACAAAAAGCATAGCACACCGCAACAAAGATCCTCTCCATGTAAAAGGAAGCGTGACCTAAGGACCAGCAAAAGAACAGGATCCTCCCAATATCCAGGTACTGATACTCTCAAAAGGACTGTTAGCCAAGTTTGATCCTGATTGGATAAGCGATTCTCTGTATATAAGAAAAATGCAAGTTTGACATACTGATATTCACAAATGATGATGCTCTCAAACGCTTGTCCTTACCATCATCAACTGGGAAGGCAATTCCCTAGATACATGTAACTCGAGTTAGCTGATACCAACAGATGGTAAATTCAACGCACTTAGAAACCTGAGATCCAACTGCTTTTGAAAAGGGTTCTGGACCTCAGTTCTATCTGACTTTCAAGTATAAAGTTCATTCAACTTATTGTGGCATCATTGTCGGTGGACACTAATTTATATTGACGCTCATTGGTACAGTACAAGTGCCATGAAATAAATGAGGACACTCAATAAATAAAATTATGGTGAAGACTAATTCCTAACTAAATTTAATCCCAATTGGATAAGCATTTTTATATTTCAAACTACAAAATATGACAAGTACGGGCGCCTCCACTATATCCCTAGCAGCGGATAATAAGCTTTTAAAAAAGGGAAGATACAATACCTGCACTGTCTCAAAGTCCTATAAAAATCAGACATTGATGCTTGGACCCTAATTGCTCTTTTATATGACTCGCCCTGATGTGGTTAAAACATTACTACAATAGTCACCTCTACTGATTGGCCCTGGCTCTCAATCCCCTGGCTGTCCTCCCTGCTCCCCTCTCTCCGGACCACCTGGCTGTCCTCCCTGCTCCCCCTCTCTCGACCCACTGGCTGTCCTCCGTGCTCCCTTCTCTCTCTGGACCACCTGGCTGTCTCCCTGCTCCCTTCTCTCTCTGGACCACCTGGCTGTCTCCCTGCTCCCCCTGGCTCCCCTCCCTGCAACCCTCTCTCTGGTCCCCCTGCTCCTCTCCTGGCTCTCCTCTCTCTCAACCCCCTGGCTGTCCTCCCTGCTCCCCTCTTTCTGGACCCCGTGTCTCACCTGCTTGGACCCGTTCCTGGCAGTGAAGAAGGCGTCGCAGTTCCTCCAGCGGCACTTTAGCGTCTGGAAGTTGGCGTTGGTGTGGTCCGTCAAGAGGTGGTGCTTCAGGTGATCCGCTACCCCGAAAATGAGGGAGCAGCCGTGCCACTGCGAGGAAACAAAGAGGGGGGTCATTGTGATGCGGGGGGTACTTGGGATCTGCACCGGTATTTGGGACAATGTGTACATATGGTAAAACGCCAAAGGCCTAAACTATGGCAAAAATTAAAAACACATCTGGATACCCACATAAGACTATAAGAAATGTATGAATGAGGGGAGGCCATTCAGCCCATCAATGATAGTCTGGTTCTTAGTAGCTAATTGGTCCTCAATTGGGCTCTTAAAAGGATCCTAATGATTATGCATCAGCAACGCAGATTGGTAACCCCTTCCACAGCCTCAGCAGTGTGTAAAAGTGTCTCCTCCCCTCGGCCTCCTTTTCATTTCCAACTGTGTCCTGTGGCTCTGGTCTCTGTGCTGCAAGCACTGACTAGGGTTACATTTGTCAACTCATTTTTTATTTTAAAGACGTCAGATAAGTTCCCCTTACTGAGGTAAACCAACCCTCATGTCATAAGTTCATGATAAGTATGAACATTGTATTTTAGTCTGACATTAATTGTAGACCAACAGAATTATTCTGAAATAATTTGAAACTCAATTAAATTACGCAAATTCCACCTTGCTCATGTTTGCTCAGATTCTGCCTCAAAGATGAAACATGTCTGTGGCTTTACTCAGCATGCCAAATACCCACGAGTGCAGAAACAGTAATGAATGCTGAATAAGGAAATTTATCATGGGGTAATAAACAGAGACAAAAAACAAATAGTGAGCCAGCCCAGAGGGAGTAAAAGCTTTGCTTTAAGAACTCGTAAGATCTTACCCAGCAGCGGTAGTTCTGCATGAGATTTAACCGCACGGCTTGGACACTTCCATCATAGCACCCGGTGTAAATCTACAAACACAAAGGGAGGAACACGGTGGATTACATGTCACAAAGGGAGGAACACGGTGGATTACATGTCACAAAAGGAGAGAACACAGTGGATTACATCTCACAAAAGGGAGGGAACACAGTGGATTACATCTCATTCTGCAGTGTTTCTTGAGAAACTAATTGCATTTAGTTTTATGGAATGCGGAGTGCTCAGCACTCACCATGCTTTTGTGGATTGTCATACACATGACCATGTCTTTGTGCCCTCCATAAACTTGTAATCGGTCATGAGACTGAAAGAGAAGAGAGGATTGTGGATTAACTCACTGCGGAGCAAACACAAAAATACCATAAAGCAATAAATCATTATTGTACCACTGTAATCCACTGCTGTAGGCAAGGTCTACTGCACTGGTCAGTAGCACCTAGTTATGCCCTTGCAATAAATTACATTCTCTAGGAAGCAAAACATACATTTGAAAATCACGACAAGGGTTTATAAAAGGCAACATCCTCCTTAAATGAGTAAAATCAACTGTTAACACTGTATGCAAAGCAATGTGAATGGACCCAGGGCTCCGTTCCAGACAGTGGAATCTGATTGTTTGTACCTGTAGCTCGTAGACCCGCACCATTTTGTCCAGGCAGGCCGTCACCATGACCTTCCCCAGGATATTGACCACGGTGACGGCGTGGCTGTGCCCTTTGTAGATGCGCACCAACTCTCCAGTCTGTCAAAGACAAGCAAGACAGGAAACGACATTACCACAAACAGCTAAGATCTGGAAACCTGTCCAAATCATTACAGTGCTCCCCCTTTATAAGGTAGCCCTTTATACCACAGAATGGGTTATTAAACAGCATTGATCTGGCTCCCATTAGACTCATAGTACCATTACAGTGGCACTTTGTATTCATTATAAGGCAGAACACAAATAGCAAGGTCTTGTAACCATGGCTCCTGACTACAGCGATATGAAGGCCGCTGTATATACCATTAGGGTATAAGAGTGCCTGCTGTGGACCACTTCGGGTAGGAATGAAAGTGTGAAGCCAGACACATGGCACTCTTACCATACAGACAGGGTAAACTGTGCATAATCATTAAATATCAAATCAGGTTTTAAATATAAAAAAATTATACAATACATAGTTAGTCATTTTCCACGTGTTCAGAATTTTTGTCATTAATTTTTGTCAGTAAGACAAAATAAGATGTACTGGAATGTCCTGAAATCTGCCGTTTCGAGTTGCCCATGAACTGTGTATTTCTGCAAAGCATTTCAAGAGAAATGCCTTTGAATTAGCAAACTGGAAGCAGCAAAATGAAGAAAGCTAGAAGCACCTCTCAGCTTGTTTAGCTTCCTTTAGTTTAACTGTATGTACAACAATTTAGGATGGATGTTTTGTCTTTGCCAGGTACACTCTCAAATACAGCACTAAAAAAAAGGTAAATTGTAAAATAAGCAGCATAATTAAATATAATAAATTGAGAAAAAATAAATCATGCCCATCTGACACACAACACAATACCTACCTTGATTTTGCACCATCAAACTTTTATCACTGTCCTAGCCTCCTACAGATTGCATGTGGCTATAATCCGATAACTATTTTAAACTTTCAGGTAGTGTGCAATTAAGAGACCCTCTTCTTGATTACTTATACTGTACATTTAATAAAACAAGGAAACACAGTAAAATGCACTTTAAGTGCTTTACACATTTTAAACAAACATTCACAAACACACACAGTAATGAGAACAAGGCTTAACCTGTACATGCTGCTGACCACTGCACTAGCTTCAGTATAGACAGGGCAAGGACAGGGCATGTCTACGTCACTGCAACTGGATTTGAGAACACACTCTACACTGAACAGGCGTCATGTGGTGGATTGGTTCTGCGGTTAGTGGTCATGTGGTTGCAGGGAGTTTTCTTGCATGCAGGTGGATGTGGTTGTGGTTGGATAGGAAGAGCTCAAAATTAATTCTTAAGATAAGGAGCTGATAAAAAGACAAGTGACTTAGGTAAAAATCAAAGTGCTGCATAACCATTACTAAGTATACCAATTGAAACGGCATGAACTTTTCACTTACATGGATGTTGTGCGCATGAACAGACTGGTCACTGGATCCACTGAACACCAGGTCATTCACAACCTGGAAGACAACATTTACTGATTACTTTTTATAGTATATACTCATCATTTACAGGGGGGAAAAAAAACAAAAAAAACAAAATTGTTTAATAGTTGCCGCTGTAATCCAGTGGAAAGATGTTACTTGTTTTAGAGGAAGATCCTTACCAACAGTCGCCAAAAGGTTGTTCTGTTCTTGTGCAAAGATTGCCCTGGTATTCATGAAGGTGGCATTGTTAAAGTGTACAGTACTGTGTCTGAGTCCACATTATTGAATTACTACAGTAAATCAATGAGGATGAAGCCAATTGTGCAGATAATCCTGTTTCATTAGAAGCTGGAGTAAATTGCCATGCCCAGGGGCTGGTCAAAACTTGGAATCTGGATCAAAGTGAACCGGATTTTGTCATCCTATATGTTGTGATCCAGATTACTTTTATCTGGATCGTTTTGATCTGGTTTTTCAGAATACACCACTGCTGCATTACATTTATCCAGATTACAAATCACTATGTAACACAATTTTTGTTCCTGGGTAGTAAGTGTTATTTCCTAATTGCTTATGCCTCAAAAGTATAGAAAATGGCTATTATTCCCCACAAACTTTGCTTTTGTGACAAGGACAGTGATATTTTGAAATTTACCTATTTTCAATGAGAAAACGGGCGAATTGTGTCTTTTCGTTCACATAAAGTCAGAAAAAAATAACATATGAATCCAAATTAACATGTATTTATACTAAAGTAATACAAAAATGACTACAAAAGATTTAGAAGTGAGTAGTTTTTCGAGATTTACGATTATACTGTAAATCACTTTCACGAATCAGCCCCCAAATGTAGTCTCCCATCATGTTCTCGTTACACTGTCCTTGGTAGCGGCGTTCAAAGTCCAGTATATCCTGGGGGAAGCGCTCGCCTTGCTCCTCCGAGTACGCTCCCATGTTCTCCTTGAATTTATCAAGATGAGCATCAAGGATATGGACTTTGAGGGACATCCTACAGCCCATTGTGCCGTAGTTCTTCACCAGAGTCTCAACCAGCTCCACATAGTTTTCGGCCTTGTGATTGCCCAGGAAGCCCCGAACCACTGCGACAAAGCTGTTCCAAGCCGCTTTCTCCTTACTAGTGAGCTTCTTGGGGAATTCATTGCACTCCAGGATCTTCTTTATCTGTGGTCCGACGAAGACACCGGCTTTGACCTTTGCCTCAGACAGCTTAGGGAAGAAGTCTTGAAGGTACTTGAAGGCTTCTTATCTAGAGCTCTGACAAATTGTTTCATAAGGCCCAATTTGATGTGCAGTGGTGGCATCAGCACCTTCCGGGGGTCCACCAGTGGCTCCCACTTGACGTTGTTCCTCCCCACAGAGAGCTCAGTCCGTTGTGGCCAGTCCCACCTGTGGTAGTGCGCCTTGGTGTCCCTGCTGTCCCAAAGGCAAAGATAGCAGGGAAACTTGGTAAAACCACCTTGGAGACCCATCAGGAATGCCACCATTTTGAAGTCTCAAAATGCGACTGCCGGATGCTTGCAGCCTCTTGATGCCATCTCAGAAAAATGCAGATATGTATCCACTTAGGCAGCTGGAACTAAACTGAACTGGTGGGCTTAAGGCCCCTGTATTTATACTACTATTTATATTACTGGAAAGTTCTAGAAAGTTCTAGAAGTTACTCCAAGTTTACTCAGCACTGAATCTATCTGGAATGTTCTGGAAAATAGGTAAATTTCAAAATATCACTATCATGGTCACAAAAGCAAAGTTGTGGGGAATAATAGCCATTTTCTATACTTTTGAGGCATAAGCAATTAGGAAATAACACTTACTACCCAGGAACCAAAAAAAAAAAAAATTTGTTACACGGTGTTATGATTACGAAATCCGTTTTTTAACGTAATCGATCACAAAATGTAGGATTACAAAATCCAGATCATTTTTATCCAGATTAAAAGTTTTGAAAAACCAGCCCCTGGCGACTCAAATTATGGTGATTATAAAGGATAAATTGAAAAGTTCAATTTTTTGGGATGAATAAAGCACTTAACTCATTGTAAGCATGTGTATAAAATTGCAGCTGTTTCACGGGGGCCCAGCACTACAACAAATACCACTTGGGAGTTTGGTTGATACCTTGACTAAAAGCTTCTAAATTACAGGTTGAGGTTTTATTCAGTTGCATTAACGAGCCCCTTTTCCTAATCTTGGAAGCAGTTTTTGGCCAGGGGCTCGGAAGTCCCAACTGACCTTCATGCAGAGCACGGTCTTGGTGTGCCCCTCCAGGGTGCGCAGCAGCAAGCCGCTCTTGGCGTCCCTCACGCTGATGGTGCAGTCATAGGAGCCCACCAGCAGGATCCTGCGTGCCCCCTCTTGAGCCGTGGCCAGGCAGCTCACTGCCCGTGAATTGTGGCACTCAAGCACATCTAGCTGCTTGTTCATCTGGGGACAGAGCAAGAGAGCGTGGGGTGAGAGGGGAGCGTCTCACAGAACAGACCTAGCAAGAGAGCGTGGGGTGAGAGGGGAGCGTCTCACAGGGCAGATCCAACAAAGGAGCGTGGGGTGAGAGGGGAGCGTCTCACAGGGCAGATCCAACAATGGAGCGTGGGGTGAGAGCGGAGCGTCTCACAGGGCAGATCCAACAAGGGAGCGTGGGGTGAGAGGGGAGCATCTCACAGGGCAGATCCAACAAGGGAGCGTGGGGTGAGAGGGGAGCATCTCACAGGGCAGATCCAACAAGGGAGCGTGGGGTGAGAGGGGAGCATCTCACAGGGCAGACCACTCATAGATTTAATACAGAAAAGTAAAGCCATGCAATGGAGGATTTCAGTGTTTTAGAACATTATTTGCACACTGAAGGCGGCACAGGCCGAAACGTTTAGTTTTACACCTTAGATTTCTGATTGAGCGTTTTTAAGTTATGGATGTTTTACAACATAAACCCAAAGATCTGAAACTAACTGATGTAGAAAAGGAGCTAGGAGTTTTAATATCATGCAGGTCACAAGGAAAGGATTTGCTGGAGTGCATTCCAGGCTAGCAGCACAATAGTGCCAACTAGAGGCTTTAGAAATACTAAAATAAAACTAAAATCTAACAAACATTTTGACAAGAAGTCTTTCAATGTCTTCTAGTGAAAACATTGGTCATTGAATTGAAGTTTCTTTTAGTGTTTCTAAAAGCAGCACTATGGAGTGTTTAATAGTTACGAATGCCATCTACACGCTATATAGGGAGTAGCTAATACATGGGGTAGTGTGCGATATGAGAATGTAATACCAACTGGATGAGCCCATTGGAAAAAAATGCTCACTAGTTATTCTAAGCTTTTATCTATCAAGGCAGTAGCAAAACAGTTATCAATACTGCATTGACTATATGAATCTTTATCCATAGTATCCATATTCACCTGGCTGCAGTGCTCCACAATCACACTGAGTTTAAACTTCAATACAACTCCTTGGTGTTACTTCCTACATTACTCCAGAGTTCAGGAGTGAATAGTCACAGCTAGCATAAACATGCAATACCGACACGGAGATAACATCAATTTGTGTACCACAGTTCTGAAAATCAAACATATAACAATGCATGTGAATCTCTTTAGGGCATTTCTGTCTGCAAAAATACTCAAGTGCAGTTGTGAGGGTATATTTTAGTCATTTAAAGTGTGGAGCTATTAAGATCAATCAGCATTTAAATCAATTGCCAAGACCCAGGAGCACAATCTTGTATCAGTAGTGAAATTCAAGCTCAAGCTATTGTGAATGTGTGTGTCGATCACGTGTCTGCCTGACAGTATGAATGTGGAACCCCTCCGCTTGCAGCAGGGCAGTGCTCACCTTCAAACTGAAGCTGACCACGCTGCCATTGGCCAGCCCAGCGAACAGGATCTTCCAGCGGCTGTGTAAGCAGAGGACCCGGTCCAGCTGGCAGAACTGCTCAATACACTCTGTGGTCTAGGGGGGAGACAAGTTAACCTTCTTTAAACTACACCATTCACCTCATCATATAATATCATTTTATTATATCCAGACTTGAAGGTGGATTATGTGTAATTGTTTATGTTATATTAGACATTATTAAACATTTCAAAGGTTTTGCACTGACATTCTGAGGGAGAAATCCACTAAGTGCAGCTGTTGCTAATAGATTCCAGTAAGGACATGACTTAAAATATAATAACTGGTGAGCAATTTTTTCAATGGGCTCATCCAGTTGATATTTCCCATAATAATCAGACGGTTGTTACGGGAAACGCGTGTGCATGAACACTAGTAACAGAGTGGGACCCCAGCACAAGCTGTCAAACTGAAAGGAATTCCAACCGTACCTCTTGCTTCTCAGCTGGGAAAAAATTGCTCATCAGAGATTATTAAAAATACTGCATGTGGTAGTGTGTGATAAATGAGAATGTAGGAGGCCGTATGGTCCAGTGGTTAAAGAAAAGGGATTGTAACCAGGAGGTCCCCGGTTCAAATCCCACCTCAGCCACTGACTCACTGTGTGACCCTGAGCAAGTCACTTAACCTTCTTGTGCTCTGTCTTTCGGGTGTAAGTGACTCTGCAGCTGATGCATAGTTCACACACCCTAGTCTTTGTAAGTCGCCTTGGATAAAGGCATCTGCTAAATAAACTAATAATAATAATAATAATAATAATAATAATAATAATAATAATAATAATAATAATGCCCACTCTTGTGGTGGAATGCTTGTATAAATCACCTTGGATATATGTCGCCTCCAACCCCTCGGGTAGGCATTACATTTTCATATCACACACTACCCCATGTCAGTATTCTCTATACACAGACCTTGGATACTGAAACCACCTGCAAGCGTCTGAATACCTGCTGCCCCTGTGCATTAGCGAGGCCCGTAACGTTACCTTGAGGGAGTAGCAGCGGATGGTGTGGTCGCTGGAGCCGGTGTACAGCCTGCCTGGGATCCCTGCACTCTGGGTAACTAGCAGGCAGTTCACTTTGGTGGTGTGGCCCTCAAACACGACGACACACTTCCGAGTCTAAGAGAGGGGGAGAAAACAAGCTCACACTGGCGCCTGTGCAGGAGGAGAGCTCAGGGGGAGACGCGGCATGTTTCTATAAGCGGGTTGGAGGAGCAGTTTCACACTACAACAACCAATCCACAACCCCACTTCCACAAAATGCAAACTTTCAATAGTCATACAATTTATTCAGCGCGTGTCAATTTATTTTCACACACGCAGTTTATTTTAGACACGCTGTTTAAAAGTATTTTTTTTCACAGTAAAACAGGTTTAAAAGGCACTGCATATCAACAGGACACTCAGTACTGCATCTCCAGCACCGCCCCACCCCTCGTTCGCTATA
Source organism: Acipenser ruthenus (assembly GCF_902713425.1). Lineage (NCBI taxonomy): Eukaryota > Metazoa > Chordata > Actinopteri > Acipenseriformes > Acipenseridae > Acipenser > Acipenser ruthenus. The sequence goes on from NC_081206.1 coordinate 15,246,601, forward strand.
TTTTTCAAATAACTCTTAATAACAGTACATACCGATAAATCATCTCTTGATCACTCATTTTATCACCAAACTCCTCAATAATGCAATCCAAGTCGTTATTTTATTACTATAACATCTCAAAAAGCTCTGCAAATGTCTGTGATATTCTCTGAGCACTGGATGCGGAAACAGCTATCTTGTTTGTTTATGTCTGTGTTATCTATGTGGTGTCGGGTCTATCAGTATTCATGAGATACGCCCCTTTTTTTTTTTCGGCTTCTCTCGGCTCCTATCGTTCTCACTCGGCCATTGAATGGTTTTCTCGGCTTTTTCCTGGAGAAAAAACGACTAGAGACGTGTTTTTTACGTCTTTTTGATTGGACCGGAAAGGTAAAATTGCGATGTCGGACCAGGTCCGACATAGGACCGCAAAGGGTTAACACTCTAACGCCTAGCAAGTTAAATAATTCATTCTCGGCACTGTCAGGAAAAACACCTTTCCAACGAACTGAAGAATGCCATCTATCAAGAGGTGTTCTGTGATAATACTGCTTCCTCAGCAATGGAGACTCACCCATGAGATGAATGGCAGCCATAATAAGCAGTTAAAGAACACTGGCAGTAGCAGTACCTTCTCTATTACATGTGGCGTTAGTCCTGTGTTCTTTCAGTCGCAGTGAAAAATGACTGGCAGGCAGGGACTATAGAGGAAACCCAAGCTGCCCTCGTCCCTCCCCCGCTAGAAAAGGGTTGCTTCCAGCTCATGATCAATGTAGTGGGTACACTAGAAAGATCTACTTTAGCCCCTCTCCAGTCACTCCCCTCTTAATCCCTCATTAACACTCACTATTAGGTCGAAAACGCGCACAGTCTTGTCCCCGGAGCAGGTGTAGAGCAGCCCATTGTGTATTTGCATGGAGTTCACAGCAGCCTCGTGCCCTTCAAAGGAGCCCTCTGTGGGCTCATCCTCCTCACCAGGCTCCGAGGAGACCTCTAAAGACAGGAAAGACACATCTCAACATTCACCTCACAGGACACTGCAGGTCCCTACAGCTGTACTGCAGACTTCATCAACATATGATTTGTGAATACTAGATTAAAAAGTGTGTGTGTATAATTAAATGCCAGTTTTTGTGAAGCAATTATCCTCATACATGATTTTGGAAAGCTGTTCACTTTTGTGTATACCAAATCAGCGACAATGTGGTCTATTCAACTGATCTAAAGGGTAGCAGACCTACATACCACTATTTGTGAATACATAAAGGAGGCTTTGACAAACTCTAACAGTGTGTGTAAGTCTCTCTAGTGTATTTCTGTCTTAAATAGTAATATTAAAAACAATGGTCTGTTTAGATCAACTGATTACACCCCATTGGCAGGATAATTAATACCACAGTGAAAAGAGAGAACTATCACAGAAAACTCTCTGGGATCCATTACAAAAGAGCACTGCTGATGCCCATAAACAGTACTCGTAATCCACTACGTACTATTTTAGGTAAAGTCTGTGGTACACATGTGACCCACTGGTAACTGGTAAAAGGGGCTCTTCTATGTTGATACAGCCGTCTCTAATTTAGAGGGCTGCTCATATTATACACTCGGGGGGTGGGCTAGACACTTCTGTACTACAGGCAACATTGAGGACATTTTTCATACAAACTGTAATAACAACTCTGTCTTGTTATGGTTTCTGGTCAATTGTTTTTGTGATCCCAGAGGCAGAATAGCCCACTGAAAGTTCAGTATATGCTGTCCAATCTTGATTCTTACATTTGTTTTTTTTTGTTTTTTAATTTTCAGTGTGACTCTTGAAATAGTTCATCCAAAACAAGCACTTCAATAAAATATTTAATAAAATCTGAAATACTAACAATTGCAAGACCTAAAACGGGTTCAAATCCTAACAACCTAAATGACAGAGGAACCTGTGCATGTGATACAGTACCGGAAGAGTTCTTCAATCCCTTAGTAGACTTGGTCTTACTGAAAAAAAAAAAGAAATAAAATCTAAATTGTATTATCGTACTACAGCTCTCTAACTACAATTCTTAAGGCTGAACCAACACCACCAGAAATATTTACTGTATATACTTTTTTGACCAAAATAAATAAATAGATAATTAAAAAAAAGAGACAGCCCTAACTTTTTACAAACAGTACTTACACCACATTGGTGCTGCTCTTGCTGCTGGTCACCAACTCACTAGTGGAGCTCACTTCATCACAGCCAAGCTTCTGGTCCTCTGTGTGGTTGCATGTCGAGACTGTGGGGAGATCTCTCTTTGAAGGACTGCCACGTTTCTCATCCCCGGAGTCAGAGGAGTCAATGGCCACCACCTCCAGCTGCGTGGTGGGGAGCTCGATCATCTCCAGGGAGGTGTCGCTGTCGGCAGAGCCCTGTTCCAGACCTGCCTTGGAGGGCTCAGTGCCCTCGCTCGGTCTGTCTCCCTTCTGTGGGGTGGATGTGCTCACCTTCCCTCCTTTGGTAGCTTTCCGGGGCTTGCTCTTCCTGACCGGCCTGCTCGAGTCCCCGTCCTGCTCCGTGTCGCTGTTCTCTTGCCCATCGTTGGCTTTCCGTAGAGCCTTCTTCTTCTTTAGTTTCTTGAGTCTCTTCCCAGCTTTGTTCTCTGGCACCGCCATGGTAGATTCCGTCTGTACCTCAGCCCCCTGCTTGGTCTCCTCCTCCAGGGCTGTCTGGCCAGAAAGCAGCTGGTTTTGGGCCCAGATACTGGGCCTCTCTGGGCCTAGGAAGGAACTTCTGGTTATTGGGTTGTCCTGCACCTTCATGCTGTGGGAGGACTGGGACTGACTGGGGGAGCAGGTCTCTCTTCGGTTGGTCCGGCGAGCCTCTGAAGACAAGCTTACACTCTCCTGGGAGTCACAGCCGACCTGCCCGAATCCCTCTTCCAGTCCAGCCAGGCTCACTGCTCCAGCGAACCCCGGAGACACAGACAAACTGGGCTTTGTGCCTTCAGAAGGGGGAATAAGAAATAACAGAATGATAATCTGCAGCAGTAAAGGTACTGTAAAATCAAGCAAAACTTTTTATATCTCCGTTTAGCATGCTTTTAAGAAGCTGGAAAAAAATATCTGTTGTGCATTTGATTTTGTAATCTTTTGCCAAACTCAAGTCCTTACTAAGTTCCATCACTACCGGATACTATTATTAAACAGCAAGTAACTTCAAATTTCATAATAACTTTTTCTCTTTCACATTCCCCTTACTCTGTATGATGTTTGCAATCATTGTGAGTGGTTCTGGATTTTGTTGTTCCAATATTGAGTTACATATCATGCGGTTTATGGCACCGCATCAACCTCAATGACTATCTTTAGCAAGCACTGAAAGCAATGTAGCAAGTGCCCTTTACAGCACCTCGATTTCATATAGGCTACAACGTGTACAATATTTACCCTTTCCATTAGAGCTGTATTGAATCTTTGAACAAACATTACTTGAAATGGATTGGGTGATAATTACAATGTTTGTATTTGTTTAATAACACATTAAAGGGTACACAAGGACCTTTTTTATTTTATTGTGTTACATGTTCCCATGTGTTGCTACAACTGTTTATGTAAGTTGTGTGTAATGTTTTAATTTTTTTTTACATTTTGACCACTTTTTAAAACTTTTAAATTGCATTCCCTGCCTCAAGATGGCTTCCCATGTACCCAGGTGGACCTCAGAACTACATTTCCCATCATTCTCCTGCTCACATATATAACTGTGATGGATTTACCAGTGAGCAGGAGGATGATGGGAAATGTAGTTCTGTGGTCCACACAGGTACATGTGAAGCCATCTTGAGGCAGGGAATGCAATTTGAAAGTTTAAAAAAGTGGTCAAAATGTAAAAAAAAAAAAAAAAAAATTAAAACAATACACACGCCTTATGTAAACAGTAACACATGGGAACATGTAACACAATAAAATAAAAAGGTCCTTATGTACCATTTAACAGCATTTATGAAGGACTGCATCAAAAAAAGATATCATGCAAGGAAACCAATGCATAAACAAGGTCTGACAGGGATGGAAATAAGGCTCCATTTGCATAGCAGTTTGATTCATTCCCAGTTTTACTATGAGTTTAATAAGGCACACCTGAGCTTGTTACCTATACACTGTGGCTATTAAAACCTGGAATGGGGTTTTATTTGCATCTGAAATAAATACCCATTCTAATGTACGGATAGGTAATTTGATGGGGTACCGAGTTTACTTTACTCCGGAGAGATATTTTACTGTAACATGGCACACATTATACTTTTGTTTTCCTGCTAATTCAAAATATTAATTTACATTTTAAAAGAATATTTGAACATTAAAAACACATGTTCATCCCAGCTTTGCTTTCCATTGAGGTGCATCAACCCCAAACCCTACATATTCATTCCATGAACTTGTTCAGGAGAGCAGACAACTACACAACGCTGCTACTAAAGAATGCTTATGCAGCCCAGGTGCGCACCACACACCTTGCACCGGTGTGGAGGTGAGCGGGGACTCCAGTGCTGTGGTGTACAGGCTGCTGTTCCTGGGCTGCAGGTCTGATGAAGCTGCGGTGAGGGGGGTTCCTGCCTGACTGCCCAGAGCGTCGGGATCCTGCTTGATGCGAGTGGGCGGCGTGCTGCTGGGGAGTGCTCTGGCTGCAGGTGGGCACAGGGAGGCAGGCAGGGCGCTCAGGTGGGGGAATGGGGAGAGGATGGCGGGGGAGGGCTGACCAGTCACATGAAGAGAGGTATCTTGGAAAGGGGAGGGCAGTGCTGTTGCTTCAAATTTAGCCATCAGCTCAGGGCGTGGACCATCATAGGACTCTGTAACACAAACAGGCAGTCAACGTCAGGAGACCTCCACCAACTCCGTATACAGACTGGAAAGCAAACTACTGTGAAGGGGCTGGAAAGCAAACTACTGTGAAGGGGCTGGAAAGCAAACTACTGTGAAGGGGCTGGAAAGCAAACTACTGTGAAGGGGCAGTCAATTTCAGTGTGCTTTACTGTGCATACATTCAAGGGTTTCTACATGCTAAACAAAAGCATCAGTTAATTTCCCACCAGTTGTTTGTAAAGGAGTAAACTTTGAATTTAAAAACTAATGTTAAACTGCTGTCTAAACAGACAGTATAATTTCTGGTAGTTGGGTAGGGAAATTGTAAATGTAGTTTTTCAGTTGTTTTAGAGAGGGTTGACTTAGTTTGTTCTAATTTTTCAAAGCACTAATTTTTGCAGTAAAGCAATGTTTCCTCTTTTTTTTTGGCAAACCAAAAATGCATGGTACTTGAAGTCTAGAACAAACACTATTGAGAAATGTTGAGCAAACCTTTTTCATGAGTAAAATCTATTACTATTATTATTACTATTACTATTATTATTATTATTATTATTATTACTATTATTATTAATGGCTATGGAGACCCCTACCTTGCAGTCCTTGGAGGATCTCAATTCGTTGGGTTCTCAATGCACTCATTTCCATTGTAACCTAAGGAAGAGAAATAAGTTAGTGAAGTACTTCTCCTCATTCACGAGGGGCAGACTTGCATTAATTTAGCTTTTGGCTGCCTGTTAATTTTTGTGTACACCAAACAAATGACACGGGAGTCTTTCCAATTGATCTCAGCGTTGTTGAAAACCTTAGAAGTAGGGAACGGAAGACAAAACCAAAACTCCAGCAGTGTGTGCCTTTAAAGTTTTCCCTACTAAAGTGGTCTCAAAGCTGGGCAAACTTGTGAGCAGTGCCATAGGCTGCAATACTGATGTAATGGTGGGGAACTACAGTTAGAACATTCTACTACCCAGTGCTTAGAATCACTGCTTTTGTGCTATTAGATAAATCTCTATTTTTAAGTCTTATTATTTCACTTTTTGGAATAAGTACTGTATTTAAATGTCAAGAGCCGATGATCATGCCCTATACTGTTAACAGTCTCACATAGAAAAAATCATTCATTTAGCAACCAGACATCTGTAGCTCTGTCTAAATTCTGAAACGATTCACCCCAACACCAATACAAAAGTGTCTACCTGCTGCTTGAGCACTAGGAGGCGCTGCACCTCCATGTAGGCAGCCTGCAGGGAAGCCCGTGCCTGGAGCAGGTTGCTTTCCACCCCGTACACAGACTTGTTCAGCTCCTCCTCCCGAAGAGAGATGCTCAGCAGCTGGTCCACCTGAGAGCGCTCTGAAACAGGCAGAGAAAACACACTGAAGAGGCGCAAGGCAGCGATAGCCAAGGCTTTCTCATTCATTGTCTTACTAATACGTCAGGTGCAGGGTGATGCTTATTGTTATAAGAGAGGTCTTCTTGTGCAGTTCTTGCTGCTCAAACGATGCAGAATTCAATGTATTAACTATTGATAAATCACAAACACAAGATTGTACTCAAACTACTATTAAACATAGAAAGTGTTGTTTTATTAACTTGATAACTATGCCATGTGTTATATGAACAGAATTATACACAGGAAGGATTAGTGATTTCTCATACGTGATATGAGCTACCTTATTACTGGTCCTGTTTGAATGTCTGATTGCAGCTGCAGTACACCATTGAAATTAATTGACTTATAATCACAGTAAATGATTACTAGGAAGTATGTGAAATATACTGTTACTGAGTATAAACCAGTGCACAAACATACAGAGGGTCTTCAAAATTACGTACGTTTCAGTAACACTGTGACCAGCGTTACTGAACCAGGATGAGGTGGATTGACGGTGGTTCAGGGGGGAGATCTGTATTTTTGTTGCTGTATTTTCCATCAAAAAGCATTTAAAACTCACCTTTTTTAGCTTTGATTTTCCTTCTTTTGTTCTTTCTTTCTAAACTGGGGACTCCTGACAAATGCCCCTCCTAAAACACAAACAGAACAAATCAAGACGTGTGTGCTCTGAAACTGAACCGATTCCCTTCCCTAGATTTGTGCCTCAGATATTTGAAAGAATACAGAACCCAAATATAGTAGGCTCTTGCTATTCCAAACCAACCTATAGTCTGAAATATGATAATATAAAGAAATGCATGTCACAATCTGTAATAGGATTGTCACACAGGAACATTTTAATATTACTGCAGTGACCTGCACATGTTGTGTACATTTAATCATATCATCCTTATTTGTGTAAAAATCAAGAGTTTATCAGATTATAGCAACATGCAAACCGAAACGTCTATATAAACGTGTATCATGTTTGGTGAAGATTGGTGCAAAAGAAGATTGGTCAGACACGGTCAAAACATAAGGGTCCAAATTTGAACAAGAACCGATTCCTTGTTGATTGCAATGGATTCCTATAAATAATCTGAAGAGGGTCTGGTCCCAACTGGTTCAGATTAGCAAGTCCACTCTACCCCTGATAAATGGCTCCTTTATATAAGCAGCCTCTCTGCTGTGCCGGTTATACTCACAGCAGCAGCTCTGCGTTTCTTCCCCACGCCCTGGCTGTCATTCTGCTCAGCCCCGGATGTGCAGCTGCTGTCTCCCTCCAGAGATCCATCAGGGCCCATCGCTGTGGCCGCAGCTCCCTCAGACAGCCCCTCCGGGCCTCCGGGAGCCTCTCCCTCTGTTCCTTCCACCTCCCTCTTCACGCAGGGCAGCTCCTGGAGGGACGGGCTGGAGGTCTTCTTGGACAGGGACTCCCTCTCCGATTCTGCAGGCCGGGAGCATTGGTCTCCGTTTGGTCCGTGGGGAGAGGGCAGGGCTGGAATGCGGGCTCCCTCTTCTCTGCTGCCCCCTGCTGGGTTGTCAGAGAAGAGGCTGTAGACGGAGGCGCTGCGGTCGTTGACGACGCTGCTCTCCGATAGGCTGCGTTTCCGGGTCGAGGTGGGGAGAGCTGCACAGATGCTTTCCCACTGGTAGCCTTCCAGATACGGCATATCAGATGCCTCCTCTACATCCAAACCCTCCTGTTCGTTCTGAGTAGGGGCCACCATCTCTATGCCAAACCTGGAGTGCACAGGACACAAGAAATCTGTTACCATGGGGCAGTGGTCCTCAAAGCTGGGCAAGACCAGAGTATAGTGCCATTATGTGCTATAATCTGTAGCACTGCAATACTGATGTATTCGGAAGGGGATCTAAAGTAATTCAATCTTCTACTCTGTGCTCTCATTCACTGCTTTCGTGCAACCTGATAATCTAAAAATTCAACGTCATTTTGTTTGACATTCTGGAAAAAGTTCAGCATTAAAAAAGTCATCATGAGAAATAAAAAAATGTGCTAGGCCAAAAAACCTTGAGAACTGCTGCCATAGGGCATAATGGGAAACACTCGTCTTTAGATTGGTGGGTTAGTGGGTGACTTGCCAAACAGGTTCTGGCACACCCTCACAGCAAGTCTAAGACATTGCTGAACATGTCACTTGTTTGTGGTTTCACTAGTCAATCAGGGATTCAGTGTTCAGTAATGTGTGGGCTTGGTGTTCACATACGCAAGCCATGGGCAAAGTACAGCTGAGGCCTTCCATGAAAAAGCCACGACAACATTATTCTTTCTGAAAACCGTCTGTTTTACTTAACTGTTTTTTACATATATAAAACTGTAGTAATGTTAAGAGTTTTTTTCTTGCTGGTTAATACATTTAAATTTCCACTTACACCTGAAGAAAAGACTGGAAGTCCTGAAAGCTAGTGCTTGTATATCATAGATAACAAAACAAACAACATCAACTCTTCAATTCTATTCTAGTATATACATTCAGTTATTCATTTCATGAATAAGACTGACCCCATTTCCATTGATATTAAACTAGCAACCACAAATGCATGTGTCTGCCTATCTTTCACTGCTCAGGGACCAGCACAATTGAAAGATCATAGTGTCACATGACATGCATCAACTGGGATTTCCATGTGGAAGACAGGTAGAGACAGCTATACAGCTATGGCCAACAGTTTTGCATCACTTAGAATTTTAGGATTTAGGATTAAGACATAATAAAAAAATAAAATAAAAAAATAAAAATTATATAAACTATAATTTAGATCTTTTATTTAACATCGTGTTCAAAGAAACTACAAAATGATATTGCAAAAGTTTACCGGAAATATGGAAAACTACAAAGCGGTATGTAATTCAATATATTAACTTAACATTATTCAGTGAGTTTCATTCAACTTTTTAGTTAATTCTATAGGAAAATGCAACACTTTTGGCCATAGCGGTAGAGAAAAGAAGGACTGCAAAAGTAGGAGGGGAAAAGCGGATGGCATTTAGTCATCAAGGAAGTTATATCACAGTCTCACTGACCTCGGCATGCCTTTGCCCTGCTCCTGCTTCTTCCTGCTGACTTGCTGGTACACCTGGTCCCAGTCTACGTTCCTGCAGGACCCCGAGGAGCTGATGAGCTGGCGGAGGGTCGGTTTCAGCCCGGATTCTTTGTCCGAATCGTTCTTGCGGCTCCCGCTGATGTCGCGGATGCGCCGGGCAATATTGAGGTTGGGTTCGTGAGAGCCTGTCTTGCTCTTGGAGGTGATGTGTCGAGTCAAATCCCTCTTCAGGGAGGCCGGCAGGCCCAGCTTGCTCAGGTCGGTCACCAGGGATCCTGCAGCAGGTTGGCCCCTCATCAGCTCACCATCCGAGGCCCGGCTATCCTCTCCCTGTGTGCTGTGTTCTCCACCCTCACCCCCACTGTCCACATGCCTTTCTCCAGCCCCTTGAGCTGCATCCCCAGTTATCTGGCAGTCACTGCTCAATGTGCTGACATCCACAGACTGCAAAGATGGCAGGTGTGAAGGTGAGAGAACTTTGGTTTCTGAATCGCTTGTACACTGATGATATACCTCTGGTGTTTCATTGTAAGATAAGCTTGAGTTTCCAGGATGAGATAAGCCTGCGTTCCCAGGATGTGCCTCAGTGTTGTGTCGTCCAGAGTCAGAGAGGTCCCCGTCACTGATGTCCTTGAGAAGGCTCATCTTGCTCCTGTTTCCAGTCCGATCTGTGGAAGTCTTGCACTCCTTGCTTGGCCTTCGTTCTAATCGGAACGGCTCTGTTTCCATGGCTTGGTCTGAGGTCTTAGTTTCTGGCTTGCTGCATTTAAGGGCCTCTTTGGCCTTTATGAGCATCTCCTCTAAGGAGTAATCTTGTTGCTTGGCGCTCCGGAGTTTACAGGTGTACGAGTTCTTGTTTGTTTCCTGAGCGCTCCACTTGGGCTTGTCTTCAGATGCTTTCAATAGAGACTTCTTGTCCTCTGGTTTGCTGGAAGGGGCCATCTGATCGGGGAGCGTCTCGACAGGGGAGCTCTGGGTCCGGCGTCTCATCCTCCTGCTTCTGTTTCTTAAGTATGCCTTTAGGTGAGGTTTATTCTTGATCTCCCTCACAGAGTGACTCGACACTAGGGGCACACTGTTACTCCTCTCTCCCTGCTCTCCGGCTGGCGAAGGGTCGGGTCTGAAATGTATGTGCATGTTCAAGTTCTTCAGGGGCAGGGGCTGGCAGGGAAGTTGAGAGGGATCCTTCCCCTCAGTCGGCCTGGAGTCATCATTTTTGGATCCCACTTCCTGGCTTTTAGCTGGCGGGTATGGAGCCCAGCGGTGCGTCTTATCCTTGGGAGGGTTGCTGGAGCTCTTCTCGTTGTTCCTGTCTGTTTTAGAGACTGGTTGGGTTTGTGCTTGGCTGAAATCAATAGCGTTGCTGAACAACAGGGAGTCACTGGTGAAATCCATATAGGAATCCTGCGACGACCCTTGCTTCCCATTATGCCTTCCCCAGTGGAACCTATCTTGCAAGTAATCCCTTGAGGGAGGGAACCCGGTGAAACTCCATTTCCCCCGGCTCCCAGATTTCCAGGCAGGAAAGCCCCCACGCCCATCATGGTGCCAGTTTCTTCCTTGCCAACTTTGGTGCCAGCTGGCCTGCCCTTGACTGGGGTGCCACCCAGAGGAGCCTGACTGGCAGCTGGAAGCTCCCCTGGTCCCACTGGAGTGGTGGGGCTGGTTCCTGCTGGGATGGGGGAAGTTTCTTTGCCCATTATTTTGGAAGCCGTTGCCTTCCCAATCCCTGGGTGGCGCCCCCTTGTGGTGCCTGCGAGATTGGCTTTCTGGGAAGTTCTGCCTCTCTTCTGACCTGCGACGACAGTCTCCCTGATTGGAGTTGTCAGCACTGGCATCTTCCTTTCTATAAAGCAAAAGAATGCCGACATGAGTATTACAGTAATTTCTGACCTTTTTGTTGCTGATCCAGGTTGTATTTAGAACTAATTTACAAACTATATAAAATGTATTTGTTTCCTACCCGTTCAGTATTGTATGTGATTATTTCAAAATATGGGGTCTTCATTAAGCTGTTTTTTAGACTGTGTGCTTTTATGATCCAAAACATAGCATCCATAGGGGCACTAGTTTATAAAGGTACAGTAAATTAGATATGGAAAATACAACAGTATTGGTTGTTGATTGGCCTTTGTAAAACTTGGTGAAGAGAATCACACAGCGGGGATGGAAGTAAGACTCCTATTGCATAGCAGCTTCACCCATTCCAGGTTTTAATACAAGCCTGATTAGCCAGTGTGTATGTAACAAGCTCAGGTGTGTCTTATTATGCAATTGGAGTCTTATAGCCATCCCTGCACAGTACAGCAATAACCAAAAGTGAAGACACTTAAACGGTGCGTTTACACTGGCAGTTTTTAGGATGGCATTGAGCCATCTCAGGTCTGTTTTCTGCAGTGTATACGCACACAGACGACTCTCAGCTGTCCTAAAAATTGCCAAATAAAGACGTTGCTCAGTGCCAGCTTAGGTCCGTCCGAAAGGCAGTGTAAACTCACCCGACTTTAGGACGGCTCACGCAGGACGTGAGTGCCGCTCGGCTCCTCCCCCACGGAATCTAAACAGTTGCAGCGTCACAAAAAGAGAACAACGACTTGACACACAAGCGTCCTGAATATTTGAATATATTAACTGTTTATATTGGGGAGTATTTGTAAATATCTACGTTTTATTATTAAGTTGTCATCAAAAGTGTACATACCCCAAATATCCATACAGTGGGCTATGTAAACTTTTGACGATAACTTTTTTGTTTTGTTAAACCGGTGCAGACGCCTGTGGACGTCAAAGAAACAAAAGTGTAATACCTGAGTGTATCGATGAGAATTATTTTTAAAAAATGCTATCATAAATAATTGTATACAAAAACTACCCTGAATTGTGTTTTTCCCAGTTATTTTATTGTAAACCACTTAGTTATTGGTTTAGTTTCAAACACGCTTTAACACACCATCTTTTTGTTGTTTGTTTTTACTGTTATTTAAATAAAAAATTTGATTGTACCAATGAATAGCTTAAAAACACGGAATGGTTCTTTTTTTTTTAATGTTTTTTTTGTTTGTTTGTTTCTGACAACTACGACGTGAACTGGGGACAGCAAGAAAGCAGAGCTGTCATAGCGTTGTGGGGCAAAACAATTCCAGAGTGCACTCTAAGCTGAAACGCAAAATAAACACACACAAAGAAACAGCGGCAGGTCTGGCGAAAGATCTTTTTGATTATAGTTGATCTGTTACATGTTCTAATTTTTAAATAAAGATTTTTTTGATAATTTGCGGTCCCTGTCATTTCATTTTTTAAAAAAGGCACAAAATGTTTTGAATAATTACAAACAATTTAGATAGCGTACTTATAACAAATTATTATTATTATTATTTATTAATTTGCATTGTAGTATTTGCAACAAGGCCAATATTTTAAAAAATTAAATTTGTTAACTGCAATTGTATACAAGAAATGTTTTTTCCCCCAGTATTCCTGTGGCTGCTTAGCCTATTTTAACTAAAAATAAAGGACTTATGTGGAGGGATGAAACAAAAATCGAACTCATCCACAAAAGCTATATATATATATATATATATATATATATATATATGACCCTCCAAATAAGAAAGCAGTACCTTCAAAGGTCTCAGAGATGCAAACAGACTTTGAAAGCGCAGCGGAGGTCGATTAGTAAAATTACTGACACGAGAGGGTTAATTTTTCAACAAATTGGATAAGTGGTTTTCTAGTTCTATGTAAAAATGAAAGCGTGACATACAGACAGACTTAGGTGTACCAGCAACTTCCATATACCCTTCAAAGTGTGACTTACAGACAAACTCCATATAGCCTTGATTTTGACCCCACCAGAATGTCCTTTGTCAGATCTATCACAATGGGATTAGTGGATCTCTAGATGTATGTAAAAGTGTGCCATGCAGTACAGACGTACAGACACCTCTACTTTTTCCCAGATCAAACAAAAACACTTTTACCTGCTAAAATACATACTCAAATCAAATAAATTACATTTTGACCTGCAGGGAAGTATCACATAGAATTTCTGTGCTTCAATGATCTCATCCCCATTTGCCATGCACTTGAGAAAGCATGTGGGCCCCAGGAACAGCTGCGACACATGACCTCAGCAAGTCCTGGTCTTGACAATCAGCCTTGTGCTGCCTGTCACTGCCTCCCAATATAATACAGTGTTTCACAGCCACAGAACAGACAGAGTTCTTCAGACTTGGACAATCACTGTTTTTAGGCTGTTACTGGGAAGCAATCTGCCGTGTTAGCTCTAGGGAAACTTTCACAGTCGTAGAATAAAAGAAAGTCTCAGTGGGAAGTTGAAGGCTTCGTACAGTATCCAACTTGCAAACTTTAACGATGAAATGCTTTTCAGTCAAACCAGCTGTTCTGTTAGGCTATATGCCATGCCCTTTGTTAACAGTTGGACGAGTATACCACCTGATGCATATGATGCGTCTGGTTATATATATATATATACGTGTGTGTGTGTGTGTGTTTTAAGCCCCATCTCATGATATACGATTCCGTCCCCATTCCCATCTGCAGCCTGGTCTAAAATTAGACCATTAGATCTTCCACAGAGAGCTAGAACTGTTAAAGAGACAGGCACTCATTTCAATGACAATGTATTCCAGATGCAATACAGTCTGGAACTGATAATCCACTCTTATGATACTTGGGTAGCTGGGTAACTCGTATAAAAATAAAAAACAACATTTCCTGGGGGGCGAGGGGGTATTTTATTTTAACTACCTGAATAAATAACTCGCTAAATATAAGCTGGGACAACATGCCTTTCTCTACATACAGAAAGGTTTTATATAGGTCTTACCAATGAGATACCAAATAAACAAGTACAATTATACTATAAGACACTATTCTGTTGTGCACACGTTTATTAGGACCAAGTTCACTTTACATCTACAATACACTCTCCCTCATCAGAATCTACCTTTTTCCAACCAGTGCACTGTCATCAGAAATCTTCCTTGTAACTAATGTGCAACCACAACGCAGACAGCAAAGACAGCATACCACAGTTTCAACAACTTAACATAAGCAACTGGTATTTAATTAAACAACACCATCTAATGTTTTACTGCTAAAACTAAGGAAGATGAGGCCCGTGTACATCATACAGTACAGTCTTCAAGGTCCAGAGTCCTACAGGTTTTAGAGCCATCAATAACTAATTCACTGATGAAGACCTGGAAGGGGGTTCATTCTGTTTTTAGGCTTGTAATTTTTTTGGTTCAGTTTTGAATAGGGACCCCAAATTGAAAACTGAGAAAGGCAAATCACAAGTAGGGAAAAGACACTGATCTGCAGTGGAAGTAGATGTTTATATATACTGTCTTTCAGCATCACGAGGCCCGCCTCCCACTGTGACAGTGAAAGAACATTTAACAGGTGCTGTTTTACAAAACAGAAGTTTACAGAATTTCCTGGGGACCCCTGAGAATCTGCAAAGGTTGGAAAACTTCTGTTTTGTAAAAAACACCTGTACAACACTGACTTTGGATCCAGGTGGAACAACAACCTTGGGGCCTGGAATTGAGCCCCCCCCCATTGTACATGTTGAATAATAATCAGAGACGAGAGCAAGGCGGGCGCTCCTTACCGGATCCTCTCCTTGCGCTTCTCGATGAGCTCGATGAGGTCCTTGTCGAAGTAGTGCTCTGCTGTGTCCCCCTTGCCTGCGTCTTCCCTCTCCTGCGCCTCCACCTTGTCTTTGTGAAGCTGGCTGGAGATGTGGCTGGCATAGGCTGTGAGCCCCACCACGGTCACCCTGCACACCCTGCACTCGTGGTCACAGTCCCTGGGGAAGGAGGGGGACAGGGGCTGTTCAATAGTTCCCACCGGCATCGCAGGAGAATGAATGTCGCTATGTTTCCTTACAATGCTGAAACACTGTGAACTAAAAACATACACACTTTGCGTATACGTTCCACTTCACAGGGTAGTGTGAGCAATAGGGCTCGTAAACTTGCCACCACAGTGGTGGTGGTGGTGGTGGTGGGAGGTTAGTTTTCTTATATTCCACAAGGATTTCTCCTTTACACAACAATCAGGAGGCAAACTGGCTTTTCTTTTCCTTGAAGTGTGATCTTCCTGAAAGGTTGCTTCTAAGAGCTCCGTGGTGGACTAGGAAACACAGCAATGGTGAATGGAGCACACACAGACACACATAGACACACACCCGCACCCTCACACACAGCCTAGCTCTCAGGCATGATGGTGTCAGCTGCTGTGGGGCAGCTTGGAGACAGCATCTACATTTAATCTGTGACAAGTTCCTCCCCTGAGCAAAGTGCTGAGCAAGCAGATCCCTGACCAATCCCAGTCCTACTGTAACTGTAACTGGAGATAGGGCAGCGGCAGCTAACACCACCACTCCCACCGCCCAGCCCGCAGTGTGCAGACACCCGAGGGTCTGGGGCACTGCCTACATACTGAATATGCTACCCAGTTGTCTCCATAATTTTAGCTCTGAATTTTTCTTATAGCAATTTTTTTGTTTGATCTCCAGTTTCCCCGACTTTAAGTTCCATTCAAATCAAATGCTTTTGCCAGAAGTAGACAGGTGCTGGGAGAGGAGAGGCCTGTCAGTTCCAGCTATAGATCGGAAGCATGTGCTGCCTTAAGCGTAGCAGGATGCAACAGGGTTAGGATTTAATTCCACATTCAAATAGGACAGTGACTGCCAACTCTAGTGCCCAAGTACTTTCAATAGTCCAGGTTTGTGTTTTATCTTGTTTTGCTTTGTTTCTGTTTTATATTATTATTATTTTGGATTTTATTGTTCATCAGAAGTGTTGTTTATAAAAAAAAGCATGATTGTCAGTTGTCAAGAGGACAGAACTAGTGGTATGCAGATTAAATGAGTGATCATGTTGTGATAAAATATAGCAAGATTGGTGCAAGTACTCACTTGTACCTACGCCAGCATCTTTCACATGCATATTTTTCACAATTATTGAAATAGAAACCTGTACAGTTCTACTTTGGAACTAGGGTTGACAAGACAAGCACAGTTTTATGGAGATTCTCTCTAGCTTGGTTGAAACTCTCCTCACTGTGTCAGAGATCTTCCCCCTGCCCTCCCTTACCTGCCCTTGAGGTTCTCCAGCTCCCTATGGTGCAGCATGCTCCTCATGTGCTCATCCATCTCCTGGAACAAACATTGAACACATTTAAACACTGCCTGCAAACCACCAGCAGAGTGCTGCTACTTACCCAGGAAGGACAATCCTTTACTCACACACATTCCTGATAGAAGTAAAATTGAAGCAACTCACAATTACCAGTACAATTTCTTGCTCATTTTTTATGTTCAATTCTAATTAAGCTTTATAGATATTAGCAAAAACACAATAGCAGAAATTATGGCTAACTATTGTGGTAAAGGCATATACATGCTGTACTGTACTTTGTGTCTTAAGTTATAAAATAAAAAAATGCAATATTAAATGCAATAAAATGAATTATATTGCTGTATTTCAGAGACAATCCCTATTATTACAGCACTGCATGACAATTACAGGTATTTTGCAGTAAGCAACTAAAATACTGCCGTACTACTTCTTCCCTAAGAGCTGTCCGACCACACTCGTCTCGATCGCTACCATATTAACAATGCAATCCTGGTCTGATCTTTACCTGTTTTGAGTTGTAGACAATGAGACACAGAATGCACTTCCGTTCTAGGCCCATTGTGCTTCTTCTCGATGGATCTCAAGCCATGTCTGGAGAATCAAAGACAAAGGGTTCTCAAAGGTTAGAAGGTTAAAATGTCATCCTTCAAAAGAACAGAAATACTAGAAGAAACTTTGCAAATTCAATGGCAAATGACAAAAGTATTTCTCAATAACTGTTTTGACATGGAAGACTTTAAAAAATACTTGTTAATGTCTGTAGCTGAATTTACAAAGTTTTATTTGTAGATGCTTCAAAAGTACTTACTACCAATGCAGCAAGTCCATGCGGTTTACATTTGCCTATAGTTCAAGGCTAAACTTACATTATGGCCCTACAAGGTACAGTATAGCTGGGGGCATATCATTCATCCTGTGAAAGCCTTCGTTAAAAAGTACAAATACTCCAAAGTAAATACACACAAGACTTTACTAAAACCAAAAATATATACCCCACTCTCCACCCTTGAGTGGTTTCTTAAGAAAGCCACTTAACCCTGCCTTTGCCAACATTTTTAGATCATCTTTGGAGCTCATGGGTGCGATGGAGACCTGCAAATTCCTATTTATCCATGGGACAGGGAAAGGGACAGCATAACCTGTATTTCCTCAAAATGCTGTGATCAAAACCTCCCCAGGTGGAAATCAAATCCTTTGACCTCTCTGTATGAGAGACATATTGAAGCAATAAAACACTATCAGCTGATAATTTAACCCTACTGTATTCTAGTTTACATAATGTACAGAATATATAACATCAGACTGCGACACCAAAGAAATGAGTTAATGCAGTGTGATGTTTTTTTTTTTTTAATGCAGTGTGTGAAGGGGTGGTTTTTGTTGGTGCATTCCACTGCTGTCACTCAGTCATAATTCTTGAATTGATTTCTTTAAAATCAGGCAATATCACCATCAGTGCTTCCCTTGTAATGGGTACAAAACTGCAGACGGATTCAGCCAAAACTGGTTTCAAAGCAGATTACTGTCCTGTTTTAACAAGTGCATCAATCACTGGGATTAAATGAGGCAAGCCAACACTCTTAAGATGCAGTGTCTTGCCCCATCAGTGCCAATGCTGCAAAAATTAGACAAGATGTGTATAATTAAACTGCTCTGAGAAACGGCACACTGTAACAAGAAGACTTGGGAACTGAACAGCACCCAAACATGTCTGGACAACTCCTGAACTGCACTCTCACCACAAACACATTACAGGAAGTTTGATCCCCTGAATTAAATGCAAACCATTTTAGGTCCTAACTGTACATAGCAAGGCTTTGCTCTTGTGCTTTATCTTGTCAACAGAACACAGATGGGTTTACTCATTATAATACACAATTAAAGTCAGGCACATTTTGGTGCTTTAACAAGAGAAATTAAATATTAGGGACAGATAGGGAAAGATGTAGAATGCAGATGGAACCGGAGACAGGCAGCTTCAGTTTGATACTGGAACGAAAACAGATTTCGTTATACATGCTGCAGACAGAATTCTGACCAACTCTAGACTAAACTGTTTAATATTGAAAGGTGTACAGCCATGATATTCCAGCACAAATGTGACGTGGCGAGTCTGCAAGATGTTTAAATTGTTTCTTAATGACAACTGCCTATAATTCCTTCAGGGAAGTTGGAGTGGGAGGATCTTTCATCATAAAACATAATTGAATACGTGCAGTGTTGGATACAGTACCTGCCATCAAGCACAGTCAGATCTGCAGCAGAGATTAACTTTTTATTTCCGAGATCCATTATAACAAAACAATGGTATCATATGTGAGTCATTTAAACAAAAATTGCTACAGGTGCAAGTGTGTCAAAAGCACAGTACCTATAGAAGCTAGTCCTCCACCATGCAACAATGGGTTGGGATCAGTGGATCTTTTCCGACAGCATTATTGTAATTGTGGTACTGTACAGAACAGAGTTTATTAAAACATTATGCACAGGGATAGTAAAAAAGAAACTTAGCTTTGATCAATGTTCTAAAATTAGAGGCTATTGTCAGCTACACTATTTCTTCTGAAATGCACTTTTACCTGATGAAATCTATTTTAATATTCTATGTTTCTCCAATAAAAGATACTGACTTCAGTGGGGCTCTATTTACAAAGTTTTAACTCCCGAGTTACTGAAAGACTGTTTTATTAATAAAATACTACATGGTATTCATGAGACCCTTCTAGACTGTTGCTGGCTTCCTTGTAAGTTGAATATATAGTAAACTTTCTTGAATCTGTCAATGCATTCTTTAGATACTCTAGATAAAGTACCTCATTACGCCAGGCAAGGCTACTCTGTGAAATCAAGATTCACAAAATCGCCACCTCCAAAGGTGTTTCCACTAGTCCAGCTTCTACTTTAAAGATGCAAGAATATCTGGACAAGTACAGCAGAAAAGTAACATTTACAGCAGAAAGGTACCATCAGGGAATGATGGCTTGTTTGGTCTCCTATGCATGTACTTCTTTATGGGTTCCTGCTATTTGTTGTTTTAGCGGATGATCAAATAAATCAACTCAACAAACCAGAGAGCAATGCCATCCGTGGTCTGTGCTCTCTGCAGCGTTAGGTCAACTACCCAAACGCCCTTCCTAGAATGAATTGCCCAGCTCTGCTGTGTGGTGCTCCAGCAGCTGAGGCAGGGTCTATTTCCAGAGCTTGTGAATTCCTTGGATTCCTCCAGCTTTCCAGTCCCATGAGCGTGTCCCACACAGCATACTTACACACCCAGACAGCCCAGTAGAACAAACTGTAGCACCGGCTGGTATCCAATACCATATCTGGATCAATATACTTGTATTCCAGACAAAATAGTTAATTACCAGCGCATTTAAATATGTACTTTATCTGCACTTACAAATCAGCAGTTGTTCTGGAAAGCACTCGGGCAGACTTTGAATGTTTTGCTAGGGATGGGTCTTTCCATTGAAAAATGAATCCCTAAAAAGTAAAGCTACAAAAATACATATCAAAAGGTCACATATCATCAGGCAAAAAAAGGTTTTAATGTTTAATGGGTGGACTGTATGTTTCTGAAAGGCAAATAACTTGAAAAATACAGAAGGGCTCAATTCACAAACCTTTACGCCATTAGTGCCTATGTGCCTGTGGTCAAAGAAGTCTGAGCTACTGGTTTAGATTAACTGAACAGACTTCTGTGTCTTCTACAAAAAAGGCCAAAATAAATATGGGCAGCTCAACACCGGTTTGCTGGTCTGATAGCATGCTCAGTGGAGTTACACTGTGATGGCAGTTAGTAGTGTTGACAGGAGTTACTGTATTTTTCCTAGACCTCCTCACAAGTCTGCAGTGGTGACAGAGCTGAAGTAGAGAGGATTGTTTTCCATGCCTATTTGTACAATATTTATTTTATATATATATATATATATATATATATATATATATATATATATATATATATATATATATATATATAAACCCTCTGTCTGTATAAAAGCAGTGTTGGAACAGACTGTGTTACTACACCCTCTTAAGCATTATTTGGACAGTATTGTACTGCAGTAGTATATTGCTCTCATAATGGCGAGAAAAAGGCAATTAACAAAGGAAGACAGACAGACCATTATAACCCTTAAAAGTGTAGGTCATTCCTTTAGAGAAATTGCAAAGAAAGCCAAGGTGTCAGTGAGTGCAGTTTCCTACACCATCAAAAGGCACTTGGAAACTGGAGGAATCTCTGTCAGGAAGAGGTCTGGCAGACCCAAAGCCACAACAGAGTCAGAAGACAAGTTTCTGAGAGTCAACAGCTTGCGTGATAGGCGGCTCACAGGACAACAGCTTCAAGCACAGCTTAGCACTGGTCGAAGTAAGCAAGTCTCAGTTTCAACTGTGAAAAGAAGACTTCGAGCTGCAGGTTTGACAGGTCGAGTGGCAGTAAGAAAGCCATTGCTAAGATGGCAAAATAAGAAAAAGAGGCTTGCCTGGGCCATGAAGCACCGCCAGTGGACTACTGAAGACTGTTAGAAGGTCTTATGGACCGATGAATCAAAATGAAATCTTTCAGTTCATCACGCAGGGTTTTTGTACGCCGTCGAGTAGGCAAAAGGATGGTTCCTCGGTGTGTGACACCAACTGTCAAACATGGAGGAGGAAGCGTGATGGTCTGGGGCTCTTTTGCTGGATCCAGAGTCGGCGACTTGCACAGAGTGAGTGGCACCCTGAACCAAAACTGCTACCACAGCATTTTGCAGCGCCATGCAATACCCTCTGGTACACGCCTAGTTGGTCAGGGGTTCATCCTACAGCAAGATAATCACCCAAAACATACCTCCAGGCTATGTCAGAACTACCTTAGAAGAAAAGAACAAGACGGTAGGCTTCAAATCATGGAATGGCCAGCACAGTCTCCAGACTTAAACCCCATCGAGCTGGTTTGGGATGAACTGGACAGAAGGGTGAAAGCAAAGCAACCTACAAGTGCAACACATTTGTGGGAACTTCTGCAACAGTGTTCGGAAGAACTTTCCGAACAATATTTGATTTCCATTGTAGAAAGAATGCCACGAGTGTGTTCGGCTGTTATATCTGCAAAAGGTGGCTACTTTGATGAGTCAAAAATTTAGATTACATTTTGTTAAACAAAACGATTCCATGATTTCTTTTTTATCTCCAATTGTTTATGTGTTCTATGCTTTAATTTCAGAGTACATTGAGACATTAAACTGCGTAAATTTCAATAAAAACTGGAAAAATTGAGGTGTTCTAAAACTTTTGACCGGTAGTGTGTGTGTGTGTATATATATATATATATATATATATATATATATATATATATATATATATATTTGCCTCTGGTATCTAATTATGGTTCTGTTACTCACAGCAATTGTTGCAATATTTTTGGTGTTGGTGACAATTATCACAGAATTATAACCTGCTGAGTAAGGATGACCATGACCTTTTACACAAACACATGCAGCATACAGTAATGCCATGCCCCACTTTAACTGAAAAGGAAAACGTAGGAGAATACACACAGGGATATTTGAGTTTACAGGCTATGTTCTGTTGCTCATCCTCTTTGAGGTTGGTGGTCTCTAGATATATTGATAATATTCAGTACATACCCCCTGCCAAGGATTTAAAGCACATTGAAGGCCTTAGGGCTAACACCAAATAGTAGACTAGTCGAATAAAAAAGTGATAGTTGAATGTGTGATCTGTATCAGTGATATAGCCACAGGTTCAAACATTGTGGTTGTTCATTTTTACTGGAGAACACCTGTAATGTAAATTGACAAAGAATCACAGAATAGAGCTGTGTACAAAATATAAATACAGCATCTCAAAGTGTGCAGTCCCTATCATGCAGAAACATTGTCACATGACCTCAATATGGCAGCCACTTGGGATCAGAGGTCAATAAGGCCACTAACACATTAATGCAGTGTTTATATAACCCTGAGAAGATGAAGTCGCTACCTCAGATTGTCTTGAGTTGAGGCTTTCACAGTGCAGTGTTCTATTGTTTTTGCTGTAATCTGCAGTAAGGCTTTCTTTTACTGTGGAGCACCACAATTGAACTTTATCTATCATACAAAAAATGTCGAAGAGCGTTGTTTCAAATTATCACATGCATACGCCTTAAAGGAAATGCATTTCTCGAGCTGGCTTGCAGATCAGAAAACTGCACACGCTCTGTGCAATCCTGTCATCATGTTTCTGTTAAAACAACACTTAATAATCACATTCTTACTGTTTTCAGCCACCAGATTCATGGCTATTGTGCCATATTCCCAAATATATGAAAGCTTAACTACAGTGTAATTCTCTGCTATAACTAGGGATTCTATTTATTTATTTTATTTTTCAGTGTTTAGTTTAAAACATTTGTGGATTTTTGTAGATGGTCAAAAATCAGTGCTTAACGAGGGCTTTTATTTTCTATAACTTCTGAAAGGCAAGCTGAATGATAATTCATTTTGATGCGTCAAGATATCCGGAGATATCCATGAACAGGGGTGTGCATGTGCAAACACAATGAGTAGTGATTTCAGGGGCAGCTTTACCAGTGTCTAAAATTGACAACAGGGATTATGTATCACACCATGAACAGTGTAGGTAGGCTATTAATCAGAAATTTATAGACTGTAGTGTGATGTACTGTGACCCTGTACTGAAGCGATGACTAGTACTGTGAATACACTTGCGATAAAAACAGAGATTTTGTTATCAGAAGGTCAGACAGCAAGGCTCTTCATGGTCATTATAACAGTAATGTTTCTCTTGGGGCGAAAGGTGGTGCAGTGTCGTTGCATAATAATTCCAAAAAATCCCATACAGATTGCAGTGAGATTAGCCACAGTAGTGTAATGTTTGGCAATAAGATTAATAAGGCGGGTCTAATTAGCTTCCTAATGAAACCTGGAATGTCTCAAAACGCTGGCAATGGGAGTCTTGTTTCAATCCCCGCATGTCTAACTTTTTTTTGGCACCAAGTGATAATGAGATGTATGATGCTGACCCTGTCCATTGCTGCGCGCACATACTGTGTATATTCTTGTTTAGGTGCTGCTTGTTTCCCTGAAAGCCGGAGTGGTTGGAAGATCTATTCGCTTTGTTTGGGTTGATCTGAAATGATGTGCATACAGGGGCTTCACATGGTCTGTTAACGAAACAGGCACAGTTACGATTTTCGTAGCAAACCGTTCCCTCAATGCATCCCAACAGCTGACCATAAATAATAGATATATAGATAATATTTTGCTAGGACATACTGGTGTGATTTACCATGTTTATATAACTTGGTCAAACCCCGCCTTAGTCCGTTTTCTTTTCCAACACCGAACACACGAGGGACTGTTTTCGAGCCATGTGCAATGCAAATACCGACACTCATTCTAGTGTGCAAGAAACTGTTTAATACTAGTTCTGGAGAACCTCCATCTTCGGGTCAATACTATCATTTATCAATTTCTTTGCACGCCTGCATCCACACACACTACATCAGGCAGACCTGAGTGTGCCGATCATCCACGTTTTGTCGTTACCTTTTCGATGACGCTTCTTCGAATGGCTATGGTTCACTGTGCGCGTTCCCCCCCTCTACCCCTCCACTCTCTTTCCCGTGCTGGCTTCGGTGTTTGGCTAGCTCGGTTCTGGGAAATGCTCTTCTCTATTTGTTTATGATTTCAGCATTTCCACCACATTATTACATACAGTAGCCGCTATCATCACTCGAACTAACTCCTCCTCTTCCTGCTTCGTACTACCGCGAGGCGTGTGAACCCAACTGACTGACCGGTCACAATAAGAAAATAAAAGTTACTAAACAAGTACGGTATTTAGTTGGCAGGGTGGTGGATATATTTTTTTTAACAAACACAGAAACTCCATGGGATAAACTCACGACAGTTAACAAAACAAAATCTTAAACTGGAATTTTTGAACTCGCGCGAGGCTATACTTGAGACCCCTATGACTGCGGACGCGCGCAGCAGGATGCGTGGAGCGCGCACACCTGCATAAGAAACTGTTTCAAAGTGAAACCCGGATCAACACTTGATCTTCGTTTCCTCATAGATAAAATGCAAGTACTGCACATGTAACGGTGAATGAAGTCAAAGGCTTACTCCATTATACTTTACAAATCGTGTATTACCCTATAATAAGTTAACACACACACACGCCTCCCTTTCCATCAATATATTTTAGTTTGGGTTGTTACCTGGATATTTGTTTTTCATTGCAGAAGGGAGCGCCTATCAAAAAACCAATACCCCAGAAGGAAATTCCTGTTCCTGCAGGCAGCTTCTAAACAAATCAGAAAAGCTGATTAGTGAGCTTCATTTACTGTACACAGTCAAAAGGGGATGTTTAACACATCCCATCACCTTTTAAAGTAATAGTAGAAAGTGGCTGAAAAAAAATCCTAGTAAAAAATATACAGAAGAAATACTATGCCATATTAAATATTAAGAAATTCAATATTTTGAGAAAAAAATAGATCTATGAAGTAACTATTTAATAAGTTCTACTATTAAGATTTGTAATGTTTTCATACAGGAAGGGTCTGGTTTGCAGATTGGACACTGGAGGATAGCACAGAGATTGAGCGAGATGGAAAGCAGAAGTTTTTGAAAGTAAAAAATTCCACTCTGAATATCACCATGAGTCTCCCACTTTCAATATGATATCAAACAAAGTGAAAATAAAAACCTGAGATCTTCCCCGCAGTTTGGACGTTGGAAGTTATTCGCAATATTTCCATACTGTCCCAGTTTAAGGACTTATATGGTCGTTTTATATAGCTTCACATGAAATATTGGTAGGGCCTACGGGTATCAGATTTTGACCAGGTAGCAAAATTTGACGCTTTTACGTGTCATATTTTGCTACCACTACCAGCAGCACCTTTTGAGGAAGTAGTTGAGGAGTAGTTTTAATGAAGGGAAGGCTGCTCAGGTAAATCAGACGAAGTCCGATCGATAACAAGCATTTCTTGACTAAACGCGTTCTTAAGTAAATCGGAGTCCAGATGAAAACCACAATAGAAATTTGAAATTATTCCAGATTTAAAGTTGTTGTAAAACACTTAGCTCTGATCTGACATCACAAACATTTTAGATTTAATAGACTGTGTTTGTTAAGTAAGTGAGTCGCTCAGAGAAGCGCAGTGAGAACCCACTCACGCCATGCTCGTGCCTCCTGGCAGCTCGTGGGTTTGAAAGGGCGTGAAACTGCAGTGTACAAAAATGGAAACAATTAAAAGGTTTTTTTTTTGATATACACAAAATATTTATTTCAGCGCGTTTGCCCTTTCAGCTTTGTAGAAAATATAGCATGAAATCATCCACAGAATCATTGAAAACTACAAGTTTACTGCGCTGTTTACATTTTTTCTGCACAGCTGAAGAAGCGATTTTGCCCGAAACATCCTGAAATAAACAAAACATTTTTGTAGATACACAAAAACATATATTTCATTGTTTTCATTTATGTATATAGTTGGTTTATTTGAACGTCCGTGCCTTGTTAAATACCGTTGGACTTTATCGAGTTCCCAGTGTGTATTGAGTTAGGTATCACTATCTTTTTTGCGTAAGTATGAGACTTTAAATGATCAATTTAAATACAATGAGAATTCATAATTCTTGTCTTTTAGAGTGTAACTGTCTAAAATTGAGAACAAAAAGGTCCCCAAAAACGACTAAGACTTGGAACCTCTGTAATAATAATAAAAAACCACCGCTGCGATTGCTGTTTAGAGTGATGTAATGTAGGAAACAAATGTGCACATGCGCAGAGCAAAGGCAACGAATCAGCCAGTATAAACTCACATG
Source organism: Acipenser ruthenus (assembly GCF_902713425.1). Taxonomy (NCBI): domain Eukaryota; kingdom Metazoa; phylum Chordata; class Actinopteri; order Acipenseriformes; family Acipenseridae; genus Acipenser; species Acipenser ruthenus. The sequence goes on from NC_081206.1 coordinate 15,272,875, forward strand.
CGCAGTGGAGCCACAAACTAAAGGAATTTTAGACCCAGTGGTGTGCGAACCGGGTTGCTAAATTCGAATTAACTAGGAATTCTGGTAAGTAAAAATTCCAAGGTTGTAATTTTATTTATATTTTAAGCCAGCGTTTAGTCCTGGTTAGTTTTTGGTTTGTCAAGATAAAAAGTTGTGAGTTCGCATAAACTTTTAAGTTTGTGTGTCTGACTGCAGTCCCGTTGTGGTGTTGTAACTGTATCGTGTTTATACCCGTTAAAACAAAGCAAGTTATACAATTTATGGACAAATGTGTTATTTAGAAAGGAAGTTGATAAGTATGACGCCCGACCGTGTACTGTACTGTACTGTACTGTACGGTTGATGATGGAAAAACCAAGGCTGTGTTGTGTAAACATGTAGTTTATATCCGTGTATTTCTTTGCACTCCCGAGCTCGCTTACTGCATAGTGAAACACAAAAGAAACGTATTGACAAGGAAGTCGGGCAGTTTAATACCAGAACGATTAGAGATCTGATATGTAGTTGTTTTACTTGTTAGTTCTGACAATGTTTTGCAGTTGCAAACTCGCGATTGCGTGACACCTCGGAATTACGAACATGGTGCGCCACCGGCCATAAACTACCTTAAAAACGACATGTCTGTCCTTCCTAAATAACACGAATATCGGAAGAAACAACTGCTAGTTTTGTAAAATAATGAATTCATTTATTACAAAATTGCTCTGTTTGAATTAGAAGAAAGGGAAGAGGGAATTCTGAAAGAACGATAAAACGTTTTCTTGTTTTTCTTTGGGAAGTCATTTCCTACGGAGCTGAACCCTGGACCTACAGGAAGGAAGTGTAGAAACACGAGACTTTTAGAACAAACAGGACAATAATACCATCGGTACAAAAGTGGGTAATCCTGCCATTGTTTCTGGTAAGCTTGTTTGGGAGCCTTTAATGCGGTTACAGCAGTGAAGTGTCTCTCCTCCTGACAGCAGTGTCTCAGCAGCGGGACTGTACAATCAAACCACAGTAAAAGCCATCTCCAAGCGCTTCAGAGAAAAAAAGGTTCTGTTGAACAAGACCAAACAAAAGTAAAATAAAACACAAATCAGTCAAATTAAACACACATATACTCTTTTTTTCCATGCATTGTTTTAGTTCTCATGGTCCTGTATTCTAGAAAAATGATTTCTGATCTGACCTTTTCCACGTGTTTCAAACCTAAGTTACTTTATTGAATATGCTGTTAACTTGTATGCAACATTGTCTTTTTAAAGAGGAGTTGAAGTGGGGGTTAACTCGTTGTGATGGAGCAGTTACTTGATGATCAATTTGTACTGCATTATTCCATAAAGCAGTTAATTCTACTTTTAACTGCATTCCCCAAAGATAATTTAACTTACAACAGCATGGGAGTCCATTTACACCCAGGCATGCAGTGAGTCACCAATCC